>NC_136261.1:419337226-419857226 GCF_964187855.1 Myxine glutinosa
AAGGGAGTTGAAGGAACGTGATCTGGCGCTTCAGCAAGAAATTAAATTCAAGGAGCTGGATCTAATGAGAGAACGGGGAGAGGTACCACCCTTGCTGACGGGGTCGACACCGAGCCAGAACACCTGGGATGTGGGCAGACATGTGAGGCTGGTTCCACCCTTCAGTGAAAAGGAAGTCGCTAAATTTTTTCCACACTTTGAGAAAGTGGCTCAACAGCTAAACTGGCCAGAGGAGGCCTGGACCATACTAGTGCAAAGTGTGCTGGTGGGAAAAGCTCAAGAGATTTATTCGGCGCTACCAATGGACCAATGTGCAGATTATGAGGTATTGAAGAAGCACATCCTCAAAGCCTATGAGTTGGTTCCGGAAACTTACTGGCAAAAATTCAGGAATGCCAGGAAGAGGGAGAGTGAGACCCATGTGGAGTTTGCCAGAGTGAAAGAAAATATGTTTGATCGGTGGTGTGAGTCCAAAGGAGTCGGGAACGAATTCGAAGCATTGCGTGACCTGATGCTGGTGGAGGAATTTCAACAGTGTGTCCACGAGGACATCAAAGTGTACCTGCAGGAAAAGAAAGTACTGAAGTTGTGGGACGCAGCCACCCTGGCAGATGATTATGCCTTAACACACCGGATAGGGGTCCACAAACCTAACTCCTCGCCTAGATCTCCGCAGGGGAGGTGGGGAACAGCAGGTGCAGAGAACGACAATACATGGCGGCGGCCTCGAGAGGATTATGGGGACAACGCGGATACCCCACCTGTTCGAAATCAGAGGGCTGCGGGCCCAAGACAAACTTATTTTTCGGGGGGCCCGAGGCAGACCACGAGTTTTTCCTCTGGGCCTACTTGCGCTTTTTGCAAGAAACCTGGACACTTGATGTCCAGTTGTTACCTCATGAAAAGGGAAGACCCAGAGCGGAGTCCGAATAGTACAACTCCGAATGCGATGGCAAACGTAAGAAATCGCCCACAGAAGAGTTACCAACCATTTATTTATGAGGGGTTGGTCTCACTCAAGGGAGACTTGACTAACCCAAGACCGGTTAGGGTTTTGAGGGACACAGGAGCCCATCAATCCTTAATGCTTGAAGGCATTTTGCCATTGTCAAAGAGTACAGTAACTGGTGATAGTGTTCGGTTACAAGGGATCGGTGGCTGTGTTGGTGCCCCACTTTATGTCATCCATTTGGAATCCGATTTGGTGTCAGGACCGGTCACCGTCGGTTTACAAGCCACGCTTCCTGTTGAGGGAGAATCTGTGATTATCGGAAATGATTTGGCCGGGGGGCAAATTTATGGTAACCCGAGGGTTGGTAAAGAGCACAGCAGGGAAAATAACACCCCACCAGCTCGGGATGGCGACAAAAGTTCCAAGTTATTTGTAGGGGGACTGAACTTCAACACATAGGAAGAAGTTCTGACCTCTGTCTTCAACAGATATGGGCCGCTGGTGGAAGTGCGGGTGGTAAAAGACAGGGAAACGCAACGGTCAAGAGGGTTCGGCTTTGTCACATTTGCAAGCACAAGAGACGCCAGAGAGGCAGAGAAGAATTGGAATGGTAAGGATTTGGAGGGTCGGACCATAACAGTAGGGAAGGCATTTCGTAGGCGTCAAGAGGTCTACAGAAGAGGACAACTTGGCAGGAGTTTTGGGGTTGGCAGCAGCCGATATTACTATGGAGGCTCCCAGTTACGGCACCTCCCGAAAGAATGAATGTCAGAGCACTGGCCGAGAAGGAGACCGCCAGTCAGGTAACGGCTGGGACAAGGGGTCCCACCGTAACTGTTAGGAGTCTGGAGAAGTTGAAGCACTATATACGGGGGAGCCGCCGAGCCGAGGCTCCTACACGGACTAACCGTGAATGCCACGTTCTTAAAGGTGTCCAGGTAGTGAACTTTCCTCCCCGGACTAACCGTGAACTCCACATTCCTTAAGGCGTCCATGTAGGAATACTCCGCTGGGCCTCCCAAAAAAGTGCTATAGAGAGGTTTAAATTTGGGGGCTTTGGGTCACCACCTCTTAACCATCATTCAAGAGAAACTAGAAGTGGTTGACGCTTGGTCCAGAAGGAATTAATCTAGGGGATTGTGTGAAATTTTGTTGCTTTATTTTTAAGTGATGACTGTGCCCGGGGGGAACTGATGAGTTGGGGGGGGGGGGGTGAGTTATCTGGTTTGTTTATCCAAGTTGGCCGGCAAAGAAAGTTTTCGCTGGGTAAAACTTTCTTTCTTGAAGGGGGGGAGTGTTACATATTTATGTGAATGTATGTGAATTACTATTCAGGTCTTTGCTTATCAATGTGGACTCGATTAAAGGTTGTTGTGATTAAAGGGTCAGGAGCCCTTCTGGGAAAATGGAGACCGGAAACGGAAGAAGAAAAGACACGAGGTCCTGGAGAAGCGACGATTCTTCTTCTTCCTCGCCGAGCTCGGACGCGAGCGGTATCGATTGAGCAACATAACAGAATCGGCGTTTAAAAGCCCATCTGGCGAGAGGAGTTACCGGGACGTGTAACTACCCTTTGACACGTCAAGTCGCCGTGGGTTCGTGCACGGAACCAAGCAGCTGGCACAGTTCGCCTCACCATCTACAAGGCCGCGTACGGGTCGCACTTTTGGCCGCGCGCGCTGGGCAAGCCGCGTGTTGCTTTGCCTGCTTTGCTGTACCCGCTTTGCTTGGCCAGGAGGTGCGCGCTGCAGCCGTTGTTCCCGGTACGGGACGTGCCTGGTGAAAGCACGTCAGGAAGGGTCCGTTCAACCGCCCACTTGCGTAGATCGAACTACCGGAGTACGGAGACATTGAGAGAGACATTGACCATGGAGGGAGTCGGGAGTGGGGCTCACGTGAGGAATGTACAAGATTGCCATCTTAGAGTTATTATAGATGAGTTTACATCTTTGTACTATTGATTGCTGATTGTGGATGGTTGTTGATTGCTCGGGGAATATATCATTGATTATTCCGGATCCTTGGTGTGGGGTTTCTTATTGATTGGAATTCAGATTTATGCGTTACGAAAGAGCATAAATAATAGATCTTTCTGGCGGAGTTCCTCTCACGGTCCGGGGGTCACCAAGACCAGGTAGTCACCGGGAGGACCACGTAACAACGCTCTCGTGGGTTGTGACCATCGCAGCGGTTTGGTGGTGGTTTCCCGCCGTGAGCTTGATTTGTAGCGGCGGTGGTCGATTGCCGCTGCATTTGCCGCTTTGCCGTGATCAACCTTGGCCTCGTGATAGTCTCTTTGCTCCTGCCTGCCCTCTGCTTGGTCCCGGCTCTGCTCCAGGCTTCACCTACCTGGCCCTTTCGTTTCCTCGCGCCCGCTTCCGTGGGTTGGGACCATTGTTTCACCTCCTCAACCTTGGCCCCGTCTCATCTCTCCGCTCCTGCCTGACATAGCTCTGCGGTACTCTGCCGCAAAGCTCCTTCTGCTCAATACCCGCTCCACCCCATCATGCATCTCTGCAATCAAATCAAATGGACTCCTCCGACGACCCAGGTACATTCACCGTGGCTCCGGTCATAAGTTTGTATATTTGCAATCAGGTCACTCCATCCCCATCCTCTGGTCGGCTCAGCGCACTCTCACTCTTCGTCCCAGCGCACCTGGTCACAGCAACGCACACAATCGCACCTCCTGCCTACGAACCCTGGCTAAGTCACCCGAATTCATCCCTGCTGTTCAAAACAACATCAAGCTCACCCTGTTCAACGCCCAGTCCCTCAACAACAAATGCCTCATCCTGAACGAATACATCCTGGATAACAAACTAGACTTTCTCTGTCTCACCGAAACCTGGCAACAACCTCTGGACTACTACACACTCAACCTCACCACACCCAATGGATATTCCGACGTCGATAAACCACGCTCGGAGGGCCGAGGTGGTGGAATTGCCGTTATCCACCGTCAAGACATCAGGACCAGCCTCATCCCCATCGCCTCATCCTCATCATTTGAACACCTGGCTTTTAAACTCTCTGGTCGCACGCAGTCAGTCATGGCTGCCGTCTACCGCCCTCCCAAACCACACCCACCATTCCTGTCTGACTTCTCCTACTTTCTGACCCAGCTATCTTCCTTCTGCCCCTCAATCCTCCTCCTTGGTGATTTCAATATCCACATGGACTCCACTGACTCCACAATAACCACTGACTTCACTGATTTACTCACCTGCTTTAACCTCATGCAACATGTCAACTTTCCTACCCATATCCGTGGTCACATTTTGGACCTTGTCTGCTCCACTGGATTAATTTTGCACCATCTCTCTGGCTCCAACCTCACCCTCTCTGACCACTTAGCTATCACTATGACCATCAACATCCCCACCCCAACACCAAGACATTATCGCACTATCAACTTCCATAAGCTAAACGCTCTTTCACCGACCTCGTTCTCATCCACCCTCTCTGAAAAAATGTCCACTTCTCCCTTCATTGACCTCCACACCCCTTCCGACCTCACTGACTACTACAACCACACTCTCTCCTCCTGCCTTGACCAGCTTGCGCCTGTAAAAACCAAAACAGTTTCTTTCACCCATTCTGCTCCCTGGTTTACCCCTGAACTCCGCCTGATGAAAACTCATGCTCGCCAACTTGAAAGACTCCGCAATAAAACAGGTCTCACAGTTCACTCCCAAGCCTACAAGGACCACCTACAACACTACAAAGATGCCCTCTCCGCCTACTACTCTCAAATTATCCACTCTGGCTCCAGAAACCCAAAAGCACTCTTCTCGGCAATAAACAAACTCCTCCGCCCCCTGAGCACCACCACCCAGTCATTCACAGTAGACAACTGCATCTCCTTCCTCTCTTTCTTCCAATGCAAAATTGACAACATCTACAACAGCTTGACCACCACCACACCCGCTCCCCCTCCAACCACCTGCCCCCCCCCCCTTGTCCTGCCATCCCCTGTCTCAGTTCTCCCCAATCCTGCCTACTGACCTCTATGAACTCCTCATAGGAATGAAAACTGCCACCTGCACTCTTGACCCCATCCCTTCCAGCTTTGTCAAGGCCTCCCTCCCTGCTCTCTCTCCACTTATCATTGCAACAATAAACTCCTCCCTGTCAACAGGCATCGTCCCACCTTCCCTCAAAATTGCTGCTGTTACCCCAATTCTAAAAAAACCTGGTCTAAACCCTGACACCCTAAACAACTTCAGACCCATCTCCAACCTACCATTTCTGTCAAAAGTTTTGGAATGCACTGCAGCCACTCAACTCAAACATCACCTCTCTGCCAATAACCTGCATGATACATTCCAATCCGGATTCCGCTCCAACCACAGTACTGAAACTGCTCTCCTCAAAATCACCAACGACCTTCTCCTTTCCTCTGACGCTGGCAACCTCAACATTCTCGTCCTCCTCGACCTCAGCGCTGCCTTTGACACCATCGATCACACCATCCCCCTCACCCGACTTGAATCCACCTTTAACGTTACCGGCACTGCCCTCTCTTGGATCAAATCATACCTCTCTGACAGATGCCAGTTCATCTCCATCAATAACTGCAAATCCCCCACTGCTCCCCTCCCCCAAGGTGTCCCCCCAAGGTTCAGTTATTGGCCCCCTCATATTCATACTTTACCTGTCCCCCCTTTCTGTCAAACCCTCAAACCCAAACACTTAATCCGCCGTCATGGTCTCCAATTCCACTGCTTCGCCGATGACATCCAGCTTTTCATCTCCACCGAGTCCGTCTCCACTGACACCAACTCTATCCTGACAAACTGCATCACTGAAATAAAATCCTGGCTTCAAATCAACTTCCTCAAGCTTAACTGTGATAAATCTGAAATAATCATCATTGGCCCAAAAATGCTCACAAAATCCACCCATAACTTTGCCCTCAACATCGATGGTATCCCAGTATCCACCTCCCCTCACATCCGGAATCTTGGCGTCATCTTTGACCAAACCCTCTCCTTCGACAAATACACTAAACAGATCACAAAGTCAGCCTTCTTTCACCTGAAAAACATTGCCCGTCTCCGCTCATCCCTCGCCTCCACGGCTGCAGAAACCCTCATCCACGCCTTCATCACCTCCCGTCTGGACTACTGCAATAGCCTCCTCTATTGTTCACCCTAAAAAATCACCAATAAACTACAATACATTCAGAACTCCGCTGCCCGTCTACTCACCCATTCCCGGACCCGTGACCACATCACCCCCATCCTTTACAAGCTTCACTGGCTCCCCATCCCCCAGAGAATCCAGTACAAAATCTTCCTCTTGACATACAAAGCCCTCCCTAACCTGGCCCCATCCTACCTGGCTGACCTCCTCTCCAGACACACTCCCACCCGCAACCTCCGCTCTGCTGGTACCAACCTCCTGACCCCCCCCCCCCATCCAGACCAAATTCAGTTCCTGGGGGGACAGGGCCTTCTCCATCGCTGCTCCCACCCTCTGGAACTCACTACCTCACACCATCAGAGACTCCTCCTCACTCACCACATTCAAAACATCACTAAAGACCCACCTGTTCAACACTGTATTCAACATTCAACCCACAGCATTTAACCCCTGACTATCTCTTCTCCTTCTCCCTCCTTTTGCTTTAAACATTTCCCTACTGATTCTTGTCTTTTTGCAAATGTTGTTTTCATGTATTGTTATGCATTATGTTTTGCACTCTGTCAAAGTGCCTTTGGGCTTCTTGAAAAGCGCTATACAAAATAAATGAATTATTATTATTATTATTATATATATACACATACAACAACAACATGCATTTTAAGGCCATTTTCCCTGCTCGAGCGGGGCTTAGCCTACATACACACACACACACACACACACACACACACACACACACACACACACACACACACACACACACACACACACACACACACACACACACACACACACACGTCCCACATGTATATATCCCACATCCCACATGTATATACATGTTTAAAGTGTACGTGCCCTTCCCCTCTCCCCCACCCGGCAACGCTGGGTACTTCTGCTGGTAACTAATAAAATAAAAACGAAGAAATATCTCTGGGTAATTTCATGAAACTCGGTGGAATTGGATGAAATTCGCTAGGTGAATTCACTCGGTTTATTCGGTTCGGCTCGGTTCACTCGGTTTAAAGAAAAAGTGATAATGTCGACATGTTGCCGTCTGTGTCATGTTGGGCGGTGTACGATATTTGTTGGCTGTTGGGCGGTGTTGGGCAGTGATATGGTGTATTTTTAAAAATATATCTCTGCGTTTTCCCACGTTGCTGACACCGAGTCTAAAACCATCAATAAAAATGAAATCAGATGGTGAGTTAGATTGGAGATAAAGGCGTGAGAGAGACTCAAGATCCGAAGGATCAGATCGGATTTTCTTCCCGTTTTTTTTCAAACGAGTCTAAAACTATGTTAGCGACTGCGAAAAATGAAATGATATATCGAATTAGAATTGAAATAAACCTGTGAGAGAGAGAAAGACAGCACGGGCCTAACTAAACAGGCCTCAAAGCTATTCGAGGAGGAGGAGTGGGTGGAGCTACTCTGCAAACCGAGTAAGCCACACCCCCGGACAGACATCCAACAGAATCACCTTCGCCTATTATAATATAGATTGAACAAGAATGCCACTCAGTAGAGCGCATACTCCCGCCATGGGTCAAGTTGGAATAGTATGATTTCACAAAAGTTTGAGGGAGTAGTTCATTGACAACACAAGACAAGACAACACAAGACAGACACTGCACATATATATATATATATATATATATATATATATATATATATATATATATATATATATATATATATATATAAAAGATAATGTTAAAAAAAAACAAGGCAATTTCACTTACATTTTCGGATTCAACGTTCAATTCTATATAAGTGTGTATTTTGAGGCATGTGTGACTTCAAATAAAATTGTAAGCCAGGAAAAACGTTCGTTTCATTCCTTAGGGACACAACATGTAAAACTGGCCCAAACGTGAAAACAAAACTCGCTCATTTTAAGTTGTACAAGCTAATGTGGCCACTCATTCTTCTGGGAAGAACCCCGTGCACATGCTTGTCACACTTATAAGTCACCTAAGTCTTTATAAGTTCATCAAATACTGACACCGCGATTGATATTCGCTGAGGTAAATGTTGATATCTCTTCTGAGGTAAAAAAGAAAAGAAAAATAAAAGCAGTTTTAAAGCATTATACATATCAAACGATACATTTTATGAAACGGGGAAACCTAATACACACTTTGGTGGTTTTAAAATGACAGAATATGTCTTGATTAGAAAAAAAAATGAACATTGAAGACGACGCTGCTAAAAAAAAATACACTGCTCTAACGCATAACCACGAGTTTAAACTACATTTACAACAAATATGAAAACTATTTTCATATCACAATGTTAAATATATATAAGATAATAAAATTTAAAAAAGAGCCCTATCATCCAATGGTAAAAAATCCTTCAAAAAATTCCTGGATGCGGAATAATATCCTGAGCTACAACAAAAACTAATCAATTATTCCTTATTCCAAGGGGAATCATCCCACCAACTTTCATCCAAATCCGTTCAGAACGTTTCCAGATATCTTGTTCACAAACACACGAACACACACACACACACACACACACACACACACACACACACACACACACACACACACACACACACACACACACACACACACACAATCGAATGCATTACTCCCTGACGGGAGTAACAATGACAAAATAATGTTCATTAGTAAATGGAATAACCCATGAGTGCAGCGGAACGTTGCGGTTTTTAAAATCAGAACTCCTGACCCGAGGATGATGATGCAACCAAACTACCAAAGCAGTGATGATGCAACCAAACTACCCGAGCGGTGATGATGCAACCAAACTACCCCGAGGATGATGATGCAACCAAACTACCCGAGGATGATGAATTCGTGCGACATTTTGGGCGCTAAAAAGTTGAGATCTGGCGATCTTTGAATTGAATGCAAATCGGCGCTCAGTGAGACGAGGTGTTGAAAGGGTCGGGACAAGGTGTTGAGAGGGTTGGGACGAGGTGTTGAGAGGGTCGGGACGAGATGTTGAGAGGGTCGGGACGAGGCGTTGAGAGGGTCGGGACGAAGTGTTGAGAGGGTGGGGATGAGGTGTTGAGAGGATCGGGACGAGGTGTTGAGAGGGTCGGGACGAGGTGTTGAGAGGGTCGGGACGAGGTGTTGAGAGGGTCGGGACGAGGTGTTGAGAGGGTCGGGACGAGGTGTTGAGGGGGTCGGGACGAGGTGTTGAGGGGGTCGGGACGAGGTGTTGAGGGGGTCGGGACGAGGTGTTGAGAGGGTCGGGATGAGGTGTTGAGAGGGTCGGGACGAGGTGTTAAGAGGGTCGGGAAGAGGTGTTGAGAGGGTCGGGACGAGGTGTTGAGAGGGTCGGGACGAGGTGTTGAGAGGGTCGGGACGAGGTGTTGAGGGTCGGGACGAGGTGTTGAGGGTCGGTATGAAGTGTTGAGAGGGTCGGGACGATGTGTTGAGAGGGTCGGGACGATGTGTTGAGAGGGTCAGGACGATGTGTTGAGAGAGTCGGGACGAGGTGTTGAGAGAGTCGGGACGAGGTGTTGAGAGAGTCGGGACGAGGTGTTGAGAGAGTCGGGACGAGGTGTTGAGAGAGTCGGGACGAGGTGTTGAGAGGGTCGGGACGAGATGTGGAGAGGATCGGGACGGGGTGTTGAGAGGGTCGGGACGAGGTGTTGAGAGGGTCGGGACGAGGTGTTGAGAGGGTCGGGACGAGGTGTTGAGAGGGTCGGGACGAGGTGTTGAGAGGGTCGGGACGAGGTGTTGAGAGGGTCGGGACGAGGTGTTGAGAGGATGGGGACGAGGTGTTGAGAGGGTCGGGACGAGGTGTTGAGAGGGCCGCACTTTGACGAGGTACGGGTTTCATGTCAAATTCCGAGATAAATGAGGGAGAGCCCCGGAGTAATCCATGGTGTGGATCCGTCCATGGAAATTTATGATATTAAGTGAAACTTTGCGGACAGTGGAGTTATCGACCCTCAAAGATCCTGTTGATGTCTCAGCACAATCACGAGTAAAGATCTCAATACGGGTGTCTTGTCTTGAACTTTATTCTTCCAGCAAAAAAACGATCACACACACCAAGAGGAAGTTACGAACTTCTATTGACACCATATAAACGATTAGGATTACAATGCAAACAAAATACCAAAAGTTAAAACAATGTCACATTATCTGATGTACACCTCGATAGTAAAACTTTCCAATTGACAGAGACAAAGAGCATGATACATGAACTCAAAACCACGTGGTTTGGGCCCAGAAACATGAGGCTGAGGAGAGATTGAAACAAAATAACACAAACGTTCGTTTGAAAAAAAACCTTTTGAAACCACAAAATACTTTGCTCCATGGATGTCCGACATATTTATACACTGAATTATACACTGAATTATAACGACGGAATACCTTGTTACCTCTTTATTCTGGGCTCCAAAGCCAAGTTTCCTTGCTTCGATTCGGCGGCTTCTCTTCCATTCAAAGACGTTTGGAGAATGAATAAAAGCCGTTCGACGTATTTTCGAACATGGTCTAAATAATCACACACGTACATTACAAAGTATTCCAATGCATGACTCTGGGCTTGACAATCACTTCTTGTGGTAACAAAGTGTTCAAACTAAAGTACATCGATCCAAATCAATGGTAATACACAGCACTATTTCCTGATCACGTATGTACACAAACTTGTGAGTTGTGATGCGGTCCTCGCCAAGAACAATGTGCTGTATGACCGGAAATGCGTCAGAAATGAATCAAGATACCGCTTGATTAACTTTAACATTACCAGTTGCAGTTCAAATAAAATTAAAATATCATATAATGAAGTTATATTTAACAACCAGTAACAGCAAACATAATTATTCGATGTTATTTACACCGATCCCTCTGAACCCCCGTGTGGTGAGGCGCCCGCGCCACGTCAGTATCATTAAAACTTTGATTGAGGGATCTTCAAACATTGAAGCATTTCTGATGACTGTCTCCATCCACCCTAATCCTGGTGTTGATTTAACGGTTATGGTGGAGATCTTGGGATCAGAGGCTCCTGAGTTTGAATCCCGATCAGCCAATGAATTAACACCAGGTGGGTTGATTCACCTGTCATCCTTCCGAGGTCGGCAAAATGAGTACCAACTCACCTGGTCCTCTCTCAAGGAGGTTGGTGGCAGGATTTGCACTCCGGCTGCTGTAAAACACCTCATTCTGTAGCACACACAGTGGGGTGTGTCGGGATGGTGCTGAGGTCACTTTGATGGTGTTGGCTAACTCACCAACATATAGAATAAACCAGAGTCTCAATGCAATCTCTTCGTTTCCATGGTGACAGACAGCTTGGAGACTTGCAGTACTTCAAAAAATTGAATACTTGAATTATTTACTGACTGGTATCTTCACCCAGGTCAGACTATCCTCTTCAACTAAAGTATCCAACAAGTCCGGATACGCCGCTGTTAGAGTCTTCTTTTGTTTGTTTTTGTTTACATAGACGAGGCTCATGGAAGAACAAAAAGTTTGTTGTCGAGTGATCGCCAAGTGTTTTAAGCACACAAGCAAGAACTTCATCAAAACCGTTGGTAAGGAACGGCTGGCCTAGCAAGCGATAGCGAGCTGCTTGGTAACTGAACACACAAGCTCGACAGACCGAAGACCCTTTTGTGAATCTGCCGTTTGTGTAATGAACAAAGTATATTGCAGGTGATATTCAACCATTTACACCTTTTGTTACCTCCGCAAAAGAAGGTGGATGCAGATTATGTTTTCACCCGTTTCTCTGTCTGTGAACAGAATATCTCAAAAAGTTCTGGAGAGATTCGGATGAAATTTGGTGTATGAGTTGCTAAGCGACAAGAACAAGCGATTTTGATTTTGGTTCAAGTCGAATCCAGATCCGACCTTTCAGTGCCCGACCTAACAAAACAAAGTGTTCACCTGGTGCAGGTATGCGCTCCTCCGAATGCCGTTCGAGTTGAGCTGTTTCGCTTTTCAACATCTCCGGAGTAGTTTTGTTTCACCTTGGGCCAGGTGTTCTGATGTTAAAAACCGCAACGTTCCGCCATGATCACGGGTTGGTCCATTTACAAATGAGGGGTGTTTTGCGATCGTGCAATATATTATAGTGTGGATTTGATAAACAATATCGACATGTATTAACATTAGAAATTACACAATTTATATTGTGATTATTGTTGCATTTGTTTACATTAAACTGAGTTATTATTTTATTTGACCTGCTTTTTCGACTAATACTAACCTCATCCCCTAATTTTGTAATAGTCCTGTCCAGGTAAACATCAGGAAAACGTTTTTTCATCGATTCATCACGTGACAGTTCTTTCTTTCCTCGAGATGGATCACTCCTTTTGTGCTGTGTTTATCACCACTCACAAAGTGATTGTTTTGTCAGCAAAGTGAGACCCACCCTCGGTCTCATCTCGAAAGATTATAAACCACAATCGATGATCTCTCGTGATCTCTCATCTCTCTTGATGTCGGGCTGCATTTGTTGCATGACGTCATGGGATTTGGGGGCCTGGGCACGTGCGTTAATTCGCCACTGCAGTGTCAGGGAGTGTGTCAGTCATTGAGTCAGTCAGTGAGTGAATGAGTGTGTCAGTGAGTGTGTCATTCAGTGAGTGTGCATATGAGTGAGTGAGTGAGTGTGTCAGTGAGGGAATGAGTGTGTCATTTAGTGAGTCAGTGAGTGAGTAAGTGAGTGACTCCACAAACACTTCAGTCATTATTACTTGAACCAAACACGCGATTTTGACCAACCTGACCACAAGCTGCATACCTGATACCTTATCAAGGTGGATTGATTGACCGCATCAAAATCTGCGCTCATTGGGGGAGCCTCTTGGGGGGTGGGGGAGGGGGAGGTATGAACTTTCTTCTCCGAAACGACACACACAATTTCGATGAAACTTGACGACAACCTTCATCGCCCATGATGCACCAAAGTTTTTTCACGACAGAAAAAATTCAAGGTCTGAGTTCGTTGTGGTTTGAGTGATTGTTGCTCCTGAACCAGGAAGCTTCAGGACCCGCAGGCCCGTTTTTATTTCGACAATTATTCACTTTAAATGTTGAACTGATGCATGATTTAACCAACTCGTCCATTGTTTGGATTAAATAATGTCGATGTTCGTCAGTATGCAACTACGGTTAATCCACAACGCACTGTAAACTGAATGGCATTGAGGTTCAGGCCTTTTCGGATACTGGTTCCCAAATAAGCCAAGCAAGCAGAGACTGGCTACAAGATAACTTGCCAGACACCGTTGCAAGACCAGTGGAAGAAATCCTACAGGATGGATTGTGATCAAAGGCTGCAAATGGAAGCCCCATTCCATTTGAAGGATGGATTGAAGCAGAGTTCAAGCTTAAAACCGGTGGCAGAGAAGAGTATTTGTGTGTTTTGATCAGCAAGGGACAGGTGACAGACCCAACAATTGTCCTCAGCGTAATTTCAGAGTTGATGGTTCAGTACAAGGCCAAGTCTGCCGATATAGTAGCACCACCGGACTCATTCGTTTATTTGTTTCCGGAACGGAGCCTATCACAAATATATACAGTCAACCAGACTTTGGAGAATCCAGAGGAGGGATCAGTTTCCATGTGTACAGGCCGTCGCCCGACTCAAACTCTTCCTGGGAGAACAACAAATATCCCTTATGTTCGTTCTCATCCACTTGCAGTCTAAACACCCACATTGTGAGAAACTGTCCAAGAACAGTGCTGGTCAGAAGGGGAGACAGTGAAACTTTTTTTGTATACTAAGTCTCGGCTCCTATGAGAGCTAACACATGGAACATATAATAAGGGGGGCAGGGGGGACAAGATGGGGAGAGAGAGGGCAGTACAACAACAGCTGGGAACAGGGGCATCGGAAAATCTGTTAAAGAGAGAGGGCTGGGTGGGGTATGTTGGATAAAGAAAATGGACATGACAGGGTAGTTTTTTTTTTTTTTTTTTTTGTACACAGCGTCGAGGCCTGTGAAAGAGCTAACATTTATCAAACAAACAAATCAAACAAACAAGCAAATAAAGTATATAAAAAGGGGAGTGGTCGACAAGATGGGGAGAGAAGGTGAGGACGCACACAAACACAACATTTGAGGGCAGGGACATCGGGAGATGCGTGGGAGGCAGAAGGCCTGGGGGGAGGGAGGATAGGTATAAAACTCAAGGACACCAAGGACTTCCAGGAAAGAAGACAAAAGTCACCTAAAAAAAGTGCATTTGGGGTGAAATTAGTGGGGGTAGAAAAGCTCAAGGTTTTGGATTGGGGAAGATCAGAGATGGTGGTGAACAGCCGTTTTAAAGACCTGGAGGGAGGAGTGGGATTGAAGAGAGTGAGGGAGTTTGTTCCAGAGGCGGGAGAAAAGAGGAATGAAGGAGTGAAGTTGAGCAGAGAGTCTTGATTTTGGTAGTTTAACCATAAGAGGGTTGCAGGCAGATCTTGTGCGACCTGCAGGATTATTTGGGGGACAGAGCCCAGAGAGAGCTGGGGGAGCAAGGCTGGAGAGGAGTCGGAAGAAGACGGAAAGACAACCAACCTGCCTGTGGTGAGTAAGTGAAAGGCCCTCGGAGATAGCGTCATTGCGGGAGATTCCAATGATTCTGAACGCTTTGGTTTCAACAGCGTGAAGACGAGCTAGGTGTGAGGCAGGAGCACCAGCCCAGAGGGGAGAGCAGTATTCCATTGAGCTGCGGATGAAAGCCTTGTATGTGGTGAGGAGCTCAGGTGTGCCATGGAAGGACCTCGCACGACGGAGGATGCCCAGTCGGCGACTGGCTTTGGAGGCCAGCTGGAAATGTGGTTTTCCCAGGAAAGATCATGGCAGATAGTGAGACCCAAAAGCTTGAGTGACAGAACTTATTGGAGAGGATTATTCACAAAGTAGATGGGAGGGTTGTCCAGTCGGTCTTTTCGGAGAGACATCGTAAGAGTGTGAGATTTGTCAGGATTGAAAGACATGTTCCACTTGTTTGCCCAGTCTGTGATTTTGTCCAGGTCTGCAGAAAGTGAGGAGGCTGCAGATTGCCGATCTGAGGGATGAGGAATGGAGCGGCAGAGAGTGGAGTGATCAGCAAAGAGATAGAGAGGATTTTCAAGAGAGTCAGAGAGATCATTGATGAAGACCAGAAAAAGCACAGGGTCCAGAACACTGCCTTGGGGAACTCCAGCCTGAACAGGAAGAGGAGATGAGAGAAACTCATTCAGGGCCACACGTTGACTACGACGAGAGAGGAAGCCTGCCAGCCATGCGTGGAGATTTCCATGGATACCAAAGGAGGAGAGTTTGGTGAGCAGCGCGGGGTGCCAGACCGTATCGAAGGCACGTGATATGTCGAGGGAGACAGCTCTAATTTCCTGTTTGGCATTGAGGACCTCCATCCATTGTTGAGACAGCAGAAGCAGCATGTCCAGAGTAGAGTGACCTGGTCTGAAACCAAATTGATGATCAGAGATCAAGCCATTGGAGAAGAGGAAAGATTTCATATCCGAAGCAATGATGGATTTCATGACTTTGCTGATAATTGGGAGAAGGCTGATTGGTCTGTAGTTGCAAGGATCTGTTTTTGCACCTTTTTTGTGCAAAGCGGTGATGTTGGCTGATTTCCAAGCAGATGGCAGTTGACCTTGAGCAAAAGAGAGGGTGAAAAGAACAGAGAGAGGGAGTGAAAGAGCAGAAGAACAGGATTTTAGGACCCGTGGGCTGATGCCGTCAGGTCCAGTTGCAGAATCAGAGTCGAGGGTTGACAGAAACTTTTCCACCTTGTCAGGAGGAAAGGACATGGAGTCCAGGAGCAGCTGGGTACAACTGGGTATGGTGGGTACAGAGAGGGATGGGTTTGGGACACAAGATTTAGAGGCAAACACAGAGTTGAGGCATTCAGCTTTTTCATGTGCGGAGTCAGCTGTGTAGCCGTTTGAGGTAAGGGAGGGGATGGAGGGGGAACAAACGCCAGAAACGGATTTGACCAGACGCCACCAGGATTTGGAAGAGGGAGACAGATAAGAGAGTTCGGTCTTGAGAACGGAGAGATATTGTTTCCTGGCTCTCCTGAGGGTGGACACACACTTGTTTCGGGCTTTGTGAAAGGAAATGAGATTTCCTTCCGTTGGATTTGCTTTCCAGGAGACGAAGGCAAGTTGTTTCTGGGCAACAGCCTCACCACAAGATTCCGTGTACCATGGATGGGAGGAAGGGTATGACAACTGAAGACGAGATGGGATAAATCAGTGCATGAGAGAGAGCAACTTACTTTGGAAGAATTCCCAGGATGAGTTGATGTCAGAGGGGGTGGAGATGGGAGACCAGTCCAGATGATTGATGGCTGCTTGAAGACCATGCCAGTTGGCCTGAGTGAAATGCCAGACTCGTCGACGCTGAGGAGGCTCCCTGAGAATGGTCAGAGAGATGTCCACTTTAACAAGCACATGATCAGATGAGCCGATTGGAGCAGAAGAAGAGCAGCAGACATTTTCAGGGAAGTTAGACATAACCAAGTCCAGAAGAGAAGATGCTCCATTGACTGAGATCCGAGTCGGGAAATTGACAGATTGTATCAGTCCCAGTGAGTCGCAGAAGTCCTTTGCTGAGGAGCAATGGCTGGTGAGAGAGGTACCCACACCCAGCCAACTGGCATGATGACAATTGAAATCACCGCATATGAGGAAGAGAGAGTTAGGAGTTTTAATAAGGAAAGAAATCGGAATTTGAAGGAGGTTAATTTAAGGTGGATTAAAGGGCGTACAAAAGATCAAGGTTTGGATAGGGGAAATATAAGATGGTGGTGACCACCTGTTTTAAAAACCTGGAGGGAGGAGTGGGATTGAAGAAACTACGGAATTTCATTCTGGAGGTGGAAAAAGAGGTATTAAAGAGTGAAAGTCAGCAGAGAGTCTTCATTGTGGCAGCTTCACCAGAAGATGTTTGATGGTAGACCTTGTGCGTCGTGCAGGATTATTTGGGAGACAGAGCACAGAGAGAGCCTGGGGAACAAGGCCGGAAAGGAGTTGATAGAAGAAAGAATGACCACCAACCTGCCTGTGGTGACACAGTGAAAGGCCCTCATAATTAGCTTCATCGTGGGAGGTACCAACAATCCTAAAAACCTTGGTTTCTAGAGCGTGAAGCCGCAATATGTATGAGGCAGGAGCACCAGCCCAGAGGGGATACTCCAATACTCCATCAATGTGCAGAAGAAAGCTTTGTAGGTGGTGAACAGCTCAGCATTGCCAAGGAAGGACTTTGCAAGATGGAGGATGCCCAGTTGGCCACTGGCTTTGGAGGCCAGCTTGGAAATGTGGTTTTCCCAGGAAAGATCACGGCAGATAGCGAGACCAAAAGGCTTGAAGGGGATTGTTGGGAAACGAGATGAGGGTTTTATCCAAGTCTACAGAGAGGTAAGAGGCTGCTTTTTGCCCGGAACTGTCGATCTGAGGGACGAGAGACGGAACGGCAGAGGGTGATGCATGATTTAACCATCAGCAAAAATATAAAGATTTCCCAGGGTCAGAAAGATCATTGATGAACATGAGAAAAAGCACAGGGACCAGAACACTGCCTTGAGGAACTCCAGCCTGGTCAGGAAGACGAGATTAGAGAATTCCATTTTGAGCCTCACATTGAATTCGACAGGAGAAAATCTGTGAGCCATGCGTGGAGATTTCCATGGATACCAGAAGAGGCGAGTTTGGTGAGGAGGGTGGGGTGCCAGAACTTATCAAAGGCACGATATATGTCAAAGGAGACGGCACTGATTTCCTGTCTGGTGTTGAGGACATCCATCCATTGCTGAGACCACCAAAGCAGCATGTAGAGATTAGAGTGGACTGGTCTGAATCCATATTGATAATTAATCTAAGATCAAGCCATTGGAGAAGAGGAAGGATTGAATGTCAGAAGTCATGATGGATTGAATGACCTTGCGGATGATTGGGAGCAGGATGATTGGTCTGGAGTTGCAAGGATCTGTTTTTGGAATTGCAAGAATGTTTTGGAATTGCAAGTTCCAATAATTTTTTCGACTTCATTATGTCCTGGTCACATCTAATTGAATGTCAACCTTTTGGGGGGGGGGGATGGGGGAGGGGAGAGGGGTTCGTTTACTCTTCACTTTTTTGGATGTCTGTGTTTGAAGGTATTCCATCCATAAACTTTGCATTACTATTGATGTTGACAAAAATGTGGGAGCAACCAGCTGTATGGCCTTCCACATTGGTCCCTGTGTCACCAAGGTGCTTGGAAGCAATCAGTGATAGTCCTTGTGCCCACCGTCGAATTTTGAAGTTTGACTACCAAAAAAGAGGGCAAGTCGCCACTCTATTTTTCAGTTAGAATTATGTATTGCCTGTATGAAAAAATGTGATGGACATTTGAATTCGACAGCTAAACCCATTTTGGTGGCCATTTTCCAAAATGGCCGCCAATTTCATATTTCATCAATTTTCATATTTCCTATCTCATAAATTTGGCCGTAACTTTTAATCGGCTGGTCTGAGGCACATGCTCCGCGGCATAAGATATGTTCAGTATGTCATTTGGCATATTTTAAAGTAAACTAAAAGAAAATTGGTTAACTAGCTGTCGAGATAATTGAGAAAATATGTCACAAATGTGCAATTTCAACGCAAAAATGCCCAACAAAACCTGATATCATTGCAATATATATTAAATTTTTTCATATACAGTGGAACCTTGACTTACGAGTTTAATTCGTTCTGTTACCGAGCTCGTAACTCAATTTGCTCGTTTCTCAAATTAAATTTCCCCATTAAAATGCATTGAAATGCTATTAATCCGTTCCAGCCCGCCAAAAACCACACCAATTTTTTTTTAAATATACAGTATATATAAAAATATCTCGCGCTTTATATTTCACCTGTATGCAGCATACAAGTTGGCAGGATGGCCTGGACTGGAGGTACGCACACTTGACTCTAAACTGTCCAGCCTGGGTTTGAATCCCGACCCAGCTATAACCTGTCATGGGTGAATCACAGGCAGGGTGATTCATCAATGTGTGTACCGCTAAACTGGGCGCCCCGTTTGCGTCCCATTAGTTGTTGGATGTTAAGGATCTCACCGTGTTTTCCACAAAGAGAAGGCGAGCTATCGCCGGCACTCTGAACAAGTTGTGGCCTGGCATGCTCTTCTCCTCTGCCGTTATATACGTCCTCCTCGGCATCTTTTTCCAGAAGAGCCCTGTCTCGTCACAGTTGAAGATTTGCTGGGGGATGTATCGTTCGGCTTCTATCAGTTCGGCAAAAGTTATAATAAAATCTTCAGCTGCCTTCACATCCGCCTCACCAAGTCGACAACACGCACACCTCGCTCATGTTTTTCGACGATTGCGTGTTTTATATCCAAGCACATCATCCTCTTCTTCTTCTCAGTACTGCCCTTGGCACTCAATTTCTTAGAACCCATGGTTAAAACTAAGAAATTTTCCAAAATAACCAAAATGCGAAAACAAAGCAGCAGCTATATACGGCAGAGCTGCTTGCACGGCAAGATAACCACGTGACCGGAACCCACCTGGTGGCGGGTGACGTAAGCTCCAAAATAACCAAAATGCGAAAACAAAGCAGCAGCTATATACGGCAGAGCTGCTTGCACGGCAAGATAACCACGTGACCGGAACCCACCTGGTGGCGGGTGACGTAAGCTCCAAAATAACCAAAATGCGAAAACAAAGCAGCAGCTATATACGGCAGAGCTGCTTGCACGGCAAGCTAACCACTTGACCGGAACCCACCTGGTGGCGGGTGACGTAAGCTCGTAACTCAGATCTCGGCTCGCATCTCAAAGCAATAAACCGCCCGAGCGACGGCTCGTATCTCGGAAAACTCGTAAGTTGGTGCACTCGTAAGTCAAGGTTCCACTGTACAAGCAACATGTAAGACTAGCTGAAAAATATAGTGGCGACATGCCCTCGTTATTGGGAAACAAACTTCGATGGTGGGCACAAGGACTATATCTATATATTTAAATATAAATGCATCTATCAAACCAGCAAAATATAATAGATGTGTTATTTGTGTATTCTCAGGTATTGAGTGAATCCCAAGCCAACAAGACAAACCATGGCTGAAGCAGATTTGAAAGCGAAAAGAAGGAAATTGTCTCTCCAAACATGCATTATATGCACGAAAGCGTCACTTCTGCATGAACTATCATCACCACAAGATGAACAATCATGGGTCGTATTGCAGGCAGCCACAATGGTAAGGCAATTTGAACCAATTGTTAATTTGAAACATGATTCAACTGGTATACCCACACTGCATTACCATAGACAATGCAGAGCATAGTTCACCCACAAAAAAATCATTGGCCAGTTTGTCAAAACAGGAAACATCCACAAAAGAAGACAATACCTATAACCCAAGAGAATCATCACGGCAAGTGCGCACCACACATACGAGAGTCTATGACAAAATATGCATTTTTTGTCAGAAGACAACAAAGTATATGAGAGGTTCAAAGAGTCGTGAACCTTTGAAACAAGCTGTGGAACTTAGAGCAGACAAAACACTTTGCGAACTTGCAACCCAACGCCTAGATGAACGAATTCTTTCGATAACTTCATGGGACATCGTAGCGGCTGAAGCCCAATTCCACAGGACCTGTTACAGGGCATATGCACGTCCACAGGCACCAAAACCTGCCCCAGATGAGAACCCTTACCAAGAAAGAGAGAAAGCCACCCTTACGTCGCTATTTGCTCATATTCGGGATGATTTGTTTTCCAACCCACGCATTGTTCCTTTCACTGAACTTACTGCGCATGTAGTATCAGTCATAAAAGCACGGGGAATAGGAGAGGTCACAGAGGCGACAAGGAACCACCTACGCAGAACTCTTGAGACTGAATTTGGAGAGTCCTTACATTTCTTCACAGTAGGTCGCCGAGTGTATGTTAGACCAGACAATTTGACGGCTGAATCAATCATGATTGACTACATACAATTGAAAAACAAACTGGACGCATACGACAAACAGCAAACATACAAATCTTTGCTCAATATGCCAAATGACATACTGAACATATCTTAAGGAGGGTGCATGTGCCTCAGACCAGCCGATTAAAAGTTACGGCCAAATTTATGAGATATGAAAATTGATGAAATATGAAAATGGCGGCCATTTTGGAAAATGGCCACCAAAATGGGTTTAGCTACCGAATTCAAATGTCCATCACATTTTTTCATACAGGCAATATGTAAGGCTAACTGAAAAATGTAGTGGCGATTTGCCCTCTTTTTTGGTAGTCAAATTTTATCTGGCTCATGGACTATGATGGCATGAAGTGCAGTCATGCCATGATGGTAAATGCTGTGCTTGGCTTTCAACTGGTTTGGTGAAGAACGCTCGGTTTGATCAGGATTACTTCTGGAGATATGGACAACTCCAAACTCTTCACTGACTAATAATTAATTGATCATAATGTGATTTACATTTTCACAATAAAACAGACACTGCATTTGTGCTTTGAGGACCTCTCTTTATTGCAAAACGCATCACAAATTCAAGTTTCATGAAAAACATAGGCAGTAGTCCTCTTCTGATAAACAATTTTACAACAAGGGTGTTCTCCCCATATCACACAAAGCAATGAAACATGGACTACAGCAAAGATTGAGTACAAATTGAGGTTCAAACTGCCATGGAAAGATGCCATCTGAGCAAAACCAAAAAGGGACAAGTAAAAAACAACTAAATCAGATGGAAAACAAAATTCCTAAACACTGGTCACAATCAAAAAACTTAAATGGAATTTGGCTGGATACATGGCAACAACAGACAAGAATTACAAGCTGGCAACCCACAAAGACCCTGAAAGAAGCACGATGAGATCCAATATCAGATTGAGAGATTAAGTTATGTTACCATTTGAGTGTTTGGCATAGATTTTTAAACAATTCTCCATTAGGAGAACTAGCGTGACTTGGCGCGTTCCGTGTGCCTCACCACATGTCTTTTCAGAGGGATAGGCATCTTTGACCATTTCGGTGTCTTTTGGGTCTTCAGGGCCATTTGGATCTTCAGGGTCTTTTGGATCCTCTGGGCCTTTAAGGGTATGTTGGGTCTTTGGTGTGTTTTGGGACTTCGGGGTATTTGGGGTCTTCACTGTCTTCAGGGGCTTATGGGCCTTATGGTTCCTCTGGGTTTTTAAGGGTATTTTGGGGTCTTTTTGGGTCTTCGGAGTCTTTTGGTTCTTCAGGCATTTTGGGTATTTTGGGTCTTCGGGGTCTTTTGGAGCCTCAGGGCCTTCAAGTGTATTTTGGGTCTTTGGGGTGTTTCGGGTCTTCAGGGCATTTTGGGTCTTCAGGGGTCTTGGTGGTATTCATGGGAAGTCAAAGGTCTGAGGGGTCTCGGCAGTCTAAACGTAATTAAGAGTTCACGGACTGTGTTTTGGGTGTTAATTGTATTTGAAGAAGAAGAATACGTTTTGGTCGAATTCAAACATAACGAAATACGTTTGCTCTACAACGAAAATAACTATTATTGTAATATTACTATTATAATAAAAGAAGATACACATGCAACAATAATCACATTAAAATTCTGTAATGGCTATTGTTAATACATATCTAAACTAAACGTAATTAGTCAAAATGTAATTAAGAGGGTTAATTCAGAAGGTGTTAATTTTATTTGAAGACTAAGAAGACGTTTTGGTCACATATAAACAAAACGACATAATGACATAAACATATACCTTTGCTCTATTATAATAAAATATAGAGAACCAAATTGATAAATTTTACATTTTTTTAAGCTATCTTTTTCTTTAAACTTAGTTTGAGGACGCACATGGGCTAAAATTTTTGGGATTTTTGTTCCCTTAGGTCACTAGTTTGCAGTCATTGTTGTGGACATTCTGGTGACAGTCAACTGTATGGCTTTCATCAAAGGGTTTGGGGTAACGGCTGGTTGTCAGGGGTTGCAGATGGTACTCTGAGGAGTTGTGCTTTCAAGGTAGATGCCCAAAGGGATGTACGCTTTCACGATAGCTTTCTCCTTACTGGTTCACTGAATACCTTGCCGACTGCTGATGATCGCTTGCAAGGGTGGCACAAACAACCCAGTATGGGTAATGCTATGTGAATTTAAAAATCCTTTATCAGCAAAACCTTTCCCACAGTCGGAGCACTTTTTATGCAAGCACTCCAGCGTGGGTTGCACTATGGAAGTTCAAGCGCCATTTAGATCCTCATAAAACCTTCCTCACAAATAGAACATTTTAGCCCATGGGCCGAGCCCTCAAATTCTTACTTTCCTCGGTCTGCGTCAGAGAAGTTCTTTATTGTAACTTTTTTGATCAGCTGGAAGATTTCTAAGAACACTTAAGAATGTTCCCCTTTTTAAAACCTGCACATTTTTTCACAAATTTGATAATAAGGATGATAAAATTACCTTCACAGCAGACGATTTTTCTGAAATAATGACGTCATTGTAAGCGTTACTCGACCAATCATTATGGTTGCAACAGAAGCTTCACAAAATCAGCCAATCACAGTAATCGTACAGAGTGTGCATGAACACGTTGTTGGAACATCGCAACATGGCATGCTGCATTGCATGCACAGTGTGCACGAATGTGCAGACAATCTAATTTCTTTTTTGGAGATAAGAAATTACTATCTTCATTTAAGAATTATGTATGTGAGAGAGAGGAGTTACATATTGGATACAAATCCTTTTATCTGAAGAAGATACTTCAGAAGACGTACCCATTTGATGTTTTTGAGATAATCTCGCAACAACAAAAGTGATTTAGTTCGTGTTTGTGGAAGATTTGTCCACAGACGAGGTGTTAGAGGAGGTTGCTCTCCCACTCTCCTCTGATGCAAGCACGGATGAGACAGATGACTCGGACACAAACCAAGATGAAACCACATCTCATATGAATGCAGGGCATAACTGTAGAGTTCTTTACCATGCTGCACAATCACTGCAGAGGAGTATCATTGCAACTTGTGCCAATCCTCAGCTGATCTGGCCACCAACAGCAGCAGACACCAACATGGATGCTGCTGCTAGAGTTGTGCCTAATGAGTCATTGAACTTCATGGCATGGTCAACAGGAGCGTCCGATGAACTTCCTCAATAAATTGCACATGTAAACGTTGGTGAAGATAGAAGTAAGAAGATTATTTCAACTTTCCAGGATATAATGAACGTTGCATTCAATGGAAGGAGGCTCATGCCTAAGCACTCTGCGTTGGCTATATCGGTTGGGCACATAACTTGATCTGCTCAGCTTATCGGGCTGTTGAATGGCCTGCGACATTGTACCTCCATTTCCCAAGTCCTTGAACACGATACAGCTCTGCCCCAACTTCATATTCAGCGAGGAGAGCATTTCATACCTCCAAATATCCAGCCAAATATCCATGCAACGATTGCACGGGATAACAATGATGACGGTGAAGAAACTCTATCTGGCAGAGGAACCACCCACAATACCAATGGTATAATAATTCAAAGGCAGGTATCCACTGATGACTCACTTGATGAAGCAATATCTGCGCAGAGAATGACGAAACGATCCCTGCAGCCACCATCAACCAACATGGAATTCTATCGTGGAGGGCAAAGGAAGCTCCCCGGAAATATGCTGAGAATGTCCACCTGGACTTGGAGAACCATATACATGTCCAATAAACTGCACGGAAAATCTATAGCGCATACTTTCTCACAAAGACGGCAAGCCCGAATGAAATTCTCTTACCTGGAAGGACTGGTTTCAACACATTGTTTAAAAGAGGTGCTATTCAAACACAAATATATCCAGCCAAATATATCATGGATGCCAGTCCGACTCAGTCAAACACAGGGTACACGATCCTATGCCGCAGCCTTGACATAGCCGATGGGTTAGGACTCAGTAAGATTGTTGTCGTCATGGACCAGGCCATTTAATCAAAGGCTCAAAATATCCGATGGAACTTGTGCCAATCCTCAGCTGATCTGGCCACCCACAGCAGCAGACATCAACATGGATGCTGCTGCCGGTGTTGTGCCTAATGGGTCATTGAAGATGATGTTGTGCCTAATGAGTATTGGAAAGTGATATTCTGATGCTGGCTTACAGGACATTATCATCGATTCTGAAGTGATTGCTACTGGGTCTGTCAGGGGAGTAATAAGTGGCCATCATTACAACAGGAGCATAAGATCTCACAAATTACTTTGTGAAGCACTGCAACGACTCCGATGGCAGTCATACTTGGATACTGTATCAGAAGAGGAGAGAAAAGTCGCTTCCCAGCTTGCAATTCACCTGCAGAAGGCATTCCCAGCTGAAGACTTTGACAACCGTGTCAACTCATTTTAATTTCAGGAGCTTGTCGGTGGCTATAAGAACTTCATCATGGACAACCTGAATATTGAGACGTTCCACTTCTGGAGCATATATATTCCAATGGTTGATGACTTGCTTCTATTCATCAGGGCTACAAGGCAAGCCAGTTGGAACTTTCACCTATCGAGCATCTGTTCCATTCCACCTTGGTTCTTTTCATATGACAGAATCAATAATGCAAGGTATCTGACATCGTATTGGTTTGAGATGTGCTGCTTGAGACAGAGTCACCCTGACATCTATGCAGAGTTTCAAGCTGGGAATTTTGTTGCACAAACACAACAGAAGCATGGGTTTGCTCAAATTGGTTGTGACCAAATAATTGAGCAAACTGCAAACCGAGACTCCAAGACAAAAGGAGGAGTGACTGGATTCACACTTAAGAAGGGTGCAGTGCACAGATGGACATTATTAAAATATGAAAGAACTGCCATTACGGGAAATATTGTCAGGAGATGGCGATGGTTGGTCGTGACACTTCGTGTCGGGCCCGTGTTCAATTATACAGAACACGAAAAGAGCGTGATGAGAAGGACATAACTCCAAATATCCATGCAACGATTGCACGGGATAACAATGATGATGGTGAAGAAACTCTATCTGGCAGAGGAACCACCCACAATACCACCAAAATAGGTATGCATTTGACGTCATTGTATGGCCACCAAAATTGACATTGTATGCATTATGTTATGCACTTTCTATAGAATCATGGATACAATTCAAAATATGGTCAACCCTTTTGATCCTTCACGAGAATGAGACAAGCTGTTTTACATAACATCAGGTCAGCTTGCATCAGACCTGTCGCTGCAGACCTTCATGAGGCTAAGGAAAAAGGTGAAGTCGCCTTCACAACATTCTGCCAGAAGAGACTTCAATCAAATGATATTGGTTTTCATGACACCATGACGAAGATGAAGCTGAAGACTTTCAAGGATACAGATAAGTACACCATAACAAAAGTGAAGGGTAAAGAAATCGCCTTGATAGCTGACCAGGATCTGTCCGCAGGCTGATTGTTGTTGGTTCAGTGAGAAAGGTTGACATCAAAGAGATGCTGGTTCATTCCTTGGGTCCATTTCCTGCACCACTGGCAAACCATGATGGCTCTCCTGTGAAAACCAACAAAGACAAACTCATGCACTTCCTGGGGGGGATCAGTTGAGGAGATCCCATTTGGCTCAAAGTGGGTATGGGATTCAATGGCACTCATCAGAGTCGTCAAACCACAGCCAACATTTGGACAGTTTGCTGATGAAATGTTTAAAGGCCTTGTGAAACAGACAAAGATGAACAAGTCCAAGGTTGTGCACTTTGTTACTGACAGATACATGTCTGGCAGCATAAAGAATGCTGAAAGAGGAAGACGAGCAGAGGGAGTGACTCAGATCAGTGAAATATTTTCTCCTGATCAGGGGACTCCAAAACAATGGTCCAGGTTTCGATCTTCTGGTGACAACAAGGAAAATCTGCTCCAGTTTCTGTTCAAACAGTGGTGCAAGACTGGGAAGCTGATTGATGACATCGCAATTATTGTTGGACATTGCATTGAGTGTCATTTTATTGGAAAGCATGGCAATGATGAGGAAGTTTTGCAAATCCCAAGTCTGTTCTCAACACAAGAAGCCGATATGAGACTTCTACTTCACTCTTCGTATGCTGCAAGTAACAGTGATCACATCATCATCATGTTCAGTCCAGACATCGATGTCTTGGTACTATGTGTGGCATTTTGCAAGGACATAGATGCAGAGGTCTACTTCCACACAGGCAGAGGAAGTAATACACGCACAATTGTTGTCTGTCACATAATTGACCATTTCAGGAAAAAAGTTTGTTCTGCGTTAATAGGATTTCATTGTTTTACTGGATGTGACACAGTGAGTGCTTTGTATGGTAATAGCAAACCAAAATCTGCAAAGATCTTCACATCAAGTAAAGACCACTGATCCACATTTGAAAAGCTTGGCATGACGTTTACAGTACCGCCATCCTTGCATGAAGACATCGAAGCATACACCTGTGAACTCTATGGGCAGAAGTGCTGTCGTGATGTTAATGCAGCAAGATGCAGAATGTTCAAGACTGGGAGCTGTGGAGAGAAAGTTTGCCTCCAAACAGAGATTTCATGCACAAGCACATATTGCG
This sequence comes from Myxine glutinosa, assembly GCF_964187855.1. Taxonomy (NCBI): domain Eukaryota; kingdom Metazoa; phylum Chordata; class Myxini; order Myxiniformes; family Myxinidae; genus Myxine; species Myxine glutinosa. Next base: position 419,364,821 of record NC_136261.1, read on the forward strand.
AGCAAACTCCCAAGCCGCCATTCACAAAATGTGCCTTATCAGCAATCCAGAAATATCATCACCACAGAACAATGGTTGGGATATTGATGATGGTTTGCTCACCATGGACTGGATGGGTCTTCCCCCAGCACCATCAAGTGCAATGGAACTTGCCCATTGCTCTTGCAAGAAGACACAATGTACTCGAGGGCGGTGCTCGTGTTTGCTCAACAAGCTTCCCTGTACTGATTTGTGTTCATCTAAAGTCTGTGCAATTCAGGCGGCTGTTCCTGACTTCATCCAGATTGAGGAAGAAATTGCCACTCTGGAATCAGATGAAGATGCTTAATTACTTCCTTATACTCTGTGGGTTTTTCCAACTTAAGTCTATAAGTCATTGATTTATTTCGATGTTTTGCTACTGAATGCACAAATATGATTGACAGGTATGCATTATGTTATTGTATCAACAAAAATCTCTGCGTTTTGGTTCTTTTTTCTTCATTTAACAACAAAGGTTTTGCCACTTTCTATAGAATGGGGTCATTTCCATTTGAAAATGAAAGATTAATTAATACAAAATTTTGTATTTTGGATGAATGTAAGACTGAGAAATTATGCATTTCATCGTTAAAAGATTATACCTGTGTTTTCCTTTCGCCGAAAACAGTTTATACTACAGGGTAAAGCAAAACGAATGTCGGTTAAGAATCTGAACTTTTGTCCTGTCGGGACGGATTTTTATATGAAAAATTACAATGAATATGTATACCAAGTACAATATCTATCCTTTCCCATTTATTATTGAACCAAATTATATGTGCAGTACTTAATGTGCACAAACTTGCCGATAGTCAGAGGAATTGGAGGAGTTGCATGTTTGTGGAAATGATTCAAACTATGACGTCCTCATATAAACTTGTTTACATCAAGATTTGTTATACACAATATCATATGCATGTCAAAGAGAATATGTGAAACACGAGCCGTTTATAAACTGAACATAAATGGTTTATTTGAGTGGCTTTTACCATTATTTAGTGCTGTTTCAGATCGGGATGCACACAGCTTGAGAGAGAATGAGAGAGAGGGGGGGGGTGGGGGGAGGGAGAGCGGATGAATTAAGATTGTTAAAAATGTGCCTTTTAAAATGAGTGCATGTGTGTGTCTGCATGGGTGTGCATGTGTGTGTGTGTGTGTGTGTGTGTGTGTGTGTGTGTGTGTGTGTGTGTGTGTGTGTGTGTGTGTGTGTGTGTGTGTTAAATGGAGAGAAAGGGGAAGGAAACAGGAAATATTTACAAGAAAGAAGGGTGAATGAGGATCATTTGGAATATAAAAAAGAATGATATGGATGTGCACGTGTTATGTGTGTAAAAGTATGTGTGTGTTTTTGTGTATCTGTGTGTCTGTATATCTCAAGAGGACAAAAATAGAGAAATGTAGTATGGGGATACCACACAAATATAAATACCCATTAAAGTATGTGTGTGATAATTATTTCGGTTTTTTTGAAATATTTGTTTCTTTAATGCTTCATTTTTGGAATCCAAGTTATAAATATAGGGATGTGGGGTGGGATCACGAGTCCCCAAAGTACACCAGTATGTTTCGAGCCTGGCTTGTCTAATTTACAGGGCAGATTTATACTTTTGGTGAATCAATTGATACATATAAGCAGTTTGTGAAATCCTGGCTGCGAGGGATATTTTTACCATAGCAACGGGCACCAATAGGAATTATGTATATGAAATAATCCACAAAATAATATCTGATAACATCAGATGATTTGCAAAATCATACATTTGCATGATCAGAGGATTGCAATGCTCAAAATCTCGATTTAGAAGCATCTATGCAACCTTTGCTAGGGAAAAGGAAGTCCTCACCAACGGAGTTTAACTTCCTCTTTGTTTTTGGCCGTTGCTCATTAATGTGCAAATTTCGAACATGGGAACATTTCATTAATGGTTCATATACACTTATTAAACATATCAAGCACATATGCAGATACTTCTCTTCGTAGACCACAGAATTCGAAAACCAAGCATAATTAGTGGAATCGGCCCATGGTCTATTTGTACGAATGCTCTCGTTGGTTGTTATGTCCACAGACCGGTTTTATTTCGAAGGTGGAAGGAAGTTCTCCCAGAACTCAAAATCTCCACCTCCTTTTTCAGTAAAGGATTCTTTTTCATTAACCAGTTTGTGAAACTCCGTTCTCATAGCTTTGGTCCAAGGGCTTGTTTCAGAATCCTCACTGAACCTCTGACAGCTTCCACCTGTAGATTCTGTCATGATATTCCCCGGAATGCTTTATAAGTACTTCTTTGGGATTTTCTCGATCATCCAGATTCCCTGTTGCTCTGACTACCACTGGTACAATTTCAGATTTCTTCAATTTCCAAATCCTCTTCATCTCATTTTTCATATCCTGGTATTACAGATTTCAGCTCTCGTGTATGGATCCTCATATGTAATTTCAATTTGCTGTTTTGAGAGAAACCTTTATCACATATTGAGCATTTGTGAGGACGCTCTCCTGAGTGGATCCTCATATGTAATTTCAATTTGCTGTTTTGAGAGAAACCTTTATCACATATTGAGCATTTGTGAGGACGCTCTCCTGAGTGGATCCTCATATGTAATTTCAAACTGCTGCTATGAGAGAAACCTTTATCACATATCGAGCATCTGTGGGGTCGCTCTCCTGTATGGATCCCCATATGTAATTTCAAACTGCTGCTATGAGAGAAACCTTTATCACATATCGAGCATTTGTAAGGTCGCTCTCCTGTATGGATCCTTATATGTAATTTCAAACTGCTGTTTCGAGAGAAACCTTTATCACATATTGAGCATTTGTGAGGACGCTCTCCTGAGTGGATCCTCATATGTAATTCCAAATGGCTGCTATGAGAGAAACCGTTATCACATATCGAGCATTTGTGGGGTCGCTCTCCTGTATGGATCCTCATATGTAATTTCAAACTGCTGCTATGAGAGAAACCTTTATCACATATCAATCATTTGTCAGGTCGCACTCCTGTATGGATCCTTATATGTAATTTCAAACTGCTCTTTCGAGAGAAACCTTTATCACATATCGAGCATTTGTAAGTTTGCTCTCATGTATGGATCCCCATATGCGATTTCAAATGGCTGTTTTGGGAGAAACCTTTATCACATATCGAGCATTTGTGAGGATGTTCTCCTGTATGGATCATCATATGTGATTTCAAACTGCTGCTTTCAGAGAAACCTTTGTCACATACCGAGCAATTGTAAGGTCGCTCTCCTGTATGGATCTTCATATGTGATTTCAAATGGCTGTTATGAGAGAAACCTTTGTCACATATCGAGCATTTGTAAGGTCACTCTCCTGTATTTATCCTCATATGTGATTTCAAATTGCTGTTTTGAGAGAAACCTTTATCACATATCGAGAATTTGTGTGGATGCTCTCCTGTATGGATCCTCATATGTGATTTCAAATTGCCTTTTTGAGAGAAACCTTCTTCACAAATGCTCGATATGTGAAGTCGCTCTCCTGAATAAATCCTCCTATGTTTCTTCAAATTGCTTTTTGTCAAGAAACCTTTATCACAGACAGAGCACGTGTGGGGGTGTTTTCCTGTATGTACCCTCATGTGTATTTTGATGTTATTCGTTGAAGCAAAATCCATTCTGCACACATTACACTTGTAACGCATTCCCCTTTCTACAACATTTTTGTGTTTGTTCAATTTAATATTAATCTTGGTGTTGTGAGGCCCAGACATGCACTTGTATTTTACAGGAAGTGAGCCTTGTTCTCGTGATTCTTTCTTCAAAAAAGGCTTCTTCTTCACTGTCAAGCTGTGCCTGGACCTTATTTGTCCCTTATTACTTCTGGATTGTTCTACAGAAAGAAAGAACACAACAATTTTCTTTTTTTTGGTCAAAATCAAAATGCTAAATATTTAACACTTTTCCAAAAATTTAATATTTTCTCAACACAAAAGATCTCTTCTGCAAAGTTAATTTTTTACATTTCCACTCACCAGTTGCAAAGCAGGAAGCACTTCCGTTTGTCATGTGAATATCATCTGAACCTTTCTTTGCCAAAGCACATTTTGAATCTTCTGTGACAGATGAATCATTGTTGTGTTGTCTGCCTTCCACATTTACAGGATAGACATCACCTGTGTACAAATCAGCGTCAGTAGTTTAGAGGGAAATGAGACCGAGATCCATCTTGAGAGATCATAGAACATGTTACGCCATGAAATGTATACTTCCATTTAAATATAAACAGAGGGGCAATACCCCTGGGCGCTCATCTGGTAGAATAAAGCAGTATACTACACTGACGAAAGGTATTTTAAACCATATCAGGGCATTTTTAACCAATTTGAATTGATGCTGGAGGACAGGGCAGCATGTACAATCATACAAACGTCATCATAAGACTTTAAACAAACAAAATAAAAATCAACCTCCATCCACCCCCCCCCCCCCCTCCTCCTCCCACCCCCAGAGACTACCTAAGACCCCATTTTTGTAAATGCTGGGAAAAAACGTTGGTACATCATGGGTGATGAACAGAATGTTGTGGTCAAGTTTTATTGGAATTGGATGTGTAGTTTCTGAGAAGAAAGCAAATACCTATTTTGGAGGGCAGACCCTGCCCCCTGCACAGCCCCAAAGAGGCAGATTTTTTTAATGCCATGAACAAACTTTGGTACAGCATGGTTGGTGAAGGTTGTGGTCGAGTTTCATCAAAATTGTGTGTGTCGTTTCAGAGAATAAAGCATATATTTATTTTGAGGGGTCAAACCTCGACACACTTCTCTCCCCCCCCCCCCCCCCCCTCCCAATGAGCCCCTTAGACTTCGATTTTCTACGTGCCATGAATAAACATTGGTACATCAAGGGTGATGACGGTTGTGGTCGAGTTTCATCAAAATAATGTGTGTAATTTCACAGTCAAAAGCTAATTCCTATTTTGGGGGCGTTAAACGTGGATCCACTTTGACTCCCGGAAGACCCAACTTTTTCTTGCCTTGAAAAACTTTAGTCACAAAGCAACAAATATAATTTGTGCCAAGTTTCGTCACAATTCAATCAGTGGTTGAGGAGAAAAAGTTGCAAGTGTTTACGGAAAAATGGACGGATGGACGGACTGATGATGCAACATCCCATAAGCTCCCCGGAAAATCGTTCCAGGTGAACTAATCATGAAGTTAAATATTGATAAAAATAAAAATTCCGGATGTTAAGCACTGTTGAAGCATGCTAACCTGAAGGTTAGTGTAAATAACCAGGCGGTGATTTGTATTCAACAGTGTTTAAGTATTTGATTCAATTTCCATGAAATCAAGATTGAAAAATTATTTAAAACATTTTCTGGAATTTCTCGGACTATCCCCGACCTCTGAACTAGCTTCGCGGCCTAACGGGATGTTAAGTAACGACTGACAAACCTTGCAAGACTATTTATCTCGGCAGGTGATCCTTCCATGGCATGAACAGGTAGGCAGCTTCTCCTCGGGTGCCCAACACGTTCAAACAGCAGCGATTGCTCTGGAGATCCAACTTTTAATCCGTTTCCGCACTAAATATTCTATCCTATGTAATTCCCCCTCTGTGGGAAAGTTCTGCGGCACATCTGGAACCTGCCAATGGATTTAAATGTTCGCACTCACATTCGGCGGATTCCCGACGGGAACCCGGACGTGTTCTCCACATTCACTGCTCGCGCTGCGGAACCCCCACAGACGTCACGCACATTTGCGCAGCCACGTAACCTTCACCACAACCACACCACTTCACCACAATGTGGTACATCCCCAAATCGCCTCATGGACCAGCGAACACAACTTACACACACCAGCCGTCTCACGCACACCATTTATTCACACGATCCACTCCACAGTCAATCTCACTCCATTCACACACATGGGTCTCTCCATGACAGTTCACACACAACTTTAGATATGAGCCTTTCCACGGAGATCCCGCAGCTGAATTTGCCAATTGTGCTAGATGCAGCATTTGTGCCGCGCACACTCAGCCGCACACCATTTCTTGGGAATTTTTTTTCAATCATCTGCATAGGGGCGTTTTTCCCGACACAGACCGTTAACACACAGTGACATGGAGTGCCTTGAAATGTACCCTCCCTTGGACCGGTACGGATTACAAACCTGTTTTTTTTTTTTTTTTTTTTTTTTTTTTTGTTTTTTTTGTTTTTTTTTTTTGTATACAATATCGAGCCTCTTGAAAGAGCGAACATTAATCACACAGAAAGACAAACCGACACATAAAACATATAACATAGGGAGCGGTAGACAAGATGGGGAGAGAGGGGGAAGGACACAAACACAACATTTGAGAGCAGGGACCGAGAGACATGGAGACATCGAGAGATCTGAGAGAGGGCGAGGGCTTTGGGGGGGGGGGGCGTGGGAAGGGGGCAGTGGGAGAGGTATAAAACATATGGACACTGCCAGGACTTCCAGGAAAGAAGTTGGAATTTCAAACAAGGTGGATCTGGGGTGAATTAGCGGGGGTAGAAAAGATCAAGGTTTTGGATGGGGGAAGATAAGAGATGGTGGTGAACAGCTGTTTTAAAGACCTGGAGGGAGGAGTGGGATTGAAGGGAGTGAGGGAGTTTGTTCCAGAGGCGGGAGAAAAGAGGAATGAAAGAGTGAAGGTGAGCGGAGAGCCGAGATTTCGGCAGTTTAACCATCAGAGGGTTGCTGGCAGATCTTGTGCGACCTGTAGGAATATTTGGGGGACAGAGCACAGAGAGAGCTGGGGGTGCAAGGCCGGAGAGGAGTCGGTAGAAGACAGAAAGACCACCTACCTGCCTGCGGTGAGTGAGTGAAAGGCCCTCAGAGATAGCTTCATCGCGGGAGATTCCAATAATTCTGAAAGCTTTGGTTTCAACAGCGTGAAGCCGAGCTAGGTGTGAGGCAGGAGCACCGGCCCATAGGGGAGAACAGTATTCCATTGAGCTGCGGATGAAAGCCTTGTATGTGGTGAGGAGCTCAGGTGTGCCGAGGAAGGACTTCGCACGACGGAGGATGCCCAGTCGGCGACTGGCTTTGGAGGCCAGCTTGGAAATGTGGTTTTCCCAAGAAAGATCATGGCAGATAGTGAGACCCAAAATCTTGAGCGACAGAACTTCTTGGAGAGGATGGTTGAGAAAGTAGATGGGAGGGTTGTCCAGTCGATCTTTTCGGAGAGACATAGTAAGAGTGTGAGATTTGTCAGGATTGAAAGACATGTTCCACTTGTTTGACCAGTCTGTGATTTTGTCCAGGTCTTCAGAGAGTGAGGAGGCAGCAGACTGCCGATCTGAGGGAAGAGGAATGGAGCGGCAGAGAGTGGAGTCATCAGCAAAGAGATAGAGAGGATTTTCGAGAGAGTCAGAGAGATCATTGATGAAGACCAGAAAAAGCATGGGGCCCAGAACACTGCCTTGGCGAACTGCAGCCTGAACAGGAAGAGGAGATGAGAGAAACCCATTCAGGGCCACACGTTGACGACGACTAGAGAGGAAGTCCGCCATTCATGCGTGGAGATTTCCATGGATACCAAAGGAGGAGAGTTTGGTGAGCAGAGCGGGGTGCCAGACCGTGTCGAAGGCACGTGATATGTCGAGGGAGACAGCTCTAATTTCCTGTTTGGCATTGAGGACCTCCATCCATTGTTGAGACAGCAGAAGCAGCATGTCCAGAGTAGAGTGACCTGGTCTGAAACCAAATTGATGATCAGAGATCAAGCCATTGGAGAAGAGGAAAGATTTCATATCAGAAGCAATGATGGATTCCATGACTTTGCTGATAATTGGGAGAAGGCTGATTGGTCTGTAGTTGCTAGGATCTGTTTTTGCACCTTTTTTGTGCAAAGCGGTGATGTTGGCTGATTTCCAAGCAGATGGCAGTTGACCTTGAGCAAAAGAGAGGGTGAAGAGAACAGAGAGAGGGTGAGATAGAGCAGCAGAGCAGGATTTTAGGACCCGTGGGCTGATGCCGTCGGGTCCAGTTGCAGAATCAGAGTCGAGGGTTGACAGAAACTTTTCCACCTTGTCAGGAGGAAAGGACACGGAGTCCAGGAGCAGCAGGGTACGACTGGGTATGGTGGGTACAGGGAGGGATGGGTTTGGGACACAAGATTTAGAGGCAAACACAGAGTTGAGGCATTCAGCTTTTTCACGTGCGGAGTCAGCTGTGTAGCCGTTTGAGGTAAGGGAGGGGATGGAGGGGGAACAAACACCAGAAACGGATTTGACCAGACGCCACCAGGATTTGGAAGAGGGAGACAGATAAGAGAGTTCGGTCTTGAGAACGGAGAGATATTGTTTCCTGGCTCTCCTGTGGGTGGACACACACTTGTTTCGGGCTTTGTGAAAGGAAATGAGATTTCCTTCCGTTGGATTTGCTTTCCAGGAGACGACGGCAAGTTGTTTCTGGGCAACAGCCTCACCACAAGATTCCGTGTACCATGGACGGGAGGAAGGGTATGACAACTGAAGACGAGATGGGATAAATCTGTGCATGAGAGAGAGCAATTTACTTTGGAAGAATTCCCAGGATGAGTTGATGTCAGAGGTGGTAGAGATGGGAGACCAGTCCAGATGATTGATGGCTGCTTGAAGACCGTGCCAGTTGGCCTGAGTGAAATGCCAGACTGGTCGACGCTGAGCAGGCTCCCTGAGGATGGTCAGAGAGATGTCCACTTTAACAAGGACATGATCAGATGATCCGATCGGAGCAGAAGAAGAGCAGCAGACATTTTCAGGGAAGTTAGTCATAACCAAGTCCAGAAGAGAAGATGTTCCGTTGACTGAGATCCGGGTCGGGAAATTGACAGATTGTGTCAGTCCCAGTGAGTCGCAGAAGTCCTTTGCTGAGGAGCCATGGCTGGTGAGAGAGGTACCCACACCCAGCCAACTGGCATGATGACAGTTGAAATCACCACATATGAGGAAGAGAGAGTTGGGATGAGTAGATAGAAGTTGGTCCATATCATCAGAAAGCGAGATGTAGATGGAGTCATCACTGTTTGGTGGACGGTACAACACACATATGAACAAGAGGTGGGAGCGAAGGGGAAGCCGTAGCCAGAGGTATTCCTGGGGGTGAGGTGGAGAGAGTGCAGTGCAGGGCGAGTGAGGAAGAGAGTTTTTGATAAAGATAGCAACCCCGCCTCCAGGACGAGGCTCAGGTCTATCATACCGGAGGAGGGAGTAGCCCGGGAGAGATACTATGGAATCAGAGACATCATAAAGGAGGAAAGTTTCTGTTAAGCAGATCACGTCTGGTTTGACAGAAGCAACCTGTATGGAGAGATCAGTTAAGTTTGAACGAAGTCCCCGGATGTTTGAGGTCCATACCGTTAATGAAGAGGAAGGGGGAGCATCAGATACAGAACAGGGGGGAGGAGGGGTAGGGTAAGATGTGGAAGAGGTGGAAGAGGTAGGGAGAGCTGTTGAAGGTGTGTCAGAGATTTCAGAATAGCTCGGAGAAAGGGAAGGATGGGGCAGACAAAAGGTTTGATGGTGATTGGGTGAGCCACAATGAGGTGTTATTTGAGGAGGGGGAAGAGCGAGGCAGAAGGTTGGGGGAGATGGAGGTGAGAGTTTGAAGGGGGAAGAAGCGGGGAGGACGCTTTGAGGAGGGGGAGTGAGCGGGGGGAAATTGAGAAGCAATGAGGGTGGGGAGATTTGAAGGGGAGGGGTGAGGGGGGAGTTTGGGAGGGAAGGGACAAGGGGAGGGATTTGAAAGGGATGGGATATGGGGGAGATTTGGAGGGGAGGGGTTATGGGGAAGATTTGGAGGGGAGGGGTGAGATTGGATTTTTGAAAGTGTACGATTTATGGGAAACGAACATTTATTGCAAAATGAGTTTCTTGTGACCTTCGAGTTAAAAATACGTTTAAGGACGCTGGATGGAGGATGGAGTGCAGGAGAGTTTAGGGAATGTAGAACAAAGGCACTATAGGAGATGGATATTTTTTTTGGGATGAATTGATTTGGTGAGCAAGTCGAAAGCAGCCTTTTAAAGAAGAAGAAGAAAAAGGTGTTATAAAATATGACGGAATACATAACTTGAGGGGAAAGTGTAAACATTGAAGGTTAATGAGTGAAAACTATCTGGGGAAATGGGGGAGAAACACGTGGTCGAAGAACGAACGAACGAATAAGAATGAATAAACGAATGAGAACAGAGAAGGAAATGTTTTTTTTTTTTTTTTTTTTTTTTTTTTTTGAGTTGAGATTTACACAAGGAAGTAGGCTATGGGTGAAAAGACTGGGAATACAGAGAACGAAAGTTATTGGATCACAAACGACGGACCACCGAGAGAAAAACAAAGCCTCAAGGTTGTACAGTGCACACTGTACAAGGCCTTGCTCGCGACACGGCAAACAGACGATCAATTTATGAAAGATAAACACCGAGAAACAACCAAAGTTGCACACAATAACTTCACACACCGAAAGATAAATACAGTTTCGACAAAATACAATTGTGAACAGACTTAACTTCGAAAAACGTGGAGACCGTGTGGAGCTTCGAAAATCCCTGCCGCCGTCTCCAAGATCTCGCGAGATCTCCATGTTCTTTTTAATCTCCCGCGCACAGGATGAGAACATATTAACATTTAAAATATTTCCCGCTCGGTAACCTCACCCCTCCCCTCAGTCAAGCTAACGGTTACCCACGTCTGAATCGATGCACGACCCGTACCCTCGCTCATTCATGCACTCCACTCTGCACGCTCATGGCACACACTCCATTACACTCAGGCTAGGCACTCCAAGGAACCCCGGCTTCTTTATTCCAGCCAAGCTCGGCACACACTCTTTCACACCATGAATTTGCTCCAGTTCACACAGCCTCACCTCGTCGTGATTTGCTTTGATCGCTCATATCCTCTCCACCTGCACCTGCCATGTGTTATCCCGATCTTTACACATTGTTTCTACATAATCCATGATCTCCTCCTCAACATTCTTTGCCCTCTCGCTTGTCTTCTTGTGCTTCAGATGACTTTAGTGTCTTCCATTATTTCTTTCATTTTCCGTTCTTTCGTCTCTAATCCTTCGTCCCATTTATTTTATCTTCTGTGTCCGGCCATTATGCCCCATTTTAAATTATTTTCTTACTCGCCAACATTTCTCTTTTTACATCCTTCCTGCTGTTCAAGTCCAAATACAGAATCTGAGGGCATTTCTCGAGCTGCCCTTAGATCCTGTATTTCTTCTGATTTGCTTCTTCAGTTCTTTTTGCTTATCCACAGGTCATTGTATTCCCTGTTTAAGTCCATTCACCTCTTCTTTTATCCCAATTATCTCCATCATTCTAGCCTCACCTGCTCCCTTCTCATTCCGGACACCATCCACATGCTCACTCACCTCTCTCAGTACAGCCTCGAGTGTTGCGGCTACCTCATTGCCCATAGCCTTCATATCAACCTTTACCTCTACCTGCCCTGCATGCATGTCATGCCTAGTGCCAGCCACCTTGTCTCTCCTGCATTTCAATCATCACCTGTGCCATTAGTTGACTAATCAACAACATTATCTAGTCAAAGGCAACTGTGTCCCACTATTCGGTGTTATTGGTGCTGCCTTTTCCAGGGGCTGGTGGGGAGGTGGGGAGGTGGGGGTGGGGGAGGGGGGGATTGGGGAGGTGGGGGGGGGTGGGTTGGGGAGATGAGAGGGAGGGTTTGAGAGGGGGGGAGGCTGGGGCCCTCAATCGCTATCGGCACCTCTCCTGCTTCCCCTCCTGGTCCTTCTCCCACAATGTTACATTCATATACAGCTTCCTGGGCCATGAGCTCCTCCATATCCTTCTCAATTAAGGCCACCAGGACCTGCTGACCTAAGCTTGACTTTTTTTTGAATATAAGATCGAGGCTTGTGTAAGAGCGAACATTAAACGCAAAACATCAAATAAAACATAATGAAGGGAGCGGGAGACAAGATGGGGAGAGAGAGAGCGAATCAAACAAGCAAAACAACAGTAGAGAACAGGGACATCCAGAGATGTGTTGAAGAGAGAGGGCTGGGGGAGGGGAGGGAAGGGATGGTACAACGCATAAAACAAATTGACACTACTAGGCATTTCAGGAATGAAGTCGGAGATTGAAAGAGGTGGATGTGGGGTGTATTAACGGGGGTAGAAAGATCAAAGTTTTGGATGGGGGAAGATAAGAGATGGTGGTGAACAGCAGTTTTAAAGACCTGGAGGGAGGAGTGGGATTGAAGAGAGTGTGGGAGTTTGTTCCAGACGCGGGAGAAAAGAGGGAAAAAAGAGTGAAGGTGAGCAGAGAGAGCCAACCAGCTGGCGGTGAGAGAGTGAAAGGCCGTCAGAATCGGTATCATTGTGGGAGATTCCAATGATTCTAAAATCTTTGGTTTCGACAGCGTGAAACCGAGCTAGGTGTTAGGAAAGGCACACCAACCCAGAAGGGAGAGCAGTACTCCATCAAGCTGTGGAAGAAAGCTTTGTATGTGGTGAGGAGATCAAACGTGCCAAGGAAGGAAATCACACGATGGAGGATGCCCATTCGGCGACAGTCTTTGGAGGCCATCTTAGAAAAGTGGTTTTACCAGGAAAGATCATGGCAGATTGTGAGACCCAAAAGCTTGAGTGACAGATCGTCTTTGAGAGGATTGTTGAGAAAGTAAATGGGAGGGTTTTCCAGATGGTCTTTTTGGAGAGACTTTGTGAGAGTGAGAGATTTGTCAGAATTAAAAGACATGTTCCACTTGTTTGACCAGTTTGTGATTTTGTCCTCGTCCGCAGAGAGTGAAGAGGATGCCACCTGCCGATCTCAGGGTTGAGATATGGGGCGGCAGAGAGTGTAGTCATCAGCAAAGAAATAGAGACTGGGCCGGATTTATGAATGGGCAAGCTGGGCAGTTGCCCAGGGGCCTCCACAACCAGGGGGCCTCCACATATGGACGATCAGAAGAAGCTGCACTCTCACTGTCTGAAAATTTCGAGTTCAGAATTTTCTTCCAGTAATTGATCATTTTTTGAGTTCATTGGAGCAACGATTGGAAGCCTATGAAAACACCTGTTCTCTTTTCGGTTACTTGCATAAATTGGAATCACTGGACTGCGATGAAATCGAAGCAGCTGCAGCAAAATTGGTTGTTGAGTACAGGGATGATCTTGATCAAACACTTGGTGTTTAACTTGTGCAGTTTTCACCCTTCCTCACTCATTTACTGGAATACGAAGATGATAACATAGGGAGAGAACATTTCCTTTGCAAACTGTTGATGGACAAGAAAGTTGCGGATACATTTCCAAATGTCGAGATAATGCTTCGGATGTACAGTCACGTGAAAAAGAAAGTACACCCCATGTAAAGTTTGGACTTTTTCAACATATTTCAACATACAGCTATTTGATCTTAATTTCAACAATACTGATAGATAAAGGTGATATAATATAACAAATATCATGAAACATTTACATTTTGTAGTCCATTGTATAATTTAAATAAACATAAATGCAAATTTCATATGTGGAAAAAGTAAGTACATCCTTGGCTCTAATACGTGGTATTGCCCCCTTTGGCAGACACAACCTCAAGTAGGCGTTTCTTATAACTGTATACCAGTCTCTGACATCGACTGGGAGAAATTTTTGCCCACTCCTCCATGCAGAATTCTTTCAGCTGTGCGATGTTTGAGGGGTTTCCTGCATGCACAGTTCGTTTCAAATTCCCCCACAACATCTCGATGAGATTTAGATCCAGGCTTTGACTTGGCCATTCCAGAACCCTCCATTTCTTCCTTTTCAGCCATTCCTTGGTGGATTTACTGGTATGTTTAGGGTCATTGTCATGTTGCAAGGTCCACCTTCGGTTAAGCTTCAACTTTCCGACAGATGGCCTCACATTATCCTAAGGCACCCTCTGGTACAATGAAGAATTCATAGTGGATTATATGATGATGAGCTGCCCAGGCCCTGTTGCTCCAAAGCTGCCCCAAACCATAATATTTCCACCACCATACTTTACAGTTGGTATAAGGTTCTTGTGGTCAAATGCTGTCTTTGGTTTTCGCCAAACATGTCTTCTGGTACTGTGGCCAAATAGCTCTACCTTTGACTCATCTGTCCAGAGCACATTGTTCCAGAAGTGCTGGTCTTTGCCGAGGTGTTCATTGGCAAACTTTCGTCTTGCCCTGATGTTCTTTCTGGACAGCAAAGTTTCCTCCTGGCACACCTCCCATGTAGATCAAATTTGTGCAGCCTCTTTCTAATGGTAGACTCGTGCACTTTGACATCAACAGTGGCAAGACCTACCAGTAGGTCCCATGATGACATTCTGGGGTTCTTTGAGACTTCTTTCAGCATCTTGCGGTCTGCTCTCGGGCTGAATTTGCTGGGGCGGCCTGGCCTGAAAAAGTTGGCAGTTGTTTGGAATCTTCTCCACTTGTAGATGATCTTCGGGAGAGTCGAATTATTGATTTCAATTTGTTTGGATATCTTTTTAAATCTATTCCCAGACTCGTAGGCATCTACAGGGTCCGTCAGGGAGGTGTGACGATTTTCAGAAAACTCGTACACAGTTATTTTTAGTCGCATTTCAATTTTTATATTTTTTAAAAACTACATATATAATGCCATTTAATACACTGTAACAAAGACATTTTAAAAATGTGTTACATATTTATGTGAATGTATGGGAATTACCATTCAGGTTGCTTATCCGTGTGTATTATATTAAGGGTTGTTGTGATGGGAGGGTCAGGAGCCCTTCGGAACCAGTGGCCGGAAACGGAAGTGGCCGGAAACGGAAGAAGAAAAGACACGAGGAGAGAAAAGGACGGTGAATCTTCTTCCTCGCCCCGCGAGGACAGAAGGTGGAATCGACCTTGCGCGGCGCGGAAAAGATAGGCGTGCCGAAACCCGTTTGGCGAGAGAGGAGTTACCTGGACGCGTAACTACCTGTTGACACGTGAAGTCCCCGTGAGTTCGTGCATGGAACCAAGCGGTCGCACGTTGGGCCGCGCGCGCGTTGCAAACCGCGCGGGGTTCTGCCCCGTCTACAAGGCCGCGTACGGGTCGCACGTCGAACCTCGCACGCGGTGAAAAACCGCGTTTGGTTTTTGCCCCGTCTACAAGGCCGCGTACGGGTCGCACGTCGAACCTCGCACGCGGTGAAAAACCGCGTTTGGTTTTTGCCCCGTCTACAAGGACGCGTACGGGTCGCACTTCGGGGCCTCGCGTGCGTTGGAAGCCGCGCCGGGTTTGGCCCCGTTGCTTGGCAAGGAGGTGCGCTGCAACAGCTGTCCCCGGTACGAGACGGCACGTTTGGAGCACGTCCGCCTGGGGTTCGTTCAACCGCCCGTGTGCGGAGACGAGAGACATTGTGGGAGACATTGACCACGGAGGGAGTCAGGAGTGGGGCTCACGTGAGGAATATATAAGATGGCCATCTTAGAGTTTGTGTAGATGAGTTTATACCTTTATAATATTGACTGTGCATTGTTGATGGTTGTTGATTGCTCAGAGAAATATTATTGATTATTCCGGATCCTTGGTGTGGGGTTTCTTCTTGACCGGAATTCATATTGATTGCGTTACGAAAGCATATAAACCATATATCTTTCTGGCGGGGTCCCTCCCACGGTCCGGGGGTCACCAAGACCAGGTAGTTACCGGGAGGACCACGTAACAGAATTGGGGGCTCGTCCAAATTACGATTTGCGGTTTCGCAATTGGGTCTACGTCCGGGATTTAAAATTGTATAAAATAATAAAATAATAATATTTTTTATTAATTAAAATTAATTAATTAATTATTAATTGAAAAAAAAATTTTTTTTTTTGAGAAATTGGGGTAAAGTCTTGGGTGAAGGTTAACAGGTGTTAACGATAGGCACCATGGCGTTTGTGGCACAGAACTTTGGGGTAACACCGAGTGAGGCACAGTTCCGAGCGTTGCTAAAGTCGGACCTCTTGAAATTGGCCAAACATTTTAACTTGGAGGTCCACACTAATTTGAGGAAGGCAGAGTTGCAGGCCACGGTGATACAATCTATGGTGGGATTAGGAAAATGGGACGAGGTAGCCTGGGAGTGGCTACCCGAAGAACCAGAAGACGTTGAGCTCCGGAAACTGGAGTTGCAGTTACGGAGCCAGGAACGGATTAAAGAAGAAGAAAGGAAAGCAGAAAAGGAAAGAGCAGAAGAAGAAAGGAAAGCAGAAAAGGAAAGAGCAGAAGAAGAAAGGAAAGCAGAAAAGGAAAGAGCAGAAGAAGAAAGGAAAGCAGAAAAGGAAAGAGCAGAAGAAGAAAGGAAAGCAGAAGAGAGGAGGGAAGAGAAACAAGCAGAGGAAAGGAGAGTGGAAAGAGAACTCCAGGAAAGGATGAAAACAGAGGAAAGGAAAGCAGAAGCAGAGGAGAGGAGAGCTGCAAGGGAACTCGAAGCAGAGGAGAGAAAAGCGGAAAGGGAATTAAAGGAACGTGACATGGAGCTTCAGCAAGAAATCAAATTCAAGGAGCTGGAGTTAATGAGAGAACGGGGAGAGGCACCACCCTTGCTGACGGGGTCGACACCTAACCAGAAAACCTGGGATGTGGGCAGACATGTGAGGCTGGTTCCACCGTTCAGTGAAAAAGAAGTCGCAAAATTTTTTCCACACTTTGAGAAGGTGGCTCGACAATTAAACTGGCCGGAGGAGGCCTGGACCATACTCGTGCAAAGTGTGCTGGTGGGGAAAGCTCAGGAAATTTATTCGGCACTACCAATGGACCAATGTGCAGATTATGAGGTACTGAAGAAGCACATCCTCAAGGCCTATGAGTTGGTTCCGGAAGCTTACAGGCAAAAATTCAGGAATGCCAGGAAGAGGGAGAGTGAGACCCATGTGGAGTTTGCCAGAGTGAAAGAAAACATGTTTGATCGGTGGTGTGAGTCAAAAGGAGTCGGGAAAGACTTCGAGACATTGCGGGACTTGATCCTGGTGGAGGAATTCCAGCAGTGTGTCCACGAGGACATCAAAGTGTACCTGCAGGAAAAGAAAGTACCGAAGTTGTGGGACGCAGCCACCATGGCAGATGATTATGCCTTAACCCACCGAATAGGGGTCCACGAACCTAACTCCTCGCCTAGATCTCCGCAGGGGAGGTGGGGAACAGCAGGTGCGGAGAACGACCATACATGGCGGCGGCCTCGAGATGATTATGGGGACAACTATGATACCCCACCGGTTCTAAATCAGAGGGATGCGGGCCCAAGACAAACTTATAGTTCGGGGGGCCCGAGGCAGACCCCGAGTTTTTCCTCCGGGCCTACTTGCGCGTTTTGCAAGAAACCGGGACACTTGATGTCCAGTTGTTACCTCAGGAAAAGGGACAACCCAGAGCGGAGTCCGACTATTACAACTCCGAATGCGATGGCTAGCGTAAGAAATCGCCATCAAAAGGGTTACCAACCATTTATTTCAGAGGGGTTTGTGTCACTGGATGGAGCCTCGACTAACCGGAGACCGGTTAGGATATTGAGGGACACAGGGGCCCATCAATCTTTAATGCTTGAAGGCATTTTGCCATGGTCCGAGGAGACGGCAACGGGGGATAGTGTGCGTTTACAGGGGATCGGGGGCGGTGTTAGTGCTCCCCTTCAGGTCATCCAGTTGGAGTCCGATTTGGTGTCAGGACCGGTCACCGTCGGTTTACAAGCCACGCTTCCTGTAGAGGGTGTATCTGTGGTTATCGGGAATGATTTGGCCGGGGGTCAAGTTTATGGTAACCAGAGGGTTGGTAAAGAGCCCAGCAGGGAAAATAACGCCACACCAGCTCGGGATGGCGACAAAAGTGCCAAGTTATTTGTAGGGGGACTGAACTTCAAAACAGGGGAAGAAGTTCTGACCTCTGTCTTCAACAGATATGGACCGCTGGGGGAAGTGCGGTTGGTAAGAGACTGGGAAACGCAACAGTCAAGAGGGTTCGGCTTTGTCACGTTTGCCAGCCCAAAAGACGCCAGAGAGGCAGAGAAGAATTGGAATGGCAAGGATTTGGAGGGTCGGACCATAACAGTAGGGAAGGCATTTCGTAGGCGTCGAGAGGTCTACAGGAGAGGACAACTGGGCGGTAGTTTTGGTGGTGGCCGCAGTCAATATTATTATGGAGGCTCCCTGAGTTATGGCCGCTCCCGAAGGAAGGATTGGCAAAATGGTGGCCGAGAAGGAGACCGCTATTCATGGGACTACAGGGACCAGTGGTCCCACCCTAATTATTAGGGAAGTTCTGAGAAGTTGAAGCACTGAAGGCGGTGGAGCCGCCGAGCCAAGATTCCTACACGAATTAACCGTGAACGCCGTTCCTAAAGGCGTCCATGTAGTGAACTTTCATGCACGGACTAACCGTGAACTCCACGTTCCTCAAGGCGCCCATGTAGAGAACTTTCCTGCATGGACTAACTGTGAACTCCGCATTCCTAAAGGCATCCATGTAGTGAATACTCGGCTTGGCCTCCCGGAAAAAGTGCTATCGAGTTGCTTAACTTTGGATCTTGGATCAACCCCTTAACCTTCATTCCCAAGAAACTGACGGTCAAAGTCAGAGGGTCATGAGATGGAGTTTGATTTGGCAGGGACAGTGTCGTGGTTGGTACTTAGCCCAGAGGGAGTAATCTGGAGGGGTTGGGGTGAAATTTTGGTTGCTTTATTTTTAAGTGATAACTGTGCCCGGGGGGAACTGATAATGTGGGGGGGGGGGGTTGAGTTATCTGGTTTGTTTCTCCAAATTGGCCGGCAAAGAAAGTTTTCGCTGGGTTCAAACTTTCTTTCTTGAAGGGGGGGAGTGTTACATATTTATGTGAATGTATGGGAATTACCATTCAGGTTGCTTATCCGTGTGTATTATATTAAGGGTTGTTGTGATGGGAGGGTCAGGAGCCCTTCGGAACCAGTGGCCGGAAACGGAAGTGGCCGGAAACGGAAGAAGAAAAGACACGAGGAGAGAAAAGGACGGTGAATCTTCTTCCTCGCCCCGCGAGGACAGAAGGTGGAATCGACCTTGTGCGGCGCGGAAAAGAGAGGCGTGCCGAAACCCGTTTGGCGAGAGAGGAGTTACCTGGACGCGTAACTACCTGTTGACACGTGAAGTCCCCGTGAGTTCGTGCACGGAACCAAGCGGTCGCACGTTGGGCCGCGCGCGCGTTGCAAACCGCGCCGGGTTCTGCCCCGTCTACAAGGCCGCGTACGGGTCGCACGTCGAACCTCGCACGCGGTGAAAAACCCCGTTTGGTTTTTGCCCCGTCTACAAGGCCGCGTACGGGTCGCACGTCGAACCTCGCACGCGGTGAAAAACCGCGTTTGGTTTTTGCCCCGTCTACAAGGACGCGTACGGGTCGCACTTCGGGGCCTCGCGCGCGTTGGAAGCCGCGCCGGGTTTGGCCCCGTTGCTTGGCAAGGAGGTGCGCTGCAACAGCTGTCCCCGGTACGAGACGGCACGTTTGGAGCACGTCCGCCCGGGGTTCGTTCAACCGCCCGTGTGCGGAGACGAGAGACATTGTGGGAGACATTGACCACGGAGGGAGTCAGGAGTCGGGCTCACGTGAGGAATATATAAGATGGCCATCTTAGAGTTTGTGTAGATGAGTTTATACCTTTGTAATATTGACTGTGCATTGTTGATGGTTGTTGATTGCTCAGAGAAATATTATTGATTATTCCGGATCCTTGGTGTGGGGTTTCTTCTTGACCGGAATTCATATTGATTGCGTTACGAAAGCATATAAACCATATATCTTTCTGGCGGGGTCCCTCCCACGGTCCGGGGGTCACCAAGACCAGGTAGTTACCGGGAGGACCACGTAACAAATGCAATTCATGTTTGAAAAATGACGTCATCTAAATGGCGGCCGTTCTTGTCCAAGCATTCTTGCAGACGCGTGGAAAAGTTGTCCATAGACCTTTCAACCATGGCAAGTGGAATAGCTCGAATTTCTCTGGTGATGGCATCTGAAAGGGTCTCAAGAGTGCGTGGTTTTTCAATGTAAACCTTAGCTTTCAGGTAACCCCATAAAAAATAGTCACAGGGTGAAAGATTGTGTGATCGAGGGGGCCACTCCACATCCCCACGGATTGAAATGAGGTGCCCTGGAAATGTTCTCTTAATAAGGCCATTGATTCTCATGAGGTATGGCAAGTAGTCCCATCTTGCTGAAACCAAACTGTAGGGAGGTCAATGCGACGTCATCTCAATTCAGGCAGTAAGAACTCGCGCACCATCATAACATAACGTTGTGAGTTGACTGTCACAGTGCGTCCGCCTTCCTTGAAAAAATAAGGCCCAATTATGCCGATTCGGACTATTCTGGCCCACACAGTGACTCGCTCGCAGTGCAGGGGTCTTTGATGGAGTTCTCGCGGATTTGTTGCTGACCAATATTGGGAATTTTGCTTGTTTACACTTCCCGACAAGTGAAAATGCACCTCATCACTTATGATGAGAACAGTGTCATCCCTCAGCAGTTCCAGAATTCTTTCTGCGAACGTAAACCGCCGTACGAATCATTCTGCTGCAGTTCTTGAACCACCATGATTTTGTACACATGATAATGAAGGTCCGAGTGCAAAATTCGACGAACTGATCTGTCTGACATCCGTAGAGCGTGAGCATGCCGTACCGCTGATCGACGAGGGCTGGCCTCCACACCTTGTCAAACCCTTTCGATGTTTTCCGGGGTCCTAACGGTTCGATCACCTCCCCCAGCTGCTCCCGGCCTCACAGATCCAGTTGTCCTGAAGTTTTTTACCCACTTCAATATTGTGTTTCGAGACGAAACGGCGCCACGTCGACCAACATTGAAGTGAGTACGAAATCTGTGCTGTGTAAGCACCACCGAATTACCCGTTTGAATAAACGTCTCAACAACAAAGACGTGATGTTCAATCGTCCACAGCTCCATGGCTACTGAAATGGTGCCTAACAACGAGTAACCAACAGTAGGGTGGTCCAAAAATGCCAATAAAATCACTTTTTTTATCTGGATTTTGATGCTCTATTGGATTGTTGTTAGAAATGGTCTAAATCATTCACCCAAAAAATATTTTTCATCTGAGTCATCTATAAACTCATGCACACTCAACATATAAATTTGTCATTTTGGTCAATTTTAATGAAAATCGTCCATGTTGAGAGGCTTACAAAGACTTTAGAAATATTTTTTTCCTAAATAATGTCATTGATGGTACCAGGTACAATGGTACATACCCCTGTGAAGTCCTCATGGTCGAAACATGAGTCAGACATGTATGAACATGTTTCAAACATGTTTCAAGCATTGTCAAACATGTTTTGACCATGATGATTTCACACTCACAGGCGCATGCAAAAAGTCGTGCACCACAAAATGGCTTAGTACAACAGTGCATGTACTTTTTCCATCTAGGTTGCTATTGGATTGTTCTCATTTTGTTATTTGGATGCAATGGATAGTCAAGCATGGTATTCATACAAAAAGTCATGTGTTATTGCTTCTGGTGCATTAATATGGTATGTATCCAAAATGTTCAATCCCAGTCATTTGGTGGGTCACTCGAGTTGACCATATTTGGTGAAAAACGCCATATTTCAATTGAAGTGTGTATGAGTTTCGAGATGGAATTGAGCGAAAATATTTGGTGGGTGAATGGCATACGGTGATAACCTTAACCAACAGCCATCACGCATGCGCTAGACCCCCCACTTGCATTGTTATACCCAATTCAAACATGAATTACATTTTTTAAATGTCTTTGTTACAGTGTATTAAATGGCATTATATATGTAGTCTTTAACAAAAATAAAAATTGAAATTCGACTAAAAATAACTGTGTACGAGTTTTCTGAAAATCGTCACACCTCCCAGCCGGACCTGTATAACCTTCTTTCTGAAGGCCTCAGAGAGCTCTTTTGATCTAGGCATGGTGACGCCACACACTTCAACAACAAAGAGCAAACCAAACGAAATATCTGAGGTTTAAATAAGACAGGTTCCTAGAAGAACTTCTCCAACGATGTTCTAATCATTTGCACCTGAGCTGGTGCACCTGATTCAAATTTTACGTATTTGAAGTAGTGATAAATGTAGGGGTGTACTTACTTTTTCCACATGCAAAATTTGCATTTATGTTTATTTAAATTATACAATGGACGACAAAATGTAAATGTTTAATGACATTTGTTATATTATATCACCTTTATCTGTCAATATTGTTGAAATGAAGATCAAATAGCTGTATGTTGAAATATGTTGAAAAAGTCAAAACTTTACATGGGGTGCATTTACTTTTTCATGCGACTGTAGATGCGTTAGGAGTGCTTGAATAAGTTCAAAAGGAGGAAGAAGAGGGTAGTAATAGGGCAGTTCACCGACATGCATTGTGAATCTTCGAGGATAGATGCAATCCTCTGAAGAAATATGGCAATATTAAATTTGTCCTGCGTTACACTCTCAAAGGAATCATTTTGATCGCTGTTGAATCTTATGCAAGATCACGTGGATCAACCTACGATGAGAAGCAATGTGCTGAATCCCCTTTAACAATTCTCTGTGACACTGCGATTCTATGCAATTGCATCATTTAATTTGGATGTTTGGGATATGTGCGGTGTGTCACAGGCTAATCAGATGTTTCGACACGTACAACAAATTGGCTGTTTATCTCCCTTCACAAATTGCGATCTGGACGGGCGGATTATGTGTGCACGTGTAACAATATTTACCTCTGCCACCGAGGGTGAATGGAGGTTATGTTTTCACCCCTGTGCCTTTGTCTGCCTGTTTGTCTGTCTGTGAACAAGATATCTAAAAAAGTTATTGATGGATTTGGACGATATTTGGCAGAGGTACTTTATGTGACAAGGACGAAATAATAAGATTTTGGTAAGATCCGGATTCGGATCAGGCGAGTAGAATTTTAAGTGATTCTTTACCATCGGGAGATGCGACCAAAAACGATACATAGCAGGATATCTCAAAAATATAAGAACGGATTTGGACGATACTTGGTGGACAGGTGTGTGCAACAAGGACGAATTGATTCGATTTTGGTGAAGATCTAAATGTGGATTCGGATACGATAATCATTTAATTCTAAAGTGATAGTGGTGGTGGTGGTGGTTTGGTGTGCAGCCACCCTGCTGCTGGTTGCATCATTTTCAGTGGGTGCGTCTGCCGCTGATGCAATGCCTCTCTTTCACCAGTTATCTGGTACTCATTTTGCCGACCTCGGAAGGATGACAAGCTGAGTCAACCCCACCTGGCGTTAATTCAAGGGGATTCAAACTCAGGACATTAGGATCCCAAGCCTTCCACCCTAACCATTTGGCCAACACCAGGTGATGGTGTGTGTGTGTGTGTGTGTGTGTGTGTGTGTGTGTGTGTGTGTGTGTGTGTGTGTGTGTGTGTGTGTGTGTGTGTGTGTGTGTGTGTGTGTGTGTGTGTGTGTGTTCAGGGGAGCTTATACAATGAAGTTCTGAATGTCCTGAACCAAGTTCACGGGAGCTTATGCAATGGTGCGTCGTCCATCCGTCAGGCAGTCCTTAAACACATGAAACTTCTTCTCCGAAACCAATAATGGGATTGCGAGCAAATTTGGCGCAAATGATATGTGTTGTATTGTGACTAAAGTTTGTTCACCGCATAAAAAATAAATCAAGGTCTAAGGTCTTCCAGGGGTCAAAGTGGATCCAGGTTTGATCCCCCAAAATAGTAATTTGCTCTTTCCTCTGAAGATACAGACACTATTTCAATGAAGCTTGACCACAGCCTTCATCACACCAATGATGTTCCGAAGTTTATTTACGGCACGATAAAAATTGAAGTCAAAGGGGGTCTATGTGTGTTCAAAGTGGGTCCAGGATAGTGTGTGTAGTTTCACAGGAAAAATCAAATTCCTATTTTGGGGGGTTAAACCTGGATCCACTTTGACCCCGGGTAAACCCCCTTAGATCCGGATTTTTTTTTAATGCCGTGAACAAACATTAGTCAAAACACAACAAATATCATTTGTGCCAAATTTGGTCGCAATCCCACAGTGGTTTCGGAAAAAAAGTTTCAAGTGTTTACGGACTGACGGACTGATGGACTGACAACGCGCCATCGCATAAGCTCCACTGAACTTCGTTCCAGGTGAGTTAAAAATACCGGCCCATGAGGGGATCTACAGAGTGCGGGGGGTTGCCCCCAAAATAGGTACTTGCTTTCTTGGAAGAAACTGCAAATGCAATTCCGATGAAACTTGACCACAACGTTCCGATCACCTGTGATGTACCAACATTTGTTGCTGGCATTAAAAAAAATAATCCAGGTCTAAGGTACAGTTGGCATGTTGCCGCCCCACACCCAAAGTAGGTATTTGCTCTTTTCTCCGAAACTACGTGCACAATTACAATAAAACTTCACCACAACCGTAATCACCGATGATTTTCCAATGTTTATTTAAGGCATTAAAAGAATTGGGGTCAGAGGAGGTATGTGGGGTGGGGTGGGGGGGGGGGGGGGGGGTTGCCCCCAAAAATAGGTCTTTTTATGTTTGTTTGAAGTCTTATGATTATGTCAGTATGATTCTACATGCTGCCCTGTCTCTCGCCAGCTTTGAAACTGGTTTAAAATACCTTTTGTCAGTGTAATATACTGTTTATTCCACAAGGTGAGTGCCAGGGGTATTGACCTATTTTTGGTAATGTACCCAAGTTGCGGGGTCAAAATAATACTCCATACTCTTGCACCTTATTGCCAGGTGGTGATCATAACAACCAAGTATGTGAATTTTGACACAACCTTTCAGGAGGAGACAGAATGACTGACAGACAGAATGATGGACAGAGCTGATTACAATACGACTACGATGAAGCGTCTTCATATTTTTCAAAAAGCGTGGAATAACAAGGATAAGCCTTCCATGGCTAAAGAGAGGAAACAATTTACTTCCTGCATGCAGATAACTTAAATGCACCGTTAAACATGTTACACTTTCAAATTTAATGCAATTTCCAAATTTGAAAAAAAATAGGGGAAATAGACACCGATTTTTCAATTGCCTGAACAAACTTTGGTACATCACGGGTGATGAAGGTTGTGGTCAAGTTTCATCGAAATCGTTTGGGTAGTTCTAATTTCGGGGTTTGGGTGGGTCAAACCTAGACCCACTTTGACCCCTGGTAGACCCCCTGAGACCTCGATTATATTTTCAATGCCCTGAACAAACATGAGTTCCAACACACAAAATATAATCTTAGCCAAGTTTGGTCACAATCGCATCAGCAGTTTCAGAGAAGTTGCATGTGTTTATGGACAGACTGACGACGTGCCATTCCATAAGCTCCCCAGAAATATGTTCCAGGTGAGCTAAAATTTACCTTGTACCCTACATCAAAAATCCATTAATATTAGACAATACAAAACTGCACCAAAACAGATCACACAAGTTAAAAGAATACAAAAAAAACAATGGCAGACGATCAAGATATTTGTTAACATGCGATGTTGCATTAAAAAAACTCACATACCAGACATGGCTCTTGATCCATCATCCTGAGAGTGGAGATTGCAGAAATCAGTGAACCCGATTCCAGATAAACCAGGAACATTTTCCAGCTGCACATTTTGGGATCTGAAAATCTTTTCACAGGAACTGGAAAGTTCCGGAATAACATTCTCCAAGTTGACGAAAATACTTTTTGAGGAGAAGCCCAAAAGAGAAGGACCTGCAATCTGGACATTTTGCGGCTTCGAAAAAGAATTCATAAATTTAGAGAAGTCAGCATACAATGCAAGTTGTAATTTCTCTTTGGAGAGAGAGAGGAGCTCGGACCGCAATGCATCCAACTCGGTACAAGCCCGAAAAACCTTCTGATTCTCAATTCCGAGCTTATCGATCACTGCTTGGGCTGTTTCTGCTGTCAGGCCTTGGAATTTGAGCCAATCCAATAAGTTCTCCATTTCATCGATGATCTGCCAGGGATACAATGCTTATGTTAATCACAGAAAAATTATACATGTTATTTTCTTCACTCTGTTTGGGATTTTTGGAGTTATTCCGTTGTCAATCCAATCAATTATTATCCAAAAATGTGGGCTTTTACATCCAGTTTGTTCACCGCTGTCCCATTTTGTAAGTTTTCTTCTCAATCAGCATCGAATGAATGAGTTTTTATATACAGAGACAAAAATAAACCCTGAGTAAACTATAGGAGACAATTCGGCCCATTATGCTGCGCCACATCAACACCAGACAAATTTTATCTGCCAAAACGATGCAATTTAATTGGGGAAATGAGGGGAGGAATGTGGATAAGACGATGTGGCATGACCAGGGATATCACAAGCACATCAAATACAAATGGAGAAATACATTTATTTTAATTACTAGCGTGACTCGGCGAGCTCGGCCGTGTCTCACCACACATCGTTTCAGAGGGGTAGGCATCTTTGACCATTTCGGTGTCTTTTGGGTTTCATGGTGTTTTGGGTCTTCAGGGCCATTTGGGTCTTCAGGGTGTTTTGGATCCTCTGGGCCTTTAAGGGTATTTTGGGTCTTTGAGGTGTTTTGGGTCTTCGGGGTGTTTTGGGTCTTCGGGGTGTTGTGGGTCTTTGGGGTGTTGTGGGTCTTCAGGGTGTTTTGGGTCTTCGGGGTGTTTTGGGTCTTCGGGGTGTTTTGGGTCTTTGGGTATTCAGGGTCTTTTTGAGCCTCAGGGCTTTGAAGGGTATTTTGGGTCTTTGGGGGTCTTCAGGGTATTTTGGGTCTTCAGGGAGTCTTGGTGGTCTGAAGGGTCTTGGGAAAATTAAAGGGTCATCAAAGGTCTGAGTGGTCTCAGCAGTCTTAAGGCAATTAAGAGGGTTAATTAAGAGGGTGGTAATTTTATTTGAAGAAGAAGACGACGTTTTCGTCACATATAAACAAACATACATACATACATACATACATACATACATACGAGGTGTGTTCAAAAAGTATCCGACCTTTGTTCATAAAAAATACTCGTATCCAGATACAACAAACTTATACTAATCTCCTTCAAAGTAGTCCCCTTGGGCTGCCACACACTTCTCCCAATGGTGCTGCCACTGTCGGAAGCAGTGCTGGAACGCCTCTTTTGGGATGGCGCACAGCTGGTCCGTCGCATTCCGCATGATGTCTTCTCTGGACTGAAATCTGGTCCCTTTCAGGGGCATTTTCAGCTGGGATCGCTGTTCACAGTCTCCAGCATGTCCTGTGCGATCTCCAAACGGAGTTGCTTCTGCTCAATCGTTAGCAGCTTTGGTACGAATTTCGCTGAGATTCTCCTGAAGCCCAAATCCTCCTTCATAATGGAATGAACGGATCCAATGCTGACGCCCACCTCGTCTGCAAGTTCTCTGATCGTGATTCGACGATCCTGCATCACCTTTATCTGTGTGGTGTTCATTGCTTCGTCCCCGAAGGCCTGTTGAATCTTGCAGATCGTTTCCACTTGGGAATCGCCAAGCTTTACACAAAATTTGATGCAGTAGCATTGTTCAAGTTTTTCCGTTATTTTGTCAAAAACGAAAATCCGACGGCGCTCACTTACACTTCCTCACTCATCGGCGGTCTGCCGTCGAATGACGGCTTCTGCAGGTGGGAAAAAATTCACGCGTGCGCATTAGGATCGCCTACATACAGTATGTGCACCAATCAACGCCTCCCTAGCTTCATTTGTTTACGCACGACAAATAAAGGTCGGATACTTTTTGAACACACCTCGTACATACATAAATAGCGAACCATATACGTTTGTTCTATTATAATAAGGTTTAAATAAAAAAAATGAGAAAAAGCAATTTTTGGTGTTTTTTTTTTTTTCAGGAGTGGGGGGGGGGGGGGGGGGGGAGTTTGGTCGATGGCGGTTCTTGGATGACAAACACACAACATCACCCACACACCAACCCTTGAGGAGACCCCCACAGACACGACACTCCACTTCACTTCACTCAGATGCACACAATCTCCCAATCCATACTCAAGTCACAAACGTCCTGCCAATATCCCGCGCTCCTCATAGTTGAGTCTATCTTGGCCCGGAATCAATCTCATAGGCCTGTGCTGAACCCTCTATAGTAGTTGTCAGACTGGTCTTTCCAGACTTGAGGTGACCAAAATTGCAAACAATATTCTAGCTGAGGCCTCACAAAGTGTTCATGGACAAACTTCTATTTTCATAAAATAATGACATAAAGGATCATAAAAAATCCAGAAGTTTTGCATTACCAAAGCAACACAGAATCTTGTTTCTCGCAGTCTGAGAGTCTTTTAAGTGCTTTTTTGCAAACTCCAAGCAGGCTTTCATGTGTCTTTCACTGAGGAGAGGCTTCCGTCTGGCCACTCTGCCATAAAATCCAGATCGGTGGAGTGTTGCATGTTGCAGTGATGGTTGTCCTTCTGTAAGTTTCTCCCATCTCCAAACAGGATCTCTGGAGCTCAGCCAGAGTGACCATCGGGTTCTTGGTCACCTCGATTACCAAGCCCCTTCTCCCCCGATTGCTCAGTTTGGTCGGGCGGCCAGCTCAAGGAAGAGTCCTGGTTGTTCCAAACTTCTTCCATTTAAGAATTATGGGGGCCACTGTGCTCTTGGGAACCTTCAATGCAGCAGAATTTTTTTTTGTGTTTTGCATACAAGATCGAGGCTCGTGAAAGAGCTAACATAAATCACAAAAAAAAAAAACGGACACAAAAAACAAAAAACAAGGGGAGCGGCAGACAAGATGGGGAGCGAGGGGAAAGGCCACAAACACAACATTTCAGAGCAGCGACATCGGGAGGACTTGGGCGGAGGTGGGAGAGGTATAAAACATATGAACACTGCAAGGACTCTGGGGTGAATTAGCGGGGGTAGAAAAGATCAAGGTTTTGGATGGGGGGAAATAAGAGATGGTGGTGAACAGCTGTTTTAAAGACCAGGAGGGAGGAGTGGGATTGAAGGGAGTGGGGGAGTTTGTTCCAGAGGCGGGAGAAAAGGGGAATGAAAGAGTGAAGGTGAGCAGAGAGCCTAGATTTTGGCAGTTTAGCCGTAAGAGGGTTGCAGGCAGATCTTGTGCGACCTGAAGGAATATTGGGGTGGACAGAGCACAGAGAGAGCTGGAGAAGCAAGGCCAGAGAGGAGTCAGTACAAGACAGAAAGACCACCAACCTGCCTGCGGTGAGTGAGTGAAAGGCCCTCGGAGTTAACTTCATTGCAGGAGATTCCAGTGATTCTGAAAGCTTTGGCCTCAACAGCGTGAAGCCGAGCTAGGTGTGAGGCAGGAGCACCAGCCCAGAGGGGGGAACAGTATTCCATTGAGCTGCAGATGAAAGCCTTGTATGTGGTGAGGAGCTCAGGTATGCCAAGGAAGGACTTCGCACGACGGAGGATGCCCAGTAGGCGACTGGCTTTGGAGGCCAGCTTGGAAATGTGGTTTTCTCAAGAAAGATCATGGCAGATAGTGAGATCCAAAAGCTTGAGCGACAGAACTTCTTGGAGAGGATTGTTGAGAAAGTAGATGGGAGGGTTTTCCAGTCGGTCCTTTCGGAGAGATATTGTGAGAGTGTGAGATTTGTCAGGATTGAAAGACATGTTCCACTTGTTTGACTCATCTGTGATTTTGTCCAGGTCTGCAGAGAGTTAGAGGCTGCAGACTGCCGATCTGAGGGATGAGGAATGGAGCGGCAGATAGTGGAGTCATCAGCAAAGTGACAGAGAGGATTTTCCAGAGAGTCGGAGAGATCATTGATGAAGACCAGAAATAGCGCAGGGCCCAGAACACTGCCTTGTGGAACTCCAGCCAGAACAGGAAGGGGAGATGAGAGAAATCCATTCAGGGCCACACGTTGCCTACGACCATAGAGGAAGTCCGCAAGCCATGAGTGGAGATTTCCATGGATACCATAGGAGGAGAGTTTGGTGAGCAGAGCTGGGTGCCAGACCATATCGAAGGCATTGGCTTCCGCTTCCGGTCCGGTCTGGAGGGGACGCTGGCGTTACTTGTTCGCCGCTTCTCCGACTGGGCCATTGTACATAGTTTGCTTTTCTGGTGGTCGTGGCGGATTTTTGACCGTTGGGTCTGCCCTCTGCTCGGTCCCGGCTCTGCTCCTGGCTTCGCCTGCCCGGCTCCTCCACTGTTTCCTCAGGCCCGCTCCCGTTGTTTGTGGCCGTTGTTTGCGGCGGTGGCTGTTTGCCGCTGTGGTCTTGATTAGCGGCTGCAGTCGTTTGCCGCTGCGTTTGCCGCTGCGTTTGCCGCTTTGCCTCCTCGACCTTGGCCTCGTACTCGTCCCTTCGCTCCTGCCTGGCATGGCTCTGAAGTACTCCGCCGCAAGGCTTCTTCTGCTCAATACCCGCTCCACCCCATCATGCATCTCTGCCATCAAATCAAATGGACTCCTCCGACGACCCAGGTACATTCACCGTGGCTCCGGTCGTAAGTTTGTTTATTTGCAATCAGGTCACTCCATCCCCGTCCTCTGGTCGGCTCAGCGCACTCTCACTCTTCGTCCCAGCGCACCTGGTCACAGCAACCCACACGATCGCACCTCCTGCCTACGAACCCTGGCTAAATCACCTGAATTCATCCCTGCTGTTCAAAACAACATCAAGATCACCCTGTTCAACACCCGGTCCCTCAACAACAAATGCCTCATCCTGAACGAATACATCCTGGATAACAAACTGGACTTTCTCTGTCTCACCGAAACCTGGCAACAACCTCTGGACTACTACACACTTAACCTCACCACACCCAATGGATATTCCTACGTCAATAAACCACGCTCGGAGGGCCGAGGTGGTGGAATTGCCGTTATCCACCGTCAAGACATCAAGACCAACCTCATCTCCATCTCATCTGCTCCATCATTTGAACACCTGGCTTTAAAACTCTCTGGTCACACGCAGTCAGTCATGGCTGTCGTCTACCGCCCTCCCAAACCACACCCATCATTCCTGTCTGACTTCTCCTACTTTCTGACCCAGCTATGTTCCCTCTCCCCCTCAATCCTCCTCCTTGGTGATTTCAATATCCACATGGACTCCACTGACTCCACAATAACCACTGACTTCACTGATTTACTCACCTGCTTTAACCTCACTCAACATGTCGACTTTCCTACCCATATCCGTGGTCACATTTTGGACCTTGTCTGCTCCACTGGATTAAATTTGCACCATCTCTATGGCTCCGACCTCACCCTCTCTGACCACTTAGCCATCACTCTGACCATCAACATCCCTGCCCCAACACCAAGGCATTATCGCACAATCAACTTCCGTAAGCTAAACGCTCTTTCACCTACCTCATTCTCATCCACCCTCTCTGAAAAAATGTCCACTTCTCCCTTCATTGACCTCCACACCCCTTCCGACCTCACTGACTACTACAACCACACTCTCTCCTCCTGCCTTGACCAGCTTGCGCCTGTAAAAACCAAAACAGTTTCTTTCACCCATTCTGCTCCCTGGTTTACCCCTGAACTCCACCTGATGAAAACTCGTGCTCGCCAACTTGAAAGACTCCGCAATAAAACGGGTCTCACAGTTCACTCCCAAGCCTACAAGGACCACATACAACACTACAAAGATGCCCTCTCCCGCGCCCGCTCTGCCTACTACTCTCAAATTATCCACTCTGGCTCCGGAAACCCAAAAGCACTCTTCTCGACAATAAACAAACTCCTCCGCCCCCTGGACACCACCACCCAGTCATTCACAGTAGACAACTGCATCTCCTTCCTCTCTTTCTTCCAACGCAAAATTGACAACATCTACAACAGCTTGACCACCGCCGCACCCGCTCCCCCTCCAACCACCTGCCCCCCCTTGTCCTGCCATCCCCTGTCTCGGTTCTCCCCAATCTCCCCTACTGACCTCTCTGAACTCCTCATAGGAATGAAAACTGCGACCTGCACTCTTGACCCCATCCCCTCCAGCTTTGTCAAAGCCTCCCTCCCTGCTCTCTCTCCACTTATCATTGCAACAATAAACTCCTCCCTGTCTACAGGCATCGTCCCACCTTCCCTCAAAATTGCTGCTGTTACCCCCATTCTAAAAAAACCTGGTCTAAACCCTGACACCCTAAACAACTTCAGACCCATCTCCAACCTACCCTTTCTGTCAAAAGTTTTGGAACGCGCTGTAGCCACTCAACTCAAACATCATCTCTCTGCCAATAACCTGTATGAAACATTCCAATCCGGATTCCGCTCCAACCACAGTACTGAAACTGCTCTCCTCAAAATCACCAACGACCTTCTCCTCTCCTCTGACGCTGGCAACCTCAACATTCTCGTCCTCCTCGACCTCAGCGCTGCCTTTGACACCATCGATCACACTATCCTCCTCACCCGACTTGAATCCACCTTTAACGTTACCGGCACTGCCCTCTCTTGGATTAAATCATACCTCTCTGACAGATGCCAGTTCATCTCCATCAATAACTGCAAATCCCCCACTGCTCCCCTCCCCCAAGGTGTCCCCCAAGGTTCAGTTCTTGGCCCCCTCCTCTTCATCCTTTACCTGTCCCCGCTCGGTCACTTAATCCGCCGTCATGGTCTCCAATTCCACTGCTTCGCCGATGACATCCAGCTTTTCATCTCCACCAAGTCCGTCTCCACCGACACCCACTCTATCCTGACAAACTGCATCACTGAAATAAAATCCTGGCTTCAAATCAACTTCCTCAAGCTTAACTGTGATAAATCTGAAATAATCATCATTGGCCCAAAAACGCTCACAAAATCCACCCATAACTTTGCCCTCAACATCGACGGTATCCCAGTATCCACCTCCCCTCACATCCGGAATCTTGGCGTCATCTTTGACCAAACCCTTTCCTTCGACAAATACACTAAACAGATCACAAAGTCAGCCTTCTTTCACCTGAAAAACATTGCCCGTCTCCACTCATCCCTCTCCTCCACGGCTGCAGAAACCCTCATCCACGCCTTCATCACCTCCCGTCTGGACTACTGCAATAGCCTCCTCTATGGTTCACACTCAAAAATCACCAATAAACTCCAATACATTCAGAACTCCGCTGCCCGTCTACTCACCCATTCCCGGACCCGTGACCACATCACCCCCGTCCTTTACAAGCTTCACTGGCTCCCCATCCCCCAGAGAATCCAGTACAAAATCCTCCTCTTGACATACAAAGCCTTCCATAACCTGGCCCCATCCTACCTGGCTGACCTCCTCTCCAGACACACTCCCACCCGCAACCTCCGCTCTGCTGGTACCAACCTCCTGACCCCCTCCATCCGGACCAAATTCAGATCCTGGGGGGACAGGGCCTTCTCCATCGCTGCTCCCACCCTCTGGAACTCACTACCTCACACCATCAGAGACTCCTCCTCACTCACCACATTCAAAACATCACTAAAGACCCACCTGTTCAACACTGCATTCAACATTCAACCCACAGCATTTAACCCCTGACTATCTCTTCTCCTTCTCCCTCCTTTTGCTTTAAATATTTCCCTATTGATTCTTGTCTTTTTGCAATTGTTGTTTTCATGTATTGTTATGCATTATGTTTGCCACTCTGTCAAAGCGCCTTTGGGCTTCTGGAAAAGCGCTATACAAAATAAATGAATTATTATTATTATTATTATTATTATGTGATATGTCAAGTGAGACAGCTCTGATTTCCTGTTTGGCATTGAGGACCTCCATCCATTGTTGAGACAGCAGAAGCAACATGTCCAGGCGAAGAGATTTTTCGGAAAAGTGTTTGGCGCGAGAGGGTTTGTCGTGCGATTGGGGTCGACATGGCACCCGGGCGTTTGTGGGAGTTCCGTGGTGCGTGGTGTGAGAAAGAATGGCATGCGTGTGAGAAAAACGTGTGCATCAGAGAGTGAGTGTGTGACAGAGTATGGGAGTGATACCAAGTGTGAGCGAGAATGCACGTCAGAGTGTACTGAGTGTGCCACGGAGAATGAGTTGGTGGTGGCGTGGGTGTGAGAGGGCACATCGGAGCGCGTGATGGTGAGTGTTACAGAGGATGTAATAGGAGAGTGTGCGCAAGAATGTGCGCGAGAGGTGTGGTGTGTAATAGGGTGTGCGGTGGTGGAATGGACGGAGTGTGGGAAATGCATGAGAGGCGCTGAGACACCGGGCTTTGTGAGTGTGAAAGGGGTCGCGTATGCGTGTGAGCATGCGAGTAAGTCATCAACGTGGACCGGGGCAGCGTTTTGGGCAACGGATAGCCGACGCGAGCACTCGGTGAGCGGTGCACTTTGGTTGCTGTGGGGACCGCCCGGGACCGTAGGCGCATCACTCCTGGACAGGGCATCATGCACGATTCGGGCCGGGCCCCATACTGAATGGTCGGTGCTGCATGAGAGCGGCGATCGGCGTGATTCCGGGGGAGGGGGGCCAGGTCGGACCTTCGCCCCCTGGCGGGGACGGGGTTCCGACCGGGCGAGCTTCGGTCATCGGGCCGGAGACCGTAAGGTTCTGTGCCGCGATGGGCCGTGGAACCTCAGCCTGAGCATGCCGCCTCCCCCGAATCGTAAATGCTGGACGGACCCAACCT
The DNA here is from genome assembly GCF_964187855.1 of Myxine glutinosa. NCBI lineage: Eukaryota > Metazoa > Chordata > Myxini > Myxiniformes > Myxinidae > Myxine > Myxine glutinosa. The sequence continues at coordinate 419,399,331 of NC_136261.1, forward strand.
GTAGGAGACCAAACCACCTGTATGCATTGCTCGGCTTTGCGAAGCCGAGCTTGGAACATGTAACGACGTATCGAGGCTCAAGTTTAATGGACGATGGTCAGAGTAGGAAATTGTTGATTGGCAAAATTTGATGAGCAAAATTTGATTGGCAGATGATTGGCAAATTTTGATTGGCAAGAATTGGAATTTGATGGGCAAAATTAATAGTGAGAGATGTCCGATGTGGAGGAAAGGCAGCTCTGCCATCCCTCACATGCCCGGGCACATGAGCTATAGTTTATGGGGTTTTGGCAGTGTAAGCTCGCCTAGGGAGGGTTAGGTTATTGATTAGGGATCTAGAGCAATGACAATAGGTAAATGTAGAGTTAAGTAGTGACATTGTACCTGTAGGGGGGACGTATCAGATTAGTTGGATTATAACGACGTGGTATGTACAATAGTGTAAGGGATGACTGGGGATGCACGAGGTTAGAAGGGCACCAGGTAGATCAGATGATGCCGTGTGTGTGAGAATCTTGGTATTGAGCAAATGAGGCAATGCTCGTGAATGGTGCCATGTGTGTGAAGGAGGTGGTGGAGCAGCATATTGTGAAAAGTGTGAGGTGAGTGAGTTTTATGAGCGTGAAAGTATATGGAGCAGTGTATGAGTGAATAATTGTGATTGTGAGTTGTATTGAGCGAATGGTCCCGGAGGAAGGAGGGTGCAGGTGGCACCAGGTGTGTGGGCACAGGTGTGCCAATACAGGTGTATGGAGAATGGTTGTGTGAAATAGCTAGTGTGGAGTGAGTATGGAATGGATGGTGTGGAGTGAGTAGTGTGGAAAACGTGGAGTGGAGTGGTTGGTGCGAAGGGAGTGGATGGGGAGGATGGACCCCATCACGAATACCCGGGGAGGGTAGTTTAAGAGTTAGGTAGAGGGTATAGGTAAATTGTGGTTGGATATTGGCATCTGTGGTGCGTGTGGTAGAATGGTGTTTGGATGGGTGCATTAGTGACGTGGAAATGGCTGGGCGTGTGGCCTGTTAGAGGGATGGTTGGTTGAGCGCTCGGCCACTGTTAGGATGTCAGCCAGGTGAGGCCGCAGGTGGGCTCTGGGAGCCGGTAGAGTTCAATGGGGCCTGAGGATCCAGAGGAAGGACCCGGGTAGCCCAGTGCCAGAGAGGGCACCACGGGGGTAAGCGCCAGGGAGGGCCCTCCCCAGGTAGATAGGTAGGGTGAGGAGCTAGGCAAGCTCGGGAGACAACTTCAGTGGCGGAGGCACACAGGTAAGTAGACCTGTTAGGGGAGCCACACGACCCAGTCCTGAAATTGTGCGAAGGCACAGGGAGTTGAATCGGGGGAGTGAGACCCCAAATTGGTGAGCGCCACAGATGGTCAATGGGAATTGGTTTGTAGAACCACATAGAGTGTAAGATGGCCAATGGTTTGGCAGGGAAAGACCCCGGGAAGTGTAAAGTGTATTAAAGTTATTTAGAGGATAGTTGGGATTAAGAATCTCCTCGCACCATCTACATCCACTCACCTGAGGTGATGACGTAACTCCACACCATGCCATGGGTTGTTTTGTTTTTTTTGTGCAAATGTTTTGGGAATGTGAGACGCATCATGACGTGGGTGAGACATTGTGCTTAACATTCCATCTCTTCCTCCTTATGAGGAATTGATGATGAATTGGGTAGTGGCAAATTTGTTTTAGATGGGAGTAATAAGAAATTGGGAGTGGGGACGAATTTGCTTTAAGGGGAGATATGGAGAAGACAGGACGGGTAGAGACGAATCTGTAAAGTTGTAAATCGTTTTGTAAATACGGGGTAAGGGGCAAGGTTAGGGTAGGTGGCAGGTGGGGTGGCGTACGTTAGGGACGAGCTTTCTCCGCTCGCTCTCCGTGTGCACCTCACGCTGCTTTACCTGTATTGATGTGTACCCTTGTGACCTTACCCATCGCTAACTCTGCTTTGTCTTCCTTCCCCACCCATGGACCGTGCTCTCTGGGAACTGAGGGAGAGTGCGGGAGCCGCAATTGTGTGCCCGAATTCCCACTGCCAGCTGCCTGGATCGATGCACCACTTTATGGACCGCACGTCTTGCGGCCATGCACCACCATATGCCACTGATGGACCCCACGTGTTGGGGCCTGGCCCCTCTGCTGGGACCGGCCATTGCAGCCAGGAATCTTGGCTTGCGGACCACGGTGAGGTGGCCCCTTTTGCCTTACAGGTGGACCACCCATAGTTTGCCCCTGTTGGCCATAAATAAAAACAGTGGACACGTTTTGTGCTTTTTATTTTTATCATGTGCAAATAGGCAGCAAGCCACCAAGAACGGCAACACCAGGAAGAGACATCGGCCAGCAGAGGGAGCAGAGCAGAAAGAAGACCATCAGTTGTTTTTTTATTATTGGTGCTTGATTGGTGCTTATGATTGCTGCTTTGGTGCTTGCATGCTCAGGGATGCGTTGCAATAAAATTCTGCATCCCCGGGCATGTGAGGGTGGTGTATCGATGCAGTGCATGCTCTTTCCTCCCTCCCGCAGGATTCTCCTTGTTTCCCAAATGAAATGACAGATCCTGGGTTGCGTTTTGTAAATAGTCAAAATAATGTCACTTGTAAATAATGCTCCCCACCGTTCATGTGTAGTTTGAAAATTAATTCCGTAATTCGGTTATTCTGTGGGTGTGAATCTGTTAGGTAGGGTGCAACGTAGCAGGCGGGACATATTTATTTGTGTTTTAAAACTGTCGCACTCAGGGTCAGGTTGATAGTAGAGGGTATTACACCTGCGTGTCACATGAAGTTAAAGTTTTTTCGGCCCGAGACGTGCTGTGAGGAATGAGGGTGCTGTGTTGCGGTTTCAAGAACCTTCACTTTGTTAATTTAGTAGTAAATCTCCGTATAAATAACCCCTGTGTAGATTTCCCCTTAATTGGCTGTTAATTGAAATAATTGCACCTTAGTTAGTCCATGTACAACACGTAGCAAATCATAGGCTCCCCTCACAGTTATTTCATTATTATGTGTTTCAGTTAAGGCTGTGTTTCCAGTAGTTTGACCTTACGTTGCATCAAATCAAATAAGATAGATCCCTTGTAATATCCCCATGGCCTCCTAAAACTGCCAGTAAGGCGGCGTTTTCCACTGCGGCTTTGGGTTGTTTTCAGCGCCTCAAAACTCCATTGACCAAGAGGCCAGAATCGGAGAAGGAGGTGGAGCCAGAAAGCCCTCATCATCAAAGGTGGAGCCAGAGAGCCCTCGTCATAAAAGGTGGAGCCAGAGAGCCCCTGGCGACCAACCAGGAAGGGTGGGCATGGCTTGAGATGGCAGAGACAGAAACATCTAGCAGGTTCGAGAGGGTTCAACGGGGTTGGCCATATAACCCATTGCGCGAAGCCCCCACCGCAGTTCTGTGGAGTGGTGAGCTTGCAAGTTCTTATGGGGAAGGTGCTTGAGTGTTGAGCAAGTTACGAGTTCTGAGAGAGACGCGCAGGATTTTTGGAGGAGGTTCAAGAGAGTCGCCCCTGCCGCGTGAAGCTACGAGACACTGCTTCAAACAGCCCTTGCTGCGTGAAGCTCTGACGCGCTGCTGCGAGCAACCTTGCCGTGTGAACCCGAGTGCGGGGAGTCGGCAGCCGCTCGCTTCCAGCCCTGCTGTTCTGCACGGACCTGAACCTTCTCCTTCCAGCCATTCATTCCTGCCTTCAATTCCCCATTAGTGTACGTGAGTTTGTGCTCTTTGTATTGTCCCTGGGAATAAGTTAAGCTTGTATAAGGATTTGCACTGTGTCTTCTTTTCCTGTATATTACTTTCATTTCTTTTATTCCTTTGGTTTGTATAAATAGTAATTAATAAATATCTGTTCCTCCGTACTCTTCTGGTTTTCATTCTCGTCCGATCGTCCTTGTCTTTTCCATGATTGAATACCTGTGGCACGATTTTGGCAGAACCGCTTTATAATCGGGTTTAGTCAATTGCTAACGGCTCGGATTCCGGATTGCTAAACCGCCCGGCAAACTCCATCTTGTCCAGGATTCGCGTGGAGTGATCCACCTGCTTTGTGGTGGGATTGGCGGAGGTGTCCAGGAATCCCTTGACCAATCACCTCAGCCAATCTCACCCCACAGGGGAGCAGGATAGCTTCAGGAGTGGAGACGGCCAGCTTAACAGGACAAGGGGTTATCCCCCCGCCCCCCTTGCTAAGGGGCATGCCCTACTCTGCATCAGTAACAATATTCTTCTATATATTTTTCTATGTCTATCAATCTATATATATTGTTGCGGATCTCAACGTCGGCCTTTCCCCCTTGTCTTTTACTAGCCGACGCGATCCGGGGCTATGACGTTCCTTCTGGTCAGCGTTGGGTCAGGTCGTAGGCCGAATTCCTAAAACCTAATTACCAACGCCTCCCGGGATGCAAGGAAATAACCCCGCCCGAATCACGGTTGTCGTGGAAACGCCGAGCGATAGCGAGCCATGATCCGAGCTGTTAACGAGAACTAAACCCAATCTGAGTGGTTCCGAATCGTGCCACGCTTACCCAATGGAGGAAAGGACTGATACGGTCGAATCAGGAAAAACAGGAAGAACAGATTGGTTTATTTATAATTTGTACAGGAAGGAGAAAAAGAACACACAGTGAAGCTTATACAGTCTTAACTTATCCCCTGGACACAGGCATGTTTCACTCTCAGACACACTCACACGGGGATGTAGAAGGTCAGGGTGATGGTCCAGGGATGATGGCGTCCAGGCAGTCGCTCCGGTCCCAGACTCGTACTGCGAAGCAGATGGTCCCTGCGGGTCGTTTATGCGGAGCGGACAATTACAGGGCGGAAGGCGAGGCTGGCTGGCGGTTACTGGCAACCACGGTCACGTACGTATTAGATGTACTGGTGCTATATGCGCTCCCAATACCGCTCAATAGGTGCTCCCCCAATGCAAGTTCAATAGCATACCTGCTCTTTCAAAGCGCGTATCCATTGCAGTACTCTTCCAATGCACTTTCCTCACGAGGCCTTTATCATGTGCGCTGTTGCGTCAATCCTGGACAGTCCTTTACAAAGCCAACCTTCCCCAGCGAGTCCTTTTTACCATGCGCTTTCCTCACGAGTCCTCTTTACCATGCGCTTTCCTCACGAGTCCTCTTTACCATGTGCTTTCCTCACGAGTCCTGTACAAGGGCTTTGTGCGCACGTTTATATAGCACCGCCCAGCGAACCCTCTGGAACTTGCCAGCCGCGCCCTTACCATGCCCCTCACACCCTTTCACCTGAGCCCTGGTTGGTTGTTGGCTCTCACAGTCACCGCCTTTGACGTGCTGCTTGACGTGGCCACACCCCGACCTCGCGCTCCGCCCACTGTGCAGGCCTACCTCGTGGCATTTGGCTGGTTTCGAGTGAAAACCCTTGCCAGCAGCGTTGTTGCCAGCAGCAGCTTGCCAGTTGCCAAGCTAGTATATAATATCTAAAAGTTTTCAATGGATTTCAATGAACTTTGATGGGATTATTGTCCTTGGACAAAGGATGGCTATACCATTGAGAGGAAATCCGGATTGCATCTGGATTAATCAGGATTGTATCCAGAGTAGGGGTGATTCTGAACCCAGATTTGAATCCTGATTGTATCTGGCTTGATATCATAAATCCACATCTGGATTTGATTCCTGTATGGCATGGATTATGGAGGTGGATTAGCAGAATCAGGGCACGGGATGGATGCTGCTCAACGAGGTTGATTTGGAGGGTGGGCCGCAAAATGAACGGGACCTATACTTATTTATTTTACACAATGCAGGTATCACTAATGGAAATGGCCTTATCCTGACACATACTATGACATAACTAATGTTCTAAGGTGGCCTACGTGTTGTTGTAGACTAACTATGGGGGCAAACCTTTAACATTTAATGATCAATATTTACACTCTCAAAAACGTAACAACATAAAAGAAAGTTTTTTTTTTTTTTTTTTTGTCTGCACAAGCTAATCTCCTGAATGGTGAATGATAGGATGAAACCTCTAATGCAAAAAATGTCGGGACGGGCACCGGCAAGGTTTTAGGCTAGGCGGCGAGGCCGGTCGAGGCCCAATTCGGCAGGACCGGGCCCATTTAGCAATTAAAAGCTGAGCTGAACTATAGTAGTCAATCTTCTACGGCCGCGAGTAAAAGCTGAATTATGGTAGAGATTTCATTAAAAAAGATATATATATATATATATCTATAGATATATACATAATTATATATATATATATATTAGGGTGGTGCTCAAAATAATTTATTTACAATATTTACTGGGACATGGCTTTATGTTGTTCCTTTGTTCCAAAATGAAAAGACACCAAATATGAAAGCAATCTGATTTTATTTAGGGGTGCCACATCAGCCTTCAAACTAAAGGTGTCTACAAAACTTTTCTATATATGGATCGAAAGCAAAACCAGAAGTTTGTTTTATGAAAATCCACCCTCCACTCACTTTTTTTGTATTCCAGCAAACACAAGTTACAATAGCTGCACAAATAGCACTATATTGCTATGAAAACTCAAATTCAATGATAACAATCCAAATGTTCAGTTCATAAAATGAAGAGACACCATATCACATAATATTAAAAAACCCAAATATAATGAGAAATGTAACTCCTATTTCTGGGCCTGTTTCACCACTGTTGCCTTCTTGGCATCGGGGTACATCTTCCTGTGAGCAGCAACAACTTGGAGCAGAGCTTGCTTTTGCTCTTCATCCTTTGTAAGGAGCTTATTGTAGTCTTGTATCAATGCGACACCCCTTTCTGCCCTGTCGTTCACCACGACGAAGCCACTGGCGGCTTTCTTTGCTTCCTGAAAGCTGGTTTCTTGCTCCCATGAACCAGGATCCTTATCCATCCAATCAGTTGGGGTCCCTAGGATGCTGAAGAAATGCTTGGTGTGTTTTGTTATGAGGCCAGCGATTGACAGGGCGGTTCCTCGTTTGATAGCTGGTCTCTTTGGAGAGGGGTTTTCACCGTCATTTTTCAATGCTTCAATCATATTGATCTTGCTTTCTTTGTCAATTCTGGTGTCAAATAATGCAAATGCCACTAGTACTGGGCTCATGTACCACGTGTGGCGGCCAAGTGCCTTCAAGGCTGCCTGAGCCATCTTCTGATTGATTTGTTCAAACTTTTCCAACTTCTTGAAGAGGTTAATGTCATTCAGGGGAGCCTCAATAGCTTGTGGAGCCCGAAACCAAGCCTGTACATACACAAGGCAGACAAAAATGTTGAAGGCTCGGAGTTCTCTCGCCTCTCGAAGTGTCAAGTGGAACTCTGACCGAAACATGAACACCTGTAGTGAATATAGTGCTTTTGCCATCCATCTGGCTCTGTGCATTGCTCCTGGAGCCATGATCCGGATTCCACGAGGTGGGATTCCTCCCATGTAGATGACAGTCAGTTCTAGGAGTTCACGATAATCATCTCGTGGCTGCTGATCTTTCAAACACACAAGAACGTTTTTGCTTCCAACACAGTGTCTACAGATCCCATTGAAGCCTTCCTCTCTGAGAATTGATCGTGAAGAAACTTCCTGTCCTCGGGGTTGGTGATTATGGCCTCCGAATCTGCATGCCTAAGATCAAACGTCTTCTCCAAGGAGGCCTTGAAGGATGCTTAGTTTTTCTCTTGGGTCGCACCACCCCGCTTTGCACCTTTTTGGAGGCTCCTCCATTCTTCATATAGCCTCTCCAAACGATGGATGTCGTTGTAGGTAGGTGAGCTGCTGCTTCGTTTTTGCAAAACTGCAAAAACCATCCTTCAGCTTAAGGATGCTGCTTCGTCGTTGTAGGTAGGTGAGCTTTTTCCCAGAACTTCACAACCTCTTCAATGGTGAGGGTTGCACTCTCCCGGGCAGTGCGATTCTCCTTCTTCAGGTGATGGAAAAACAGGACAAGAGATTGATGCACAGTCGGGAGCTTGGCACCTTTGATGGCATCTCCAGAAGTGGACCCAATGAGATACACATTATCCTGAGCCCGAGTTGTCAATGAAACACTGGTACTAGCACATGCCATATCTGCAAAATAAGCAAGAATGTGGGTAAAATCCTGTTAATTCTTACTCCACAGGGTCACTCTCTACAAAAGAGCCACAGTCAATAAGTTAGGCCTACATATTACACACTAAAAAAGCGTACCCCTGACCCCGGGAACCTGTACAAAACATGCATGAAAATTGCCCAGATAGTGATCATAGGAAGTCTCAAAACTGTACGTATAATATATTGTATATATATAATGTATAATGTGTATTTATGTATATTTATTATTTAATGTATATTTACTATATATTTATTTTTAATATTATATTTAATGTATATATATAATTATGTATTTATTTTGTGTTTATACAGCCCAAAAAATGGGAATTCCTATTTTTGCATGGGGGAAAATTCATCACTGATGTGGCACCCCTAAATATTATTGGATTCCATTCAAGTTTGGTGTGGTTTCCTTTGACACCAAACGGAACAACAATAGACCATGTCCCGGAGAAAATCTGCATTTTGCTTTTTTGAAGCCCACCCTAATATATATATATATATATGCCCAACGACAACCTCACACCTACCCCCCACCACCCTCCAATCCACCATCTCCTCAAAATCCCCCTTCAACCGTCACCCTGGCTTGCAATACCCATGCCAACCACACACCTCCCCCCTAACCCTAACCCTAACAACAAAACCCCCCTTCAACCATCACCCTAGCTAGCAATACCCACGACAACCTCACACCTACCCCCCACCACCCTCCCCTCCACCCTCTCTTCAACCCCCCCCTTCAACCGTCACCCGAGCTAGCAATACCCATGACAACCCCACACCTACCCCCCACCACCCTTCCCTCCACCATCTCCTCAAAATCCCCCTTCAACCGTCACCCTGGCTTGCAATACCCATGCCAACCACACACCTCCCCCCCACCCCCCCACCCTCCCTTCAAAATCCCCCTTCAACCGTCACCCTAGCGAGCAATACCCATGACAACCCCACATCTCCCCCCCCCCCCCCACCTTCCCCTCCACAATCTCCTCAAAATCCCCCCTTCAACCGTCACCCTATCTAAAAATACTCACGACCATCCCACACCATCTTTCTGTTCAACTTGGGTGGCCTTGGGTTTTGAAGCATCCCAATTTTCCAATTCAAAAACAAAAACAAACACCATCAAATTTTTAGTTTTGTTCATCTTTTAGTTTAGTTTAATTCATCAAAAATTTAAAACACCATCAAAAACACCATCAAAACACCACAAAATTCAACCCTCCAAAAACAAACAAACAAACCATCAACCATCACCTCGCTTCCACTAACAGTACCCACAACCAACCTACACTCGCTTCCACCCCCCCTCGACCCTTCCACCCTGCCCCCACAATCCCCCTACAACCATCACCCAGGCCAACTATACTCACGACCACCCCTCACCACCATTATACAATTCCCCATCAACTATCTCTGTAAATAACGACCACCTCACACCATCCCCCAAAAACCATCACCCTAGCAAACAATAACCAACCCACACACCCCGCCTCCTCCAACATCTCCAATCATTATCAGAATCCGAGCAGCTCAGAATGCACTGTCTCTGTGTACTGTTGCCAGCAGGATCACAGTGAGTTCACAATGTGATGTCACTGGCAAACTCGAAAATCGATACTCTGGGGCTTTTTCGGCACTTTGTGATTCACAAATAAATAAATAAAAACCCTTCAAGTTAGACTGTGATTGATTGTCAATGGTTTTCAGAAGAAATAAAAATTGGGTTCCCCTTTAAGGGTCTTTTTGGTCTTTTGGGGGTTTTGGTCTTCAGGATCTTTGAGGGTATTTGGGGTCTTTTGTGTCTTCAGGGTATTTTGGGTCTTCGAGGCCTTTTGGGTCTTTGAGGCCTTTTGGGTCTTCGAGGCCTTTTGGGTCTTCGAGGCCTTTTGGGTCTTCAAGGCCTTTTGGGTCTTTGAGGCCTTTTGAGTCTTCGGGGTCTTATGGGTCTTTGGGGTCTTCTGGGTATTTTCAGTCTTTGGGGTATTTTAGATCCTCGGGTGTATTTTGGGTCTTCAGGGTATTTTGGGTCTTCAGAGTCTTTGGGGTCTTCGGGGTCTTTTTGGTGTTGGGTTATTTAGGGTATTGGGGTATTTTTGGTCTTTGGGGTCTTTTTGGTCTTTTTTTTTGAATTTTTTGAAATTTTGGGTCTTCGACTTTAACACACGAACATCCTTGTAAATAAAAAATTGGAAAATTTTCCGTTTGAATGCCGGGCGCGATGTATGCCTGACCATGTCGATCTATCACCACGGACAAAAAAAATTGTCCGACGGGTCCAGATCCCACTCCTGACACCAGTTGTCGTGTGAATACCCTCCGGTTAATACCAGGGCTCGCGAATGACCAAACGGCTTTAATTGAGGCGATGACAAAATACGGATTTTGCTATCACAGCATGGGAGAAAGAATGAAGAAGAAGTAGAAGAAGAAGCAGGAGCGCTTATCTGGAGAGGGAACGAACTCAAACGGGGATCCGGGTTTAAAACGAAATGGAAAATAATACAAGAGTATTATTGACCTCTCCTGGTCCACAGCGCATTCTCAAAATAATACAAGCACCAGCACATTTTCAATGCGCTGGTGCTTTCTCATTGGCCAAGTGCTTCCCGCCACCATGTCACGCCACCCTTGTGGCCAACCACCAGTCCTTCCCTTCCTTCCAATCACGGGCCAGTTCTCTGTCCCTCCGATGGACCAATCAACAGTCCTCCTGGGCATGGCTCCCAGCCTGCCACGAGGCTGGTTGCTAGGCCAGCTGGTGGTGTGGCTGGCTGCGGCCCCATCAGCGGTGCCCCGGCCTGGCTTCCTGCCTGTTTTCCAAAGTCGTTGTGGTAAGGGAGGGGAATTATTTAATGTTGCACTAAGGACCTATCGAAGTGTTTATGTGAGTGCGTTGCCATAAGGGACAAAGGAATGATTACCAGGTCTGACATACAGGGGTCTCATCTTAATCCCCACAACTACTTAACACACAAATATCCTTGTATGTTCACAGGTATACACTTACCCCGACAAACCGCCTAAAAACACAGAACTTATCACAGGGTAGATTCCCTATCATGACAGTCAGATACCTACCTATACAGATCTATCTGGCTCTATATATCACTCTACCCCCCGACATAACAATATGTCAAGTTTGGATTTACAATGGTAGGAAATTCAGTCACAGCGGGCAATCAAGGTCCTGTTACCTTTCACCACTACATGCCTGTGTGAGTCAGGGTTTTCACTTGTGACTGGTACAAAATCAAAGACGAGCAATAAACTGAAAGCAACTTTAAATGGTACTCTGAGAGTCAGCCTCTCACCCATCCCACCTCAGATTGATCTCATTGGTTCTCAGAAGCAAACCCAGGTATCCCACTGACGTAAGCAGCACTTTGTATTTGAAGTTTAAATGTCTTAAATAAGAAATCAAGTAAAATTATTGATTCTTATTATATTTTACTAGCATGACTCGGCGCGCTCTGCGTGCCTCACCACAAGTCGTTTCAGAGGAATGGGCATCTTTGACCATTTCGGTGTCTTATGGGTCTTCCTGGTGTTTTGGGTCTTCAGGGTCTTTTGGATCCTCTGGGCCTTTAAGGGTATTTTGGGTCTTTGAGGTGTTTTGGGTCTTTCGGGTATTTTGGGTCTTTGGTGTCTTCAGAGGCTTTTGCGTCTTAAGGGTTTTCGGTGTCTTTTGTGTCTTCAGGGGCTTTTGGGTCTTACAGGTCTTTTGGTTCTTCTCGGTCTTTAATGGTCTTTGGGTCTTTGGGATTTTTTGGGTTTTTGGGTTTTTAGGGTCTTTTTGAGCCTCAGGGCCTTGAAGGCTATTTGGGTTTTTGAGGTATTTGGGGGTCTTCAGGGGTCTTGGTGGTCTGAAGGGTCTTGGGGAAATTAAAGGGTCGTCAAAGGTCTGAGGGGACTCAGCGGTCTTAATGCAATTAAGAGGGTTAATCAAGATGGTGGTAATTTTATTTGAAGAAGAAGAAGAAGACGTTTTCGTCGCATATAAACATAGCGACATAACCACATACGTTTGCTTTATTATAATAAGATTTAATCCATTGCTGCAGACAGCTACATATAACTAAGTTTCTGAGATGTCAGGATTATGTGTGTTGATCCTGAAAAGTTTAACTTCCAGCAAAGTGGAGACTCCTTGATGCATGTGTGTGAGACAATTGCAGTGAGGAAAATAAAAACAGGTTTTATATGTTTGTGTGTATTAAACAAGAGGATCAAGTCTGACCCTGAACAAGACATGATGCTGATGTCACCATAAATAATACCCACACATCACTTTCAAACTAGGATAGCATCCAAGTTCTACTCAGGTCTTTAAAGACAGAGAGTTTTGGTCACAAATACATGGAATTAGAGTGGCCGATGCAGCTTACCCCCTTATGTTGGGCTCATCAGGATAACGTACTGGCAAATAATTTATTTGTGACCATGCTTCACAGCTCAAAGGTGAGTGTGGCTGTCTCTTACGTATACTATCAGTGTAAATGGGGTGATCAAGCTGGATACGTTTACCGTTTACCTATGATCAAATTGGACAAGATAATAACTAGCAAAACATTCCAAACTGAGTAAAGAAAATAACATGCATAACTTTTCTGTGATTAACATAAGCATTGAATCCTTGGCACGTCATTGGTGAAATGGAAAACTTCTTGGAGTGGCTCAACTTCCAAGGCCGGAGAGCAGAAACAGCCCAAGCAGTGATGGTTAAGCTTGGAATTGAGAATCAGAAGGCTATTCGAGCTTGTACTGAGTCGGATGCATTGCTGACTGAGCTCTCTCTGTCTCTCTCTCTCTCTCTCTCTCTCTCTCTCTCTCTCTCTCTCTCTCTCTCTCTCTCTCTCTCTCTCTCTCTCTCTCTCTCGCGCCCCCTGCTGGCCGTTCGTGTGTTGGGCGTGGCGTCATGGCGGCTGTGAGCAACTGCTCTGTGGTGCAGTGAGTTCTTTGCGAGTTTTCCTTCTCTCCTGCCCCCCCCTCCCTCTCCTTCCTATCCTGTGTACTTTGGCATTTTGTTTACATCCGTTCTACACCTTTGTCTTCGAGAGAGAGAGGATTGAGAGCGGGCCCGTTTTGGGTGCGGCCTACTGGCTTTCGACGGCGCTTTGTAAGACCTTTGTGTGCTTATAATGCACGTTTATTATTTACTTTAGTTCGGTTATTTAGGTTTGATACCCTCTTGTCCGGTCCGGACAAGGGGGGGGGGGGGGGGGAGGAATTTGATCTTTTAGTTGGTCGAGTTAGAATGGCGGGCGAACGTTTCCGCATTGATACGTACGAATCGCTAACTCGTAAACACGGGCTAGCTTGTGTTCCTCCCAACGAGGTGGAAATTAACGATGTGCTTTCCGCCATTGGAAACATCGTTGGTGCACACAGTATTCGCGCTGCCTCTCGTATGAATAATAAATTTGTCGTTTTTTTGTCCGAGGAGCACATGGTAGCGAGTGCAGTCGAACAAGGCTTGTTCATTGAACCAAACACGTTCCTCTCTGTGTTCGCTTTACAAGCCCCGACGGTAAAGATTAACATCAGTAATATCCCGCCATTTATTAGAAATGAGGAGTTACGTGAACAATTAAACAAGTTCGGTAAGGTCGTATCGAGGATCTCGATGGTGCCGATGCGAAATTTTTGCGATCGATTCAAACATGTCATGTCCTTTAAGAGAGTGGTGTACATGATACTGCCTGCAAATGTAAAAACGCTCAATGTCGTGTTGAGTGTGAAAATCAACGGCTTTGAATACAAAATGTATGCCTCCACGGAGGCTATGACGTGTTTCGAGTGTGGGGCTTACGGGCATGTGAGGAGTGCCTGTCCCAATGCGGTTAAACCGCAGGAACGCGGAGGATTGGTGAGGAGCGACTCCTCTTCACCGCACCATGAAGGGGAGGAGGCGGATCGAGTGGTCATTCCACCCACCGCACCGACTGCGGTGAGTGAAGCGCCTGACCCGTCCCCCCCGACCGGGGGGATGGGGGAGGGAGTGATAGACTTAGAACGTGAGGTGACTAACCCTGCCCCTCCACTTAAGGTGGGAATAAAAGTGGTTGAACCATCCCTCATTTCGTCCACGGTACATGACAGTGCGGACGATACCATGGAAGTATCCGTAGTGGACATCAGGAAAAAAGGTCAGAAGCGTTCAAGTGATGAATCCGGTGATTCCGAAGAAAAACAAAATAAGATTCAGATCGTGTCAGGTTCGCAGGACCTCCAGGGTGAGGCCTACACCGGAAACTCCTTGGCGGTAATGGAGATGGTACAGGAAGTGTGTGTACATGAGGAAGATTCGCTGGCACCACTTGCTGAGATTGAGTATGACCCGGAAAATAGTCGATCCTCTCAGGATGTGGTAAGTCCTTGTCCTGATTACCAAACTCGCTCAGACGAGTTAGCAGCTGGATCTGCTAGTGAGGAAAAAATAGATAAAGGGGAAAGCCCTTGCGACTGTGAGGATAACGTTAACCCTTCCCTGACAGATAAAAATGAAAGGGATGATGAGGAGGGGGACATACCTATAGCCACAGAGGATATGGTAAATTTGGAAGGGTCTGCAAAGAGTGCGGAGGTCCTTGACCCTGTAGAATTGCTGTTTCCAAAACTAAGTGTTCAGCAAATAGGAGGAAAAGATGCAGATCAAGATGAAGCACTTGATTCTGATGAAACCTCTTCTACTCCACTCTTTAGTGCTTCAGGTGCTCAAGAGAGCGAGGCGTGTGATGACAATACCATCACCATGGTTTCTCAAGAAAATGTTATTAAGTTCCTTGAAGAAACGTTCAGGAAAAGACATGTAAAAATCAAAGACTACTTTCCGAATCTGCATGATTTTATTTTGACTGCAAAGAACATGATTCGTGAACCTTATCAGGTTAACATGTCAGAACCTCAATTCCAGAGGCTAAGAAAATGTGTAACTCGAGCGGGCAAGGAACTTTATGAATAGTTAACAGAGTGGAGATAAAAGTAGCATCCTTAAACATCAACGGTGGTCGCAGTTGTGTGCGTCGCCTCCAGGTGTTTCAAATGTTTCAGAATGAAAAAATTGATGTGCTGATGTTACAAGAGACGCATGCAAATCAGTCTTCTGAGGTTGAGTGGCGTAAAATCTTTAAAGGTTGTCACTTTTTCTCCAGTGCTTTTGTTGATGCCAAGGCTGGTGTTGCAGTAGTCTTACATCCTAGACTCCAGCCGTTGGAGATCAGATGTAGAGAAATTTACAAGGGCCATTTATTATCTGTGGAGTTTGTCAGCGGTAACCAAAAGATTTGCACGACTAATGTATACTGCCCTAGTGCGAACTCTGCAAGAAGTGCTTTTCTTCACAAGTTAGCAGGTTTTTTAAGCACTATTGACCTGTCCATGTTGGTTTGCTTGGGGGGAGACTACAACTGTACCCTCAACCCACAACTTGATAGAAACACTCCTGAGCCTCATCCACCGAGTGCAAGGCCTTTGGCACAGCTCATTAAAAAATTTCAACTTGTGGATGTGTGGCGGGCACAGAACCCTAATATCCGGCAGTACACGTGGGTTTGTGCCGCAAGAAATCTTTTGACAATGGCTCGTTTGGATAGAATTTATGTTAACCATGATAAGGTAAATCTTGTCAAGAATTCATATATAAGGCCATCTGGTTTTTCTGATCATCACATGGTTGTTGTTGTATGTGGCCTACCTCATCACGTGTGTAGAAGTGCATATTGGACTTTCAATGTCAAACTTTTACAAAGTGAGCATTTCAAAGAAGCATTCAGAATGGTATGGAAGGAATGTGAAATGCAAAAGTTTTCCTACCTAAATTTAAGGCAATGGTGGGATTGCACAAAATCCCAAATTAAGTGTTTTTGCCAGCAATACTGTCGTTATAATACCTGTAACACACTCGGTGTGATAACTGCCTTAAAAAACGATATACTTTATTGTGAGCAGAAATCTGGAATGTCCAATGAAAATGTCCAGCAGTTGTCAGAGAAAAGAACACTACTGGCTGAAATGGTGAGAGAGCGTGCATCTGGTGCTTTCGTCCGACTGCGAATGGACAATATCCAACTTGACAAACCAAACAAAGAATTTTTCAACCTGGAAAAGACAGCCAAGACCCCTCAACAAATTCACGCTTTGCGCTCTTCTGCCGGTGCGCTTCTGTCTTCTCAAAGTGACATCAAAGATGAATTACGAAACTTTTATTCAAAGCTGTTTGCCTCGAGAACTGTGAACCAGGAAAACAGAAACGAGATGTTTGAACTGCTCCCATCTCTGTCTGAAGACCAGCGACAACAACTGGAGCCTGGCATCTCTCTCGGAGAACTTACTGTTGCTCTTAAAGGAATTCAAGATGGGAAAGCCCCTGGACTTGACGGCCTCCCAGTTGAATTTTACAAGGCCTTTTGGGACATTCTAGGCCCTACTCTACTTGACATCTTTCATGATAGCCTTGAACAAGGAGAATTGCCACTAAGTTGCCGGAGGTCAGTTTTGTGTCTCCTTCCAAAAAAAGGGAACTTGCAAGACGCCACAAATTGGCGGCCTGTGTCACTCCTAAATACGGACTATAAAATACTGTCGAAGGCGCTCGCGATACGTCTAAAGGAAGTCATCCCCCTTTTGATTGATATTGATCAGTCTTATTGTGTTCCTGAGCGTTCTATTTACGATAACATTTTTTTGGTGAGAGACTTGATCAGTCTCGGTCATACTACATCTCATGGTTTTGGTTTGGTTCTTTTAGATCAAGAAAAAGCTTTTGACAGTGTTGACCATTCTTTTTTGTTTGCTGTACTACAGAGAGCTGGTTTTGGACAAAATTTTGTTTCCTATGTTAAGTTGTTGTATGAAAATGCATCCTGTCTGTTGAAGGTAAACAACAGCTTATGTTGCCCTTTTCCCTTTCAGCGAGGCATCCGTCAGGGCTGCCCGCTTTCAGGAATGCTATACAGTCTCTCGGTCGAACCTCTACTAGCTTTGCTCCGAAACTCAGTGGAAGGAGTCTCCTTAACAAAAAACCACAAAATGGTTACTTCAGCTTATGCGGATGACATTTGTGTTGCTGTTTCCAGCCAAAATGATGTGGGTGAGGTCTTTCGATGTCTGTCCCAGTTTGAGCTCGCCTCCACGGCAAAAGTAAATTGGAACAAAAGTGTTGCCTTATGGGTGGGCCCCAGTCCACCTTCCTCAGCTCTGCCTGTGTTACCAGGAGGAATGCAGTGGAACAAAGAGGGGTTTAAATATCTAGGGTTATTTCTCGGAGTCCAAGCATATGAACAAAAAAATTGGGAGGGTTTCTTGGAAAGAATTAAGCAGAAACTGGCTAGATGGAAACGGTTGCACCACCTTCTATCGCTTAAGGCAAGGGTGACAATAATAAATAACCTGGTGGTTCCTTTTATTTGGCATAAAGTTATCCCCCTCCAACCTCCGAGATACTTGGTCACAGGCATTCAGAGGGTTCTAACTCAGTTTTTCTGGGGAGGCCACCATTGGCTTGGACCAGACACGGTGTGCAGACCCCGAAATGCAGGTGGCCAAAGCTTGATACATGTTCCGAGTCGGATAATGGCTTTCCGCATGGGGACGATAAAGCGTTTATTGTATGGTGAGTGTGTCCCGTGGCGGCCTCTCACAAACGCTTGGCTGCAGGAAGCAGATGGGTTGAAGTATGACCGAGAGCTCTTCCTCATGGACCTGCAGCATGTCAACACGACTCTGCTCCCCGAGTTTCATCAGAGCCTTCTGAATGCCTGGCAAGTCCTTGGAATACAACGATTAGAGGTGTCCTACGATGCAAAAAAATATATGCATGAGCCATTGGTTCTGAATCCTTTATTCCCTGAAATTTCAACCTCCAGGTCATTTATGCATTGCTTCACCCGTAATGGAATAAACAAAGTTCGGGACCTGATGAAGCCTTCCCTAAATGGATGGTTATCCACCGGTTCTCTCACATCAGAAGTGGGGGTTCGGTCATCCAGAATGGTGGACAAAGTTTTGAGAGTTGTGATTAAAACTTTCAGGGAATTAAATATCGGGTGGACTGGGGCAGATGAAGTGGTGGACTCTCGTCTCTATTTCCCCGAGCTCCAAGTCACCTCAAAAAAACAACAGGGTGTCTTCTCAAAGTCAGATGGTTGCGGTGTGTTCCATGTGATGAAAAAAAAAGTTATTTATGGGATATGCCAAGAGGTGCTTATACCGGGTTTCACAAAACCTTTAAAAAATCGGTGGGATGAGATCATTCCGGCTAAGTCGTTCCTATCTCCAGTGTGGAAAGAGATGTATAGGTCTCCAACCTTAGGTCGAACCGGAGACTTAAATTGGAGACTAGTTCATCACGCCCTGGTCACCAAATACTTACTTAATAAGTTTGATCCTTCTGTACTGAATGTTTGTCCTTTTTGTGAAGAGGCTGAAAATGTGACCCATGCTTTTGTGAAATGTAAGAGATTGGTACCCCTTTTTTGTTTCCTCCAACAGCTCTTTTATAAATTTCAGTTTGTTTTTTCTGTTGCAATTTTTGTGTATGGCATTGAAAGGAGCACCAAGAACAAGACAGCGGTCCCTTTCTTGAATTTTCTGTGCGGAATTGCTAAACTCGCAATATATAAAACTAGAAAGATCAAATTGAGTGGCAGAGATGAAAATGTGATGTTTTGCTTCAAAGGAATAGTGTCGGCCCGGATAAGTTTCGGCAGTGTGAGCGACGATTGTTTTACAGATGAGGTGTTGAGTTTGTTTTTGTAAATTATACCTACGCTCAATGTCCATATATACATGTATATACATTCTTTTTGCTTGTACAACTTTCTTTTTCTTGTAAAAATTTTGCGGTGTTCTTTCATGTGTGTTTTGATACTTTTATAATAAAAGCACATAAAAGTCAAGTCTCTCTCTCTCTCTCTCTCTCTCTCTCTCTCTCTCTCTCTCTCTTCACGCCCCCTGCTGGTCGTTGGTGAGTCGTGCGTGGGTGTGGCAATCATGGCTGCTGTGTGTGAGGAGCTGTGAGTACTGTGTTGTGTTGTTTGCCTTTCGAATCCCCCATTTCACTCCCTCTGTGTCCTTGTACGTGCTTGTGAAGTTTTCCCCGTGTTTTCCTTCTTTGTTGAGACAAGAGAGAGAAAGAGAGCGCGCACGGTGAGTTTGGTGCGAGTCCTAAAGAACCTTGTGTTCTTCGGGCCTGTGCTCTGTTTGCCGTGTTCTTCATCATCGTCGTTTATCGGCTCCCTTATTCTATTTCTTTTCATTTTACCTTCGCCTGCAGGTTTTGCTCGCGACAGGTTCTCTTTTATTTTATTTCGAAACCGTTTCTTTAGTTTCATTTATTTTTAGATATGGCGAACGTTCGTTTGCACAATAGCAGGTATGAGTCATTGAATCGCAAACACGGGCTTATTGCTTGCCCGCCTGACGGAGTGAGCGTCGAGGACGTGGTAACCAGTATTGGTAACATTGTCGGCCTGGATAATGTCCTCGCTGCCTCCAGGATGAACCACAGAATTGTGGTTTTTGTATCAAAGGAACACCTCGTTAATGAGGTGGTGGAACACGGTTTGTCCTTATCCCAGGGCATTTATTTAAGTGTTAGTCCGATGGACACACCGGCGGTCCGAATCATTTTGTCGAACTTACCGCCGTTTATAAAGAGCGAGCACATTGTCTCTTCGCTTAATCGTTTCGGCACCGTCGTGTCCTGGATATCGATGATCCCCCTGCGACTTCGAGCAGACGCCTCGCTCCGACACGTCATGACCTTCCGGCGTCATTGTTATATTATCCTCAAAGACAACGCTCAGACGCTTAATGCGACCATGACGCTGTCGCTCAATGGTCATAACTATCAAATATATGTGTCGACCAAAACGACGACCTGTTTCATTTGCGGGCAACATGGACATGTTAAAGGTGCCTGCACGAAGGTAACTGTCCCCGTGAGAACAACCGAGCAGGCAGAACCTGGTAATGCTGTGGACAATCAGCCGTCCACATCGGCGGCAGCAGCGAGAGATACCTGTACGAAGGTAACTGTCCCCGTGGGCACGCCTAAACAGGCGGCACCTGGTAATGCTGTGGACAATCAGCCGTCGACATCGACAGCAGCAGTGAGGGATTCCTCTGTGAATGATGAAGGTTTCACTGTTGTTACTGCTCGGAAGAAGCACAAACGGCCGAATGTTAATGACGAAGCAGCAACGAGGGATTCAAAAAAGATTGTGTTGACTGGAAGCGGCAATGGACCCCTCACTGAGGTGGCTCCTTGTGTTACCGGCATAGCCTTACACAATAGATTTGCATCTCTAACTCCTGATGATGATAAAGAATTAATGAATCAGAGTGAAAGAGCTGCTTGTGATGACAATAATGGACCTACAGAGCCCATTTTAGCCTCCGCCTCTGCGGGGCGTGAGGAACCTGAGGAGGTCGTGCCTCAGAATGGCCTGGGCTGTGCGGACATGGAATGCACAGTTTCTGTCTGTGCGGGGCATGAGGCACCTGAGGAGGTCGTGCCTCAGAATGTCCAGGGCTGTGCGGAATGTACAGTTTCTGTCTGTGCGGGGCATGAGGCACCTGAGGAGGTCGTGCCTCAGAATGTCCCGGGCTGCGCAGACATGGAATGCGCAGTTTCTGTATCAGCTGGGCATGGCGCACCTGAGGAGGTTGTGCCTCAGGATGTCCCAGGCTGTGCCCTCAAGACATATACAAGTTCTGTCGTTGAAACGCCTCATATAATTCCGGAGCGTGGCATGACCATAGCGGGTCATGAAGAGGTGAATCTCGCAACACCTGTTGCATCATTGTCTGATTTGCAGACGTGTCCAAAACCTGCAGACATTCAGGGGATGGCACACACAGCATATGCTGCACTGGCACCTGCTTTATCGTTAGAGGGTGAGACTCACGCTGATCAATTGGACTATGACTCCGATGGAGCCTCATCCCTCACGTCTGGCATCAGCATCGAGGCTTGGAACGAAGTGTTGTTGTCTCATGGGCCGGAGGGTGACCCGGGCATCACACCTGCAAAAATTCTGAAATTCCTGAAAGACACTTTTCGGAAGAGGCGAGTAAAGGTGAAAGATTTCTTTCCAGACCTAAAAATCTTCATAACATCCGCGAAATATCTCGTCCTGAAGTCCAGCCAGTTCGGAGTTGGGGAACGAGAAGTATTCCGCCTCAAGAAGTACATCGTCAAAGCGAAGGAAGAGCTACAAGTAGACCAACCTTCCGCTATATAACCCCTTCCCCTTCTTCTTCACATGACCTTTTCTGTAGCTACCTTGAATATCAATGGGGGGCGGTCCCCATTGCGCAAGACCCAGGTGAAATTACTCACTGAGGAAAAGCATATTGATGTCATGCTTTTACAGGAGACGAGATGCAGTCCTTCGTGCGAAAGCCAATGGCGAAGGTTGATGAATGGCCAATGGTTTTTCAGTAGCTTGGCTTGCTCTAGAGCCGGGGTAGCTATATTCTTCTCATCTTCTTTTTTCCTCCAAACTGACTGTTTTTGAAGACATAATTAAGGGGTATCTAATTTCTGTGTATTTCACCTTCAATGGTTACAGGCACACACTTTTTAATGTCTACTCACCCAGTGACAGCACTGACAGGGTCACCTTCTTCACACAGTTAGAAACATCACTCACTCATGCAGATTTTAATAATCTTGTTTGCTTGAGTGGGGATTTTAATTGTACTCTAGACTCTGCCATGGACCGGAACGGTAAAGAACCTCATCGAGCTAGTACCATCCCACTGGCAAGGGTTTTATCTAAATTCTCTTTCGTTGATGCGTGGAGACTTCACAACCCCCTCATACGCCAGTATACATGGTGTCGCTGTCTTGACGGTCGGCTTTCCTTCGCTTGGCTAGATCGTGTTTACATAAATAGTAACTTTCTTAACATGATGGGCAATGTGCAAATTTTACCAATCGGTTTCTCCGATCATCACATGGTCACCTTTTCTCTTCTCTCTCCGATACGGAACTATGGAGCTGCACATTGGATTTTTAATGTGGACCTTTTAGAGGATCAAGCTTTCCTTAAAGCCTTCCGGGCTTTCTGGGGTACACTGCTTTTGCGGAAACCTTCTTTTTCTTCCCTCAATCAATGGTGGGATAATGCTAAGGCGCAAATTAAAACCTTTTGTCAGCAGTATAGATTATTTTGTACAAAAGATGAGTCTCTCTTTAAAAGTGTTATTGAAAAAGAAATTTTAGCTTTGCAAAGCCATCTGTCACCTTCCAACACAATGGAAACGAATCTTTCATTGGCCAAAAAGAAAGCTATTCTCAACAGGCTATGTGTAAAACAAGCTAGAGGTGCCATGGTTCGTCTCCGTGTGGAGAATTTGCGTCATCTGGACGTGCCTTCTAGTTTCTTCTTTCGACTTGAACACACTTCAAAGGGTAGCGAGCAGCTCACCTTGTTACGGACTGTGCAGGGCAATATGATAAAGGATCACAAGGGCATTAGAACCCTGGTTAAAGATTACTTCTCTGATCTGTATTGTAGGAAAGACATTGATGACGAAATGGTGCATTTTTTAACCGCGTCCTTGCCCACCTTGTCAGCTACTGCACGTCAAGAGCTGGACAGAAAGATAACTATGGAGGAACTGTTTGTTGCACTACAAGCCTTGCCGAATGGAAAAGCCTCTGGCTTGGATGGACTCCCCGTAGAGTTCTACAAAGCTTTCTGGGACCTCTTTGGGCCGGAACTGTTGGAAATATTTTCTGACAGTTTATGACTCAACCAACTGCCACTCAGCTGCCATAGAGCGGTGCTTGCCCTAATACCCAAGAAGGGAGATCTGCATCGGGTGGAAAATTGGCGTCCGATATCCTTGCTATGCGGGATTATAAAATCTTTTCCAAGGCTCTCACCAACCGGCTCAGAGTCGTGATTGGGGAGATCATACACCACGATCAATCTTACTGTGTCCCTGAAAGGTCAATTCATGACAGTATCTTTATTGTACGTGACATGATTGATATCTTCTCTCTCGAACAAAGAAATGTTGGTCTGGTGTTCCTCGATCAGGAAAAGGCCTTCGATGCCATCGATCACTTTTATCTTTTCTCTGTTTTACGGGGGTTTGGCTTTGGTGAATTTTTTATCTCCCACGTACAGCTACTGTATAATAACATTTTTAGTTTAGCAAAAGTTAACAACATTTTATGTCAGCCTTTCCCGGCTAGTAGAGGCATTCGTCAAGGTTGCCCTCTTTCTGGCCTCCTGTACTCCCTCGCGATTGATCCTTTGCTCGTTCGTTTGCGCGCACGTCTTCCCGGTTTCGTTCCTCAACCAACTGCGAACCCGTTCAAGGTGATTGCTTATGCAGACGATCTTTGTGCAATCGTTCACTCGGATGAGGATGTCTTGGCCTTGGTCCAATGCGTCCATGAATTCAGTTTGGCAAGTTCGGCAAAAGTGAATTGGAAAAAGAGCAGAGCTCTCTACCTTGGTCCGCAAAATGGCGCCTCTCCTCCGACTCTGCCGGAGCAACTCGAATGGGCATGGGATGGCGTTCTTTACCTTGGTGTCTTTCTTGGTACCGAAAACTTCATTTTGAGAAACTGGGAATCTCTCATAATTAAAACTGAGAGGCGGCTGCTAAAATGGAAGGGCTTACTCTGCCAACTCTCCTACCGGGGCCGAACCCTCATTATAAATAACCTTGCAGTATCAATGCTTTGGCATGTTTTTATGGCACTGCAGCCCCCAGATTTTATTCTTAAAAAAACTGCAATCTATTTTTATTGACTTCTTTTGGGGGGGGGGAAGCACTGGCTCAAACCTGGTGTGTTAAACCTACCCGTTGCTGAAGGAGGACAGGGTCTGATTGCCATTACCAGTAAAGTTATGGCTTTTCGCCTCCTGTCGCTTCGTCGACTGCTGTACACTGACGTCCCATGGAAGGCATTAGCTCACTGCCTGCTTCGGCAGGCAGGGAGACTCGGCTACGATCAGGAGCTGTTCCTTATTGGCAGCAAGAAAGTCGATATGGCATCAGTCCCCCTGTTCTACAGGAGTGTGCTGGAGGCATGGCAGGCAGTTACCGTTCGCCGTGATAACAGTAATTATTCCCTTGAAATGTTCTTAAACGAGCCAATTTTTTTAAACCCCCATTTTTGAAGGGGTCTGCAGTGATCGCACTTTTATGCAAAAGTTTATTGATGCTGGATGCACCAAGGTTAAAGATTTTAGAACCCCTCCTCCTTACAAGTGGAAACCAGCTGCTGACATCGCTGTTGCCACTGGAGTTAGGTCAATTCGGGTCATTGGGAGGATATTTTCTGTGATTCTGCGCCTTTTCAAGCAAACCAAGTTAAAATGGGCTCCACAGGTGGAAGCTGGCCCTCTCTCATCCCAACACCCCTTTCCAGAGCTTTTGCTTCTTTTTCAAGGTTTCACCTCCTTTAAGTTGATGGAAAAATCCTCTGTTTATGGCATGTGTGTCAAAACCCTTGTTTCTGATAGACCTGCAGAACCGCAAGCGCACTGGAGGAGAATGCTCCAGATTACTCATTCTACTTCGATAAACTGGCTTGTTATGTACAAGGTACCCATTGCCAAACGCTCCGGAGATCTGCAGTGGCGATTGGCACATCACATTTTACCCTCAAACGTTTTGATACACCGAATGTGTCCACATGTCCTTGAAAAGTGCCCTTTTTGTGATGCCCAGGAAACTCTTTTTCATGCCTTTGTTGGATGCCCAAGATTGACACCACTTTTTACTGTTTTATCACATGTCATTCAAGGGTTGGGGTTGGTTTTTACATACTGTGTTTTTATATTTGGTTTTAGTATTAAACCCAGATGTAGGCATGAATGTTTTTTAGCCAACTTTTTAATTTCTGAGGCAAAACTTGCTATATATGTGTCCAGGAAAAGGAAAATCCGGAACAGTGTTGTTCCAGTTGATGACGCTGTAGTCTTTCTTAGGTCATTGGTGTCGTCTCGGCTGAACCTGGAATTGTCTTTTGATAACTGTGGGGACTTCCAGAAACGATGGTGTGTTCGGCGTTCCTTGTGCAGTTTAACTGACGGAGTCCTTACATTAAACTTGTAATATAGCATTGCTCTCTTATTTGGCGTAATGTGAAATGGTACCTTTTTATGACTGTTTATATCAACTTTATTTGCTGTCTGTATTGATTTGTAACCATGGTTTTCTTTTTTCTCACTGTCTGTATTTGTAGAAATGCTCTCATGACCTGTAAATATTTTTTGTTTTACCTGTCTGCATTGGTGGAAAAGGTTTTTTCCTTCAAAAAAAGGAATGAAATCTCTCTGTCTCGCTCTCTCTCTCTCCCTCTCCCCCTCTCTCTCTCTCCCTCTCTCTCTCTTTCTCTCCCTTTCTCTCTCTCTCTCAATGTTTCGCTTAATTTAATTAAACGCTTAATTTTTGCTCTTGATGTGGTCATAGCTCTTGCATGAGCATTTCCTTTGAAATTGTTTGTGGTTTTTTGTTTGTGTCTTCACCTTTGGTTTGTAAAATTTTTATACTTGCTGGTTTCCTTTAAATATCCTTTGCTCCTTTTGGTGAATTCATGATCCTTACGAAATGTTTCTTTATACTGGTTGCTTTGCTTACAACCGCTTTGTGGAATTGCTTGTATTTTTTATAATAAAAGGGCACAAAAGTCACTGTGTGTGTCTCTGTCTCTGTCTCTCTCTCTCTCTCTCTCTCTCTCTCTCTCTCTCTCTCTCTCTCTCTCTCTCTCTCTCTCTCTCCAGTAAATTTATGAATTCTTTTTCGAATCCGCAATATGTCCAGATTGCAGGTTCTTCTGTTTTGGGAAGCATTTTCGTCGACTTGGAGAATGTTATTCGGGAACTTTCCAGTTTCTCTGAAAAGATTTTCAGATCCCAAAATTTGTACCAGGACAATGTTTCTGGTTTCTATGGAATCAGGCAACGTAATTTCTGCAATCTCCAATTTCAGGATGATGGATTAACATCCAAGTGTGGTACGTGACGTATTTTTTAAATTCAACATGGCATGTCAAGAAGTAACCTTTTTGTTCTGTGATATTTGTTTTGTTTTTGCCACCAAAGGTGGATGGAGGTTATGTTTACACCCCTGTCTGTTTGTCTTTCAGCAGGATATCTCTAAACATAATGGATGTACTCGTATTCTGATGAAACTTGGTGGATAGGTTGTGTGTGTGACGAGGACGTATTGGTCTAGATTTCGGTGAATATCCGGATGCGGATCCTATAATTAGCCCTTCCACCGTGCAACTGGTGTGTGTGTGTGTGTGTGTGTGTGTTGTCGTCGGTTTTTGTCTCCATATGCGGGTTTCAGAAGGTGGAATGGAGTCCTTCCAGTCTTGAAGTTTTTTTTTTTTTTTTTTTTTTTTTGTATACTGAATCGAGGCTCGTGAAAGAGCTAACATTTACTTCACAAACAAATCAACCAGACAAACAAAACACACAAAAAGAGGGAGCGGAAAACAAGATGGGGAGAGAAGGGGAAGCACACAAACACAACATTTGAGAGCAGGGAGATGTGTGGAAGGGAGAGGGCTTGGGGGGAGGAGGCGTGGGAAGGGGGGGGGGGGGTGGAGGGAGAAGAATAAAACACAAGGACACCAAGGACTTCCAGGACAGAAGTTGGTATTTCAAAAAAGTGGAATTGGGGTGAAATTAGTGGGGGTAGAAAAGATCAAGGTTTTGGATGGGGGAAGATAAGAGATGGTGGTGAACAGCAGTTTTAAAGACCTGGAGGGTGGAGTGGGATTGAAGAGAGTGAGGGAGTTTGTTCCAGAGGCGGGAGAAGAGAGGAATGAAGGAGTGAAGGTGAGCAGAGAGTCTTGATTTTGGCAGTTTGACCATAAGAGGGTTGCAGGCAGATCTTGTGCGACCTGTAGGAATATTTGCGGGACAGAGCCCAGAGAGAGCTGGGGGGGGGGGGGGCAAGGCCAGAGAGGAGTCGGTAGAAGATGGAAAGACCACCAACCTCCCTGCGGTGAGTGAGTGAGAGGCCCTTGGAGTTAGCTTCATCGCGGGAGATTCCAATGATTCTGAATGCTTTGGTTTCAACAGCGTGAAGACGAGCTAGGTGTGAGGCAGGAGAACCAGCCCAGAGGGGAGAGCAGTATTCCATTGAGCTGCAGATGAAAGCCTTGTATGTGGTGAGGAGCTCAGGTGTGCCAAGGAAGGACTTTGCACGACGGTGCAAATTCACCGCTATTTCAGTAATGTGAGAAGCAACTTCAAGCAAGTGGCTTATGTTTAATTTTATTGATGCATCTGTGTACAATTATACCTTCATTCTATTTATTTGACTAGAATGGACCATTGGGGGACTAGAAGTGCCCGGTTGTCATTATCTGAATGTTTACATAAACGAGTTGTGATCATATTCATATGGCTTGTCATAAATATATTTCCATACAGGCACTAATATTTACTGAAGATATACACCGATGGTACCAAATTGTGGAATAATCATACCCCCTATGCATATAAATCCCATATATTATGATAATCCAGTATTTCACAGACCAAGTTGTGAAGTTTTGTTGTTCTCAAAGTTTTATTTTGAGGCCTCTTTTGAGGATCGTCACTGAGCCCCGAACAGCTTCCAACTGCAGTTTGTTTGTTGTCATATTCCCAGGGATCGTTTTATAGATGTCTGTATGTTTTTTTTTTTTGTCATTTCCATTGCTCCAATAATCACTGGTACAATTTCAGCGCTCTTCGTCTTTTCACTTCATTTTTGCGATCTTGGCATTTCATCATTTTCTTGAGTCCTGTGCTGTTGAGGCCAATTTGGCTGGGTCCTGACATCTAAATTAGCAGTGCTTTATTTTCTTTTTTTGTACCCAAGTATGATATCCGGTCATGATGCTTTGTTTTCCAAGCTTGATGGGATAATTAGGTTGTACCTGAGCCAGGGATTACTTCACTGTTTTCAGTGATTGCTTTTGGATAACTTTTCCATGAGTTTTCTGGAACTGGAATATTTAGACTTTTGCAGATGGGTTGGTGGATTACTCCACATTCCTTGTTGTTTATGTGGGTGTCTCACAAACAGGAGTTTTGTCCGTTGATTCTGTTACGTGGTCCTCCCGGTAACTACCTGGTCTTGGTGACCCCCGGACCGTGGGAGGGACCCCGCCAGAAAGATATATGGTTTATACGCTTTCGTAACGCACTCAATATGAATTCCGGTCAAGAAGAAACCCCACACCAAGGATCCGGAATAATCAATAATATTTTCTCTGAGCAATCAACAACCATCAACAATGCACAGTCAATATTACAACGGTATAAACTCATCTACACAAACTCTAAGATGGCCATCTTATATATTCCTCACGTGAGCCCCACTCCTGACTCCCTCCGTGGTCAAGGTCTCCCACAATGTCTCTCGTCTCCGCACACGGGCGGTTGAACGAACCCCGGGCGGACGTGCTCCAAACGTGCCGTCTCGTACCGGGGACAGCTGTTGCAGCGCACCTCCTTGCCAAGCAACAGGGCAAAACCCAGCGTGGCTTCCAACGCGCGCTAGGCCCCGAAGTGCGACCCGTACGCGTCCTTGTAGACGGGGCAAAACCCAAACGCGGTTTTTCACCGCGTGCGAGGTTCGACGTGCGACCCGTACGCGGACTTGTAGACGGGGCAAAACCCAAACGCGGTTTTTCACCGCGTGCGAGGTTCGACGTGCGACCCGTACGCGGCCTTGTAGACGGGGCAAAACCCAGACGCGGTTTTCAACGCGCGCGCGGCCCAACGTGCGACCGCTTGGTTCCGTGCACGAACTCACGGGGACTTCACGTGTCAACAGGTAGTTACGCGTGCAGGTAACTCCTCTCTCGCCAAACGGGTTTCGGCACGCCTCTGTTTTCCGCGCCGCGCAAGGTCGATTCCACCTGCGGTCGTCGCGGGGCGAGGAAGAAGAATCACCCTCCTTTTCTCTCCTCGTGTCTTTTCTTCTTCCGTTTCCGGCCACTTCCGTTTCCGGCCACTGGTTCCGAAAGGCTCCTGACCCTCCCATCACAACAACCCTTAATATAATACACACGGATAAGCAACCTGAATGGTAATTCCCATACATTCACATAAATATGTAACAGTTGTTTTCTCATATAGTTGTGGTCTTTCCCCAAATGGTGCAATCTCATCTCCACTATTTTCTTTGCCAACTCCTATTCCAGTCTTCGCCCTTCTTCATCATCCTTGTACTCCTTCTCTCTTTCACCTCCCCGTTCCCTTCTGTCCTTCCATGTGTGTTGTTCAATGTTCAATTCAATCACCATTCTCATTTTCATCCCATTCAATTTCGTTGGTATTTTCACTCGGTCCACGATTGTAAGGCGGGTCTGTTTTCCCTCTCCAGTCACCACTGACCCTTGCCCCTGTTACTGTGCAGGAGGTGTGAAGGGCCCTACCCGCCCAGGCACCTGTACCTGTCCCTGCCCATGCACGGGAGGTGCAGAGGGCCCACCCGGCCCTGGTACTTGTCCCTGCCACTGCAGGGGCAACCCAGGGTACCCTGCTGTGGCCTTAGCCCATGGGGCCGGCATGCCACCACCCACCCCTGGCCACCCTGGGCCAAAATTCCGGGGTGGAAACCCTGGAGTATCCGTCCCCTCGTCTGACCCCTCATCCTGTCCCTGCCAATATGTGGGGCCCCACCCTTTCCCGCCACACCAGCCAATCACTCCTGCACTAACATCTGCTAAAATCTCATCCTTAACCTCAACTTTCCGTTCCATTCAGGCTTGGCATTGGTCAGCGGCCACGCATAATTCATGCACTGCGCTCGTCCGCCAGTCAAGCATAACATATTTCAACTGCTTCCTGATAGGGGACAGGGGCCAATCCACCATCCCCCCAAAAATTCAATTATATAATTTTTTATTATTTTGAGAAATATATAATTTGTGAATTATTGGTTCACGAGTTATCAAAAGGGGTGACCACTATACTCATCATGGCTGTGTGTCTGTGTGTGTCTGTCTGCAACATAACTACCAGCATAACTAACGAGAACCAGTGAGCCCTCGCTGACCAATCGGGGCTGAGGTGAACTGACTGATAGGCATGGCTCGATGAAGCACGCATTGAATTTCTAAGCGGCCTATATAAGCGCAAGCGCGCGCCTTTTCACGAAAGAGAGAGAAGAGAGGAAAAAGAGAGAGAAGAGAGAGAAGAGAGAAAAGAAGAGAGAGAAGAGAGAGAGAACAGAGAGAAGAGAGAGAGGAGGGAGAGAAGCTGAGTCAGGAGGTCACAAGCAGAGTGAGTGGGAGAGCTGCGCCAACAGAGAGGGCACGGACAGCTACGTTGGGAGAGAGCTGCGTTGGAACGAGCTGCGCTGGGGAACTCATAATTCATATGAATTCATAGGAACTGTGCATACGGACTTGCGAAGGACTTCCCCCCTGCCATATTTAAGGTTCGGTCGCGTGCCAACAATACGTGCAAGCTGCCTGCCCGGGTTTTCGCCACTGTACGAGTCTACACCTGGAGCCAGACCTCAACACCTGTACCATCTGCCTGGACCTTCCTCCCCTACCACTACTATCCCATGTGAGTCTGTCTGTTTGTCCGTGGTTGTAAGTAAGACTGTATAGATAAGATTGCCCTGTGTCCTTTTGTTTCTGCTCTTTCTTGTACATTCTTGTACACCGCTCCTTTCCTATGCCATCTCCAGGCATTGCAAATCGTCATTGCTGGGCACCGAAAGGGGCTCGGCAGTGACGCACGCTGAAAGAGAGTACTCAGTTTTCACTCTGGTTGTTTGTTTTCTTGCTTTCTTGTTTTCTTGCTTTCTTTCTTGTTTGTTTGTTTGTCCGGGCGATATCTCAGCCATCCTTTGAGCTAGGAAGCTGAAATTTCGGCACAATAGTGAGCAAGTCCTTTGTCAAAAACAGTATTTTTTGTTTTTTGATTATTCAATTAATTGAGGAGTTATTTAATTATTAGCGATTAATGAAGTACTTATTTAATTAATCAAATTTCCTTTCTCTTCTGACCATTAACTCAGGCACCTTTTGAGTTAGGAAGCTGATATTTGGACATGCCAATGACCAGGTGGTTTGGCTGCAAAGGCTATTTTTGATTTATTAATTAATCAATTAATCGATGAATTATTTAATTATTCGATTAATGACAAAAAAATGTTTGTTTTTTTTAAAGTTACAGATTCTGATGAAATGGTGGTAGTTTATGTGTTCTCTGACCGAATTGATTTATAATTTAATTTTTTTATGATTATTATTTATTTATTTTCATTATTAATCATTTATTTATTTTCTTTCTCATTTGGCCAATATCTCAGGCACCTTTTGAGCTCAGAAGCTAATATTTGGACATGAGTGACCAAGTGATGTGGCTATCAAGGATATTTTTGATTTAATAATTAATCAATTAATCAATTAATCGATTAATTATTTAATTATTTGATTAAAGAGTAAAAAAATTTTTTTTTTTTTAGTTACAGATTCTGATGAAATGGTGGTGGTTTATGTGTTCTGTGACCGAATTTATGAATAATTTAATTTTTAAATGATTATTATTTATTTATTTTCATTATTAATCATTTATTTATTTTCTTTCTCATTTGGCCAATATCTCAGGCACCTTTTGAGCTGGGAAGCTAATATTTGGACATGAGTGACCAAGTGATGTGGCTATCAAGGATATTTTTGATTTATTGATTAATCATTTAATCGATTAATTATTTATTGATTAATCGATTAATGATTTTTTGATTAATGAAAAAATTTTTTTTTTCTTAATGAGTTATTTAATTAAATTTCTCAAAGATACATCTTCGGATGAAGCACTAGTGGTTTAGTTATGCTATTAGCCAATTGATTAAGAAAATATTTTGTTATAATCTTTTATTGATTTTAATTATACAATTAATCAATCAATTAGTGTACACCTCTCCCTCCAAATGCATCCTCTATGAGCTGCACTGCGGTATTGCCGGGCTGTAGGATATTTAATTATTTGGCATGGGGGCGGTATACTTTGAATGTATGTGTACTCGTTTTCCTTTCGTTTCCTCTTTGGGTTTTTGTATATAATTAAATAAACCCTTATTTGTTCTTCCCTTTACTCTGGGTTTCCTCTCATTCGATCGTTTGCGTCTTTTCCCAATTGAGTACCTGTGGCACGATTTCGGAACCACTCAGGATCGGGTTTCATGTTTGTTAATGGCCCGAGTCGCGGCTCACTCACTTGGCATATCCATTAACGCTGTTGCTCGGGTGGGAGTTATCTCCTCGCTTACGGCCGGTGGTAGTACTTAAGTAATAACACTAATTGGGCTTACCACCCGACTTACCACCGAACGGAAGTGACGTCATAGCGTCCAGGATTGGGGGAGGGCCAACTCACAAGACAAGGGGACTACCCCCCCCCCCCCCCACTTGATAAGGGGAGAGCCGACCCCCGAATCCGCAACAATATTGTCATGAGCAAAGAGACAGCCGACTGAAAAGAATCAACGTAACACACAGAGCCTTTGACTCACTTCAATATACTTTGCTGTTTTGGAATTGGGAAAATGGCTACCATTTTCAGTATTTCCAGATCAATCCACAAACTGGAACTCAAACTTCATGGAAGGTTTTGGATAGGAATTTTTATTCGTATAGATTTATGGAAAGAGAACATGAATTCAACACAATACAAAGATCCACGTCTCTTTTCTACCAATTTGCAGTTGATATGTGGGCTAAAATTGAATCGGAAAGATTATTATTTGTGCGGACCCATCAAGCTCAGCTACGAGCAACTGATTACCAAAATCTAAGTGAAGCATTTAGAAATGACAAAGATCCAACAACAAAAGGAAAATTAGTAATTCTTCCCTCTAACTTTATTGGTGGACCAAGGTACATGAATGAAAAAATACAAGATGCAATGTGTTACATGAGGAATGATGGAAAACCTGATTTATTCATTACATACACTTGCAATTCTCAGTGGGCTGAGATTAAAAGAGCACTTATGGCAAATCAAAATATAGATGAGTGTCGTGATGTAATAGCAAGAGTTTTTAGACAAAAAAATCATTGCTTTTATGGATTTGCTCAAGACAAAACACGTATTTGGAAAAGTAAAATGCCACATGACAACATTTGAATGGCAGAAGATAGGATTGCCACATGCCCATATATTGATTTGGTGATGGGAGAAGATAATGCCCAATGAAATAGATGCTGTAATTTGTGCAGAGTTGCCCAGTAAAGATGAAGGTCCATTACTCCATAAAATTATATTGACCAAAATGGTTCATGAACTATATGGACATTTTAATAGAAAGTCACCTTGCATGAGAGCTGGAAAATGCACCAAGTACTACCTCAAAGATTTTCGCTTGGAAACCCAATCGGATAGAGATGGATATCCTTTGTACTGGAGGAGAAAGTTGCTGTTGGTGACATTTAGGTGCTAATGGCTAAACATGTTGTCGACAATTGGTGGATTATACCACACAATCCATATCTCTCCAGAATGTGCAATGCCCACATCAATGTAGAATTTTACAATTCTGTTAAATCGATTAAGTACGTCTGTAAATATGTAAATAAAGGTCAAGATATGGCTGTATTTTCATTAGGCAGAGATGGACAAGACCACTATGATGAGACCAATGCACATCAGAATGCTCGATATGTAAGCACCAATGAAGCACTCTGGAGAATCTTTGGCTTTCCCATCCATGAGCATCATCCAACCGTTCAGAAACTTCAAGTTCATCGAGAAAATGCTCAGAGGATTTATTATAACTCAAGCACTGCAGCACAAAAAGCCCAAGGGGCCCACATTATAACTCTTACAGCTTATTTCCTGCTGTGGAGAGAAGATAATTTTGTTCAGACACTCATTTACAATGAGGTTCCAAAATATTTCACTTGGGCTGCTGGTGGCAGAAAGTGGAAAAGGAGAGTTCAAGGCAATCCTGTAGAAGGTTATCCAGGGGTAAAGTCTAAGGATGACCTTGGAAGGGTACACACAATACATCCAAATATGGGGGAAGCCTTCTATGTGAAGCTGCTACTTCATACTCTTCATGGTCCAAAGTGTTTGAGGATTTGAATACATACAGGGATATGATTTGTGATATCTTCAAGGAGGCCTGTTCATTACATGGCTTACTGGAAGATGACCTACACCGGAAACAAATTCCAGAAGAAGCTGCGATTAGTCGCTCTCCTAGACGACTGCGACATTTATTTGCCATTCTCATAACACAGTGTGCCCTAACTGAACCCAAACAACTATGGAATTACCATAAAGAGAGCCTGTCTGAGGATATCTTACACAGAATTCAAAGAGAATCTCATCATTAAGAAATGACTTACGGTAATTAAATTTTCAATAAAGCTTGTGATATTCAAGACAATGTTATGGATTTCAGAGGACATGATCTGAATCATTATGGACTTCAAAGACATAACAGAACAACATATGAATTACCTTGAGAAATGTTAAAGGAGATACATTATGATAAAGAAGCACTTGCACAGTTTGTTCAGGAGATTGAAAAAGCATTTGCACAGACAAGCAGCCATAAATAGGAAAATCATGGAGGTTATTGATGGTAATGAAAGACGACTGTTTTTCATAGATGCACCTGGTGGTACAGGTAAAACTTTCATTTTAACGTTCATCCGAGCAAAGGTAAGATCACAGGGGCATATTGCACTGGCAGTTGCATCCGCAGGAATTGCATCTACTCTTTCCTGGTGGTAGGACAGCTCATTCCACATTCAATCTATCACTCAACACTCAAAATGAGGAGACACCAACGTGCAATATTGACAAAGGCTCTGCAAAGGGCAATGTCTTGAGAAATCCAATGTTATCATCTGGGACGAGTGCACTACGTCACACAAAAAAAGTCTTGAGGCATTAGATAATACACTCCAATACTTAAAGGAAAGTAGTCATGCTCTGGGAGGAACTCCACTGATTCTTTCTGGGGATTTCTGACAAATTCGCCCAGTTATACCAAGGGGAACTGAAGCAGATGAAAATCAAGCAAGTCTGAAGGCATCTCCCCATTTGGGGTAAAGTTGTGTCATTTACATTGACAGTGAATATGAGAGTTCATCTTTAAGAGGATGAGGAAGTTGGCAATTTTGCCAAATTACTCCATGATATTGGAGATGGCAACATTCCATTCGCTCCTAATTCCAACCAAATTACAATCCCAAATGGGTGTGGAATTATTGAAAAAGATGAAGACGAACCGAACAGTAATGTCTTCCCAACTATGAAGCAATATTACAAGATATTGATTGGCTTTGTGTAAGGGTAATCTTAGGTCCTAATAATTCTGATGTAGAAAAGATAAATAGACAATTGACAAAATAAATTCCATGAAAAGAAGTGTCACATAAATCACTTAACACTGTACCAAATGATGATGATGCCACACAATATCCTGTGGAGTTTATAAAGTCTTTGACACCACCAGGAATACAACAACAACAACAACATGCATTTTAAGGCCATTTTCCCTGCTCAAGCAGGGGTTCGCCTTGCGGTCCCCATGACAATCTTCTCCATTTTGACCTATTTTCTGCATCTCTCCTTCTTAACCCCCTTGCCCACATTTCTTCTTCCACCATCTTTAGCCAAGTCTTTCTCGGTCTTCCACGTCCTCCACTTCCTTTTACATTCACTTCCATCACTCTTCTCAACCAGTTACTTTCATCCTTCCTCAACACATGACCAAACCATCTCAATCTGTTCCTCTTCACAGCATCAATCACAGGCTCTATTCCCATAATCTTTCGCAATTCATCATTTGTCTTCTTCTCTCTCAACGATACTCCGCACATCCACCGAACCATTCGCATTTCCCCCCTTTCCAGCCTTCGTTGTGCTCTACATTCATTACCCATGTCTCGCTCCCATAAATCATAACACTTCTCACACATGCAGCATACACCTTTCCCTTCAGCTTCAACGACACTCCCCTCCTCATCAGCATGCCACTCAGTTCCCGAAACTTCTTCCATGCACATCTCACTCACGCAACCGTTGCTGAGTCTGATCCACATTCTCAATACAGCATGTGTCCGAGGTCGCTAAATGTTTTCACACCTTCCAACTTCACACCGTCTCCAAGATCCAACTCAACATTTCCTCCATCTGCAGCTCCCTCTGTGCACACCTTGCATTTGAATATGGCTGCCACACTGGATAATGACCCTCTCAGGCCACTGCATTTTTGATGAACCCACTCAACGCACATTGTCCATTGAATGGAATTCACTCCGACACCCTTCCTGCACACAGCACATGGCCACTTCCCAGTTCTTTCCACCTCACCACATGCTTTACCACTTGCCATCACCTTCGTCTTTCCGATATTCACCTTCAGACCTTTTGGCTCCATACATTCCTTCCACTTGTTCATCTTTTCCTTCAGTCTATCCATACTTTCCGCAATCAACACCAGATCATCTGCATACAACAACTCCCATGGTAAACCCTCCTTTACGTTCTGAGCTAGCACCTCCATCACAGCTACAAATAGTAGTGGACTTAGTACCGACACCTGAGGCACTCCCACCTTTACCTCAAACTCACCACTGTTCCCGTCCTTCGTCCTTACAGCTGTGCGTGCTCTTTTGTACATTGCCATCCCTACTCTGATCAACCAATCCTCCAATCCTAACTTCCTCAATGCCCATGCCAATACTTCACGTGGAACCCTATCAAATGCTTTCTCCAGATCAACAAACCCAAGAAACAACTTCTTCCTCTTCTCCATGTACTTCTCCTGCAACTGCCTCAAAATAAAGAGCGCGTCTGTCGTTCCTCTTCCTGGCATGAATCCAAACTGCATTTCGTCGATCTTCACCTTCTTCCTTGTCTTCCTCTGCATATCCTCCTCCACTGTATCTTCCTCCTTACCACCAGGAACGCCACACCATATTTTATTCTTGAAAGTTGGTATTCCAATCATTCCATTGAAAAATCTCGATGCACCAAGTTGATGCAATGGGACAAGATTGGTAATAAAGAAGATGCTGCCACATGTCTTAAAGGCCACAATAACAACAGGGAAATATAAGGGTGAAGAAGTATTCATACCAAGAATTCCAATGATCCCATCAGATTATCCATTTCTGTTTAAGAGATTGCAATTTCCAATCACAGTTTGTTTTTCAATCTCCATAAATAAAGCACAAAGACAGACCCTTACATTTGCAGGCCTCCATCTGAAGTTATCCTGCTTTTCACATGGTCAGGTGTATGTTGCATGGTCTAGAGTAAGATTGCCAAGAGATGTCTATATTTTGCCCCAAGAAGGTTGAATAACTACCAACGTAGTCCACAAAGAAACAATCTCAACACCAACAAAAAATATGCTTGAGTCTATGTAAAATTATTGTAGCTACCAGTAACGTATATGAAATAAAGTTATTTTAAGATAATTTACATGGCAGATATTGTGATGTTGACAACATGAGTTTTACTTAAATTATGGTGTGGAATAGTCACTTGAAAACAATGTACAGGTCAGATATTGTTTTAATTAAGCTTGTGATGTGCAGATAGATATATGACATCTCGATTTAATTCTAATATCTCATCCGCTAGACACAGGACTGGTAACTCAGATGTGAAAAAGAACTCTTCATTTAACCCTTTAACATAATTGCTAAAGGAGTCACGTGACCCCTCAATTGCGCTAATCATTCAAAAAACAAAATAGTACAAACACAACCAATAATACATAGATTTAAAAGTAATTTTAGTGCTCATCTAACATCACTCTCAAGGGTAAAAAAAAAAGTTGTTTGTAGAAAAAAAGGTGACCACAGCTAACTTTACAAAACATTCACCTTCAAATATACACACAATATACATCATCATGAACGAGGGTAGATCCTCATACACAATGCCCGCCACAAACCCACGTGCCACCATCTACAAGCCACCACATGCCAACAGGTAAACCTCCAACATCTACCTCACTCACAATAAGGTGAGTTTTTCTGTTTGTTTGTGACCTTACTGCTTTGAGCTCCCAAGGTTAATCACGACGAAACCTTCCACAATGAGACGTTTTACAACAATGCACCTGAATAGGGGTTTTAAACAGTGATGAGGACGTCATTTGGCCCATTATTTCCGTGGTGCACTCCCGAGTTAATCTATTTACGAACCCGAGGTAATTTCTTGACTTCACCTTCACTCTTTTAAACCCTTTCCACCCCTTAGACCACCTGCACCCCTCAAGTAGTACTTCAGAGGTAAAACAAGCACGGATTGGAAATCTTCACTGATGGAATGGAATGAGGTTGTCGAGGTTACCAGTTCCACCCATTGCGACATATGCTCACTGAATATTTACATTTAATTCTTGTTTCTACCAATACACACTCCAAAGTTAATTTCTCACTTCAGGTCAAACATCTATGAACCCCCTTCATTGATGGGTATCTTCCCTAGAATTCCCAATAACACAGACAGTGCATTTGTGCTTTTGGGACCTCTCTTTATTGTGAAACCCTTAACAAATTTAAGCGTCATGAGAAACATAGGCAGGAGACTTCTTCTGATTCACAATTTTACAACAAGAGTGTTCTCCCCACATCACACATGTAAATCAAACATGGACTACAGCAAAGATAGAGCAACAATTGATGTCCAAACTGCCATGGAAAGTTGCCATCTGGGCATAACCAAAAAGGGACAGGAAAACAACCAAATCAGACAGAAAACAAAATTCCTAAACACTCGTCACAATAAAAAAACCTTAAATTAAACTTGGCTGGATACATGGCAAGTACAGAAACAGGAATTACAAACTGGCAACCTAAGGAAAACCCTGAAAGAAGCACAATGAGATCCAAAATCAGATTGAGAGATTAAGTTCTGTTACCATTTGGGGTTATGGCATCAATTTTTCAATAATTCTCTATTATGGGAATATGGAGAACCAGATTAATAAATTTAATATTTTTTTTACGCTGTCATTTTTAAAATCCTCTTTACCTCATTTTCCATATCCTGGTATTTCAGATTTCAGCTTTCCTGTATGGATCTTCACATGTGATCTCAAATTGCCTTTTTGAGAGAAACCTTTATCACATATCGAGCATTTGTGAGGTCGCTCTCCTGTATGGATCCTCAAATGTAATTTCAAACTGTTGCTCCAAGAGAAACCTTTATCACATATCGAGCATTTGTGCGGTCGCTCTCCTGTATGGATCCTCATATGTAATTTCAAATAGCCTTTTTTAGAGAAAGCTTTGTCACATATCGAGCATTTGTGAGGTTGTTCTCCTGTATGGATCCTCATATGTAATTTCAAATGGCCTTTTTTAGAGAAAGCTTTGTCACATATCGAGCATTTGTGTGGTCGCTCTCCAGTATGGATCCTCATATGTAATTTCAAAGTGCTGTTATGAGAGAAACTTTTATCGCATATCGAGCATTTGCGAGCTCGTTCTCCTGTATGGATCATCATATGTGATTGTAAACTGCCTTTTTGAGAGAAACCTTTATCACATATCGAGCATTTGTGGGGTCGCTCTCCTCTATGGATCCTCATATGTAATTTCAAAATGGGGTTTTTGAGAGAAACCTTTATCACATATCAAGCATTTCTGAGGTCGTTCTCCTGTATGGATCCTCATATGTAATTTCAAACTGCTGTTTTGAGAGAAACCTTTATCACATATCGAGCATTTGTGGGGTTGCTCTCCTGTATGGATCCTCATATGTTCTTTCAAATTACCTTTTTGAGAGAAACCTTTATCACAGGCAGAGCACTTGTGGGGGCGTTTTCCAGTGTGGATCCTCATGTGCATTTTGGTGTTACTCGTTGAAGCAAAATCCATTCTGCACACATTACACTTGTAACGTTTTCGCCTTTCCAGAGCCTTTTTGTGTTTGTTTAATTTAAAGTTAATCTTGGTGTTGCGAGGACCAGACATGCACTTACATTTTATACGAAGTGAGTCTTGATCTCGTGATTGCTTCTTCAGAAAAGGCTTCTTCTTCACTGTCAAGCTGGGACTGGACCTGATTAGTCCCATATTCCTTCTGGATTGTTCTACAGAAAAAAAGAACACATTTCCTTTTTTTTTGGTCAAAAATAAAAAATTTAAATCTTTTCCAAAAATTATATATTTTGTATATGTTAATTATAAAATATATATGTTAATGTTTTACATTTTCACTCACCAGTTGCAAAATGCAAAGCACTTCCGTTTGTCATGTGAATATCATCTGAACCTTCCTTTGCAGAAGAACATTTTGAATCTTCTGTGACAGATGAATCGTTGTTGTGTTGGCTGCCTTCCATATTTACAGGATAGACATCACCTGTGTACAAATCAGCATCAGTCTTTTGCAGAGAAAGGAGATTGAGGACTTCTGGAGAGCTCATAGAACATGTTACGTCATGGAATGTCCACTTCAATTTGAATATAATAATGAAATTAAAGATTGTTAAGAAGAAAAATTTCGGATATTAAGCAACATTGAAGCAGTCTTATACATCACCCTTGTTCACCCACCCTATTTAAGATGTCCAAGTATCACTGAATTGGAGCATAGCGGAAGTAACAAGAAGACGATTTGTGTTTGACAGTGTTCAAGTATTTAATGCAATATAAAAAAATGAAGATTGTAAAATTCATTAAAATATATATTCTGGAATTTACTTGCGTTGCACAGTGTCTATTGCATCACTCTATCCAACACATTACATTGGTTATTTGTGACTGTTCTTTGTATCCTTTATGATGTCATTATAAACAGTACTTTCCGGTTTGGAATGATTTTCAATTTTGTTTGACTGACAAGTAGGCAGAGTGAAAATATTGTTGCAGACATAAGGTTTGGCGTGCTTTGCGAGTGGGACTTCTCAGACTCTCTCCGACTTCTGGACCTGGAAAGCGGCCATACTGTGGATAGCTTCATGGCCTCATGGGATGTTAAGCAACTACTGACACAGATTGAGACCGCCAAACCTGGCAACACAATTGATCTCGGCAGGCGATCCTTCCATGGCATGAACAGGCAGGAAGCTTCTCCTCGGGTGCCCAGCACGTTCAAACAGCAGCAATTTCTCTGGCGTCCCAGCTTTTCAGCCACTTCCACACTCAATATTCTATCCCTTGTGAGCCTCCCTCTGTGGGAAAGTTTGGCGGCACATCCAAAGCCTGCCAATTAATTTAATTTTGGCATTGACATTCGGCAGATTTCCGACGTGTTCGCCACATCCACTGCTCATGCTACGGAACCTCCACAGATGTCGCACGCATACACGCAGCCACATGTCTTTCACCACACCCACTCTTGCACCATCGTACATCCCCAAACCATGCATGCTTACCAGCTGCATCAGAAACAAGCACACACAATTTACACACACTGGCCATCTCAAAATCTTGCGCACACCATTTATTCACACGATCCACACCACAGTCAATCTCATTCCATTCACACACATGGGTCATGCTGTGTCACTCAATAAATGCTAAACAATGGCACTGAGCATTTTTAACAAGAGCATTTATTTGAGGCACGGATCCACCAGCATATCTCCGACACCGTCAAGATCGCGTTCCGGCCATCTCTCCCACAATCCCGTTCCACTTAAATCATTATCCCTTCCCAGCAATCCCTAAACATCTGGAAATTCACCAACAACAACAACAACAACCACAAACTCGGAAATAATCAAGCACATAAGAAAGAACACAACATTTTCTCCCCTCTCTGACAAATTGCAGGTTTGGAATGAGGTCACAAAATCCTGAAAACGACTGGGGTGCTGGCGGGCTGAGGTCGTTGCAGTGCCCCCACAGGTTCAAGCCCTTCTTCTGTAGCAGTCGTATCACCTGTATTGATGGGGCACATACCAACTCCCACCTGGCTGGAAGGACCAGACATGCACTTGCATTTTAGGTCACAGGGTCACAGGGGCAGGGGCAGCCACTTTCCCTCGTCTGCTGGCGTGCCACCGAGACCCATCCTGAAGCTGGAAATTCACTGATCCAAGCTGTCGGCTCACACGAGATGTGGAGGACCAAAATGATTACATTGTTTTTACGATGAGGATATTTAACTCTGGTCCAACCATGAACCTGTATCGCACGTAGGCTTGATCTGTGCACTCTGTCAAAGTGTTGCTTCATGTGCTGCTAGCTCAGCTGTACGGCAATGCTGGCAGGAGGTGAGGGGAAGCAAGACCCCATGGGTCGAAGCCTGTGCATCGGCAGCAATAGCTCACATTATGTCATTAACATTGCTGGTGAGGCACCTGTGGTGGTGTGCTTAATTGCCCTGTAGTGCATGAGGGTCTTTCGTAGGGCTGTTTTAAATGCACAACCTTGAGCTGGGTGTGCTCGAATTCCATTCTTGAGGGTTTGGTTAAACCTTTCCACCCCTCCATTGGCCTGTGGGTGGTACACGGCCATGTGGATATGTTTAATTCCATTGACGTGCAGATACGTGGTGAACTCAGCTGAAATGAACCGTGGGCCATTATCTGTGGTAATGACCTGTGGCACCCCACAACGAGCTATCAGTGTGTCCCGGATGTGGATAATGTTCTGGGAGGTAACTGTTCCCACAGGAACAACCTCAAGCCACTTGGAATGTAAATTGTATGCGACCACCAGATAGCGTTGATGGTGAGTGACACCACAAATTTCTCCACAAATGTCTAGTTGTAGGCATTCCCTGGGGTTAGACAGCCAGGGAACTGGCTGCAATGGAGGCAATA
Organism: Myxine glutinosa; assembly: GCF_964187855.1. Classification (NCBI taxonomy): domain Eukaryota; kingdom Metazoa; phylum Chordata; class Myxini; order Myxiniformes; family Myxinidae; genus Myxine; species Myxine glutinosa. The sequence goes on from NC_136261.1 coordinate 419,442,161, forward strand.
TGGGCAGCCAGCTTTGCCAAAGACGAAACAAGCCGTGCCATCCTTTATCAATGTTTCAATGTCATGGTCGATGCTGGGCCACCACACCAGGTCACGGCAACATTGCTTTACCTTAACCATGCCCAGGTGAGCCTCATGAGCCACACTCAACACTTGTGCTCGCAGCATACTTGGCACCACTGTGTGGCGTTCTCACGCCACACAAAAATCGTTCCAACACGATAGCTCATCTTTCACCGGAGAAAACGGTATCAGATCGTCTGCTACTCTGGCCAGTCATTCCTCTGTAATATCGGAACGCAGGGTACCGAGAAGAGAGTCCTCCTTAGATGCCCGCTCGAGCTCCGGAAGGGATACCACATCATGTTGGGGTCCATGCATCAGTTGTATTAGATCCTGCTCTGTGTCTTCTGGTTCAGAACAAGTGTGAGCATCCATAACTGATCTGGATAAGTGGTCCGCCACGGTATTGTGACGTCCAGGTGTGGACTGAAGCTGGAAATTGTACTGCTAGAGTCGGTCCGACCACCAGTACAATCAGAGTGGCTTGTGTCCTGTGCCTGAGGTGGACATCAAAGCCGTGAGTGCCTGGTGATCTGTTCAGAGTGTAAAGGGCTGACCATACTGTTACAGATGCCAGTGTTTGCATGCCAATATGCAGGCCAATGCCTTTCTCTCTCTCCCATGGAATATTTTTGCTCAATGGAACTCAAGGCACGGGATGCAAAAGCGATGGGTTTCTCCATGCCACCCTGCACATGGGACAAAATAGCCCCCAACGCCATGGCCGAAGCATCACAGGTGACCAATGTGGCACTGTTGATGTCAAAATGAGCAAGAAGAGGGGCTGTAGTGAACTGAGCTTTCAACCTGTATATGGCTGCTTGACAGGATGGGGTCCAATTCCAGGAGGCTTCCTTCCGAAGAAGCTGACATAATGGTGCAGTGATGGCTGAGTACTGTGGCAAGAACCGGATGTCATGGGCCGCCATGTCCAGAAAGGACGCCAGCTGAGAAACAGACTGAGGCTCAGGGATGCGGTGAATCACTTCCACATTGGACTGGAGAGGGGAAATCCCGTGAGGTGACAGCTTAAATCCCACAAACTCTATTTCGGGGAGAGCAAAAACACATTTGTTGCCATTCAGTGTTAAGTTGTGCTGAGCAAGTTTCTGGAGCACTTGGTCCAAGCGTTCATCATGTACTGAGGTGTTGGGACCGTGTACCAATTTGTCATTTAAGTACAAGGACATGCCGGGGATGCCAGCGGAGATGGATGACATAATCTTTTGAAAACAGCTGGGTGTGTAGCATAAGCCAAACGGCATACGGGGGAAACAAAAAACTCCGGTATGAGTCACAAAAGCCGTAAGGTCCCTCCTGTCTGAAGCAAGGGGAACCTGGCGATAACCTTGGCGTAAGTCCAACTTCCAAAAGACCGTAGAGCCGTAGAAACAGGTCTTCAGCTGTTGGAAGCAGATATTTGTCGGGAATAATTGCTATGTTCACCGCACGCAAGACTACACAAACTATAAGTCCCCTGGACTTTTTATTTGCTATAACGAGGTTGGAAATCCAGGGGGATGCATTGATAGGCTCTATTATGTCAGTCTCCAAGAGGACATTCAATTTAGTCACGACCTGGTCCCACAAGGCAAGGGGAATGCGGCATAGTGGCTGAATAACCAGAGCCACAGCAGGATTTACTTTGGGTTGGTGAACAAATGCAGAGAGGATGAAGAAGCCATCAAAGGGTGCAGGCCATTGTTGCCGCCAGGGGGCAGGACACTTAAAATATGGCCGTGCCACTATAATCCATCAAGGAAGACCCAAAAGAAGTAAACAGGTCGAGGCCCATTTAATTATCAGCGTTTTTTGTAATGTAGTATGTAAACTTAGACAAGTCAGGAGACGACGATGGTTCACAAGCGAGCGGCATTCAATGACAAAGGATGGACTATAACAGAAACAGGCCCGGACAGGCCAGGCCTGGAAATGTCAAAACGAAGGTTACTGACCTTAAAATGAGATAGAAAATAATGTTTAAACAGTCATGAGGTTCATCAGCTACACAATACCGAAAATTCGGTGAAAAATGAAATGAAAAAAATAAAATAATATTAATGAAAAAAATGAAGAATCGAGCTACGTGGGGCGAGACACATGACATTGGCCCAACCAAATATCGAAACCCTTGTCCGATTCCACCAAACCCCTCGGAGAAGATGTAGCTTGAAATTGATTACCCCTAAAAAGACATCTTTTTCGGGCGTGGCTTTACCTACAATGGCCGCAATACGCCCACTCTCGGCAGGACACAACTCGATCATATCAACCTCCCACCCAAGTTTCATCAAGATCGGATGATATCATCGGGTAGTTATGCTGCGGACAGACAGACGTGGACAGACAGACACACACACAGACAGCCGCACACATGATGAATAAAGTGGTCACTTGATAACTCGTGAACCAAAAGAGACTGGAAACCATGACGAACTGACAGCTGTAATGTGCCCATTACGCCAATTTTGGCATGTCCGTAACCAGTGAGGGTGGGAGAGGACCGTTGCAGGGTCATGTCAGAAAAATATCGTCTGTCCATTTCCAAATTCAGGAGAGAGACCTTGGCACCTGTGTCCGGGAGCAGAGGTATGCACGTCATTGAGAAAGACAACACGTTTGAAAATTTGATGAAGTTGATAGGACAGAATAGATTTTGGCTGGTGCAGTATACGAGGTCTGTGGTTGAACGGTTGCTTGTGTTGAGGTGGAGTGACTTCACCTGGCAAAGTGGTTCAATTTTCCACAATTTCTGCACCGTTGGCCTTGGGCAGGGCAATTAGCAGCCCTGGACTCGTGCTTAGTGGACCCACAGTTTCAGCAATGCAGTGTAGAACGTGTGGGGTGCTGCTGCTTATGTTGTACTGTGAGCTCAGTGGCATCTGGTGTGAGAGTTTGCCAAATTCCCTGAACTGCGCAGTCTGTAGCTGTCATAGGTGAGAGTGTTCTGATACGTTTTTATGCACTATGGTAAGCTGCTTCCACTTGACTGGCTATCTTTATGGGTTGAGTCAAGGTTAGGTCATCAGATTCGAGTAAAAGTCTCTCCCTCACTTGTCCACTCAATGTTTTCTCGATCAGTTGATCTCTAATCATCTCATCATGAAGTGCACAAAATTTATAAAGAAGTGCTAATTCTCTCAATGTATAAATGTATTGGAGAATTGACTCACTGGGCCTCTGGCCTTGTCGGAATTTGAACCATTGAATGAGGGTGCTCCGAGTGGCTCTGAAATGCGCAGCAAGCGCGGCATTGGCTGCTGCATAGGTGGGTGCAGGACCCAGCGTCAAGAAAATGCGTTGACCCTCCATGCCCAGGCAATGTATCAGCAAAGGCCATCTCAGTGAATCCTCTGCATTTTGCAGATTCATTGCAAGCAGGTAGGTATGAAAGGATGACAACCACCCAGGCCATGGAAGGAACGGTTTGCCTGGTAAAGCCAAAAATGGCGCCGGTGAGGAAATCAGAAATTCTGCCAATTTCCTTCGCAAATGTTGTGTCGCTCAAAAAATGCTAAACAATGGCACTGATCGTCATGAACAAGACCGTTTATTTGAGGGACAGATCCCCCAGCATATCTCTAACACCGTGAAGATGGTGTCCGGGCCATCTCTCCCTCAATCCCCTTCCGCTAACATCAGCATCCCTGAGGAACACCAAAATTCATATAATGCATAAGGGATTACTGTCCCTCATGTACCACAGAGATTTGACGATTTGCAAGGAAGTCAGAGATTGTATCAAGCAATTCACCAGAAATGCCACATGATTTCAGCCTTTGAGACGTCGAGAGCAACAAACCTGGCTTTTCGCAATGCTCCAAAACCCCATTCACATGTTCAGTGATTAGGGATAGCACATCACCAGAAGACCTTGACCGTCTAAAGCCATACTGAACATCAGTTAGAAGGTTGTGGGTTTCTAGCTGAGTCATGAATTGTTGTTTTATCAAGAGTAATTCAAGGATAATATATCAAGGATAATACCATGAATTGATTTATCAAGGATGTTTTATCGAGAATTGTATCAAGGATATCAAGGATAATACTTTGCTGATAATGGGTAGCAGGCTAACAGGCCAAGAGTTAGAAGGATCCGATTACTCACCGGGGCCTTCAAAGACAGGGATGACAAAAGCCTGCTTCCAGCTCAGTGGAAACACAGACTTCTTCCAAATCCTGGTGGCGTCTTGTCAAATCTGTTTCTGGTGCTTGTGCCCCCTCCATCCCCTCCCTTACCTTAGACGGCTGCACAGCTGACTCCGCACGTGAAAAAGCTGAACGCCTCAACTCGATGTTTGCCTCAAAATCTTGTGTCCCAAACCCATCTCTCTGTACCCACCATACCCAGCCATTCCCAACTGCTCCTGGACTCTGTGTCCTTCTCTCATGACAAGGTGGAGAAATTTTGGCCAATCCTCGACTCCGATTCTGCAACTGGACCAGACGAGATCAGCCCATGGGTGCTAAAATCCTGCTCTGCCGCTCTTTCACACCCTCTCTCTGTTCTTTTCACCGTGGTGGGATCCGTGATGATCTTTTCATGATGATTTCACCATGAACCGTGATGATGATTTCACCGTGATGGGATCCACATGTACCTTTCTTTTTAACCACTTGCTTCGCATACAAGTTAATCTTATGACTGGTTTTTAAAGTCTTGAAAATTGTGTATGGAACTATCAAAAGATTGTATGCAGTCTTGTTTTTTTTAAAGAGCCATGCAGAAAAATATTCGGGGATAGGTGCTGTGGATTGATGCATTGGTAAATTGGATAGGGACTTCCTTATTGCATACAAGTTTGCTTCAGTAGGGGAGCTATCTCCGGCATTTTGAGTTTTAAAAAAACTGTCAGGAGTTCCCCGGAATTCTTTTTCAAAGGCAATAATTTAAATTATAGACATCTACTGAATTATCAGGATAGCTATGCTAAAATCCTGTGAAACAATAATGTTAAAGATGAATGATTTACGGAGAGCATGCAGGTTTGAAATTATCACCTCATGTGCTTGCAAAACCCATTCGGTATTTCTAAATTTCTGTTATGAATGGCCACTCTGCCATAAAGCCCAGATCGGTGGAGTGTTGCAGTGATGGTTGTCCTTCTGGAAGTTTCTCCCATCTCCACACAGTATCTCTGGAGCTCAGCCAGAGTGACCATCGGGTTCTTGGTCACCTCTCTTACCAAGGCCCTTCTCCCCCGATTGCTCAGTTTTGGCCAGGCGGACAGCTCGAGGAAGAGTCCTGGTTGTTCCAAACTTCTTCCATTTAAGAATTATGGAGGCCACTGTGCTCTTGGGAACCTTCAATGCAGCAGAGTTTTTTTTGTAGGCTTCCCCAGATCTGTGCCTCGACACAATCCTGTCTCTGAGCTCTGCAGGCAGTTCCTTCGACCTCATGGCTTCGTTTTTGCTCTGATATGCATCGTCAGCTGTGAGACCTTATACAGACAGGTGTGTGCCTTTCCAAATCATGTCCAATCAATTGAATTTACCACAGGTGGACTCCAATGAAGGTGTAGAAACATTTCAAAGATGATCAAGAGAAATGGGAGGTGCCTGAGCAAAATTTAAAGTGTCATAGCAAAGGGTCTGAATACTTAAGTCAATGTGATATTTCAGTTTTTTCTTTTTAATAAATTTGCAAAACTTTCTAAAATCCTGTTTTCTCTTTGTCATTATGGGGTATTGAGTGTAGATTGATGAGGGGAAAAATGAATTTAAACGATTTCAGCATAAGGCTGCAACATAACAAAATATGAAAAAAGTGAAGGGGTCTGAATACTTTCTGAATGCACTGTATATTTGAAAAGATATATTGTGTCATAAAACACACAAAAGGGTGCACATGCGATTTCAGTTACAGAAATGGGCAAGTATTTTTAATCCAGCTGACGTTCTGAGTGATGATTTGGAACATTGTGTGTTTGATCAATATTAAGGATACAAGCCTTTCTGTGCGATTGCATGTTGACCTTTTGTTCAATTTATACATACTAGGGCATTGCCCGTACGTGGGTGCCCGTTCCTTGCCAAAAAAAAAAAAAAACGCTACCCGTACGCTCTACCCCGCCCGTACGCCCGTAAACAAAAAATAACAACGCTCTTCGCTTCCGCCCTTCGCTCTGACTGAATTGGGAGAAATAATGCGCATAAGAAATCGAATTACGTACCGTAATGGCGGTCAGCTCGTAACGCGCACACTGTCCGGAAGTTCGCATATCGCATATCTATCTATCTATCTATTAATGCCCATTTATTCAATTATCGCCAACGTATTTTGGCTTTTTGCAATTTAATCGCAAGGAAAAGTAGAAAGAGAAGAGGGAAAAAAAGAAAAGCCTTGCCTTGCTGCAAACAGCTGCTGCAAACAACAACAACATGGAAGGCTGCACTGTCCGGAAGTTGGCATATCGCAGTTACGATTATTTTAGTGTTAATGGCCAATTATTCAATTAGCGCCAACGTATTTTGGCTGTTTGCAATTTAATCGCAAGGAAAAGTAGAAAGAGAAGAGGGAAAAAAAGAAAAGCCTTGCATTAACGCATTAACGCTTGCATTGCATTAACGGTTCGGCACACGTGATAGCTCGCTGCTCTCTGATTGGTTGAAGCGTTTTTTGGACATAGCTCGGTAGGTACTTGTCCGATTAATTACAAACCTTGAAAAGGCACATCCTCGGGTCCCCAGCAATATACCTGGCAAGTTTCAAGTATATCGGACCCGTGGTTGTCGAGAAACAGCGGTCACAGACAAACACACAGACACACAGACAGACACACAGAGATTGCTGGAATTATAGATAGATTCTACCTTATTTACATATCTATGATCATTGCATGACAGGTGGTTAAAATTATGTAAACAGGTGGAAAGGATAGGGATTTAAAATTTTATGTTCAATGGGCAGGCTAAAATTGTGTACATAATTTGTGAACGAGAGAAATAACGCAAAATTAATAATAATAATAATTCATTTATTTTGTATAGCGCTTGATTGAGGTTATTTATCTGCACAATGCAGGTCCAGGCTCAGGAAACAGATGGGGTTGGTACATATATTTTTTATTGAAAGGTGAGGAAAAAAATAATTAATTTGGATGTAACCTGGTGGATAGTATCAATGTGCAAGGAGACCAACAGACATTAGAGGTCAGAGTGTGACATGGTGTAGACAGATGGGGTTGGTACATATATTTTTTATTGAAAGGTGAGGAAAAAAATAATTAATTTGGATGTAACCTGGTGGATAGTATCAATGTGCAAGGAGACCAATAGACATTAGAGGTCAGAGTGTGACATGGTGTAGACAGATGGGGTTGGTACATATATTTTTTATTGAAAGGTGAGGAAAAAAATAATTAATTTGGATGTAACCTGGTGGATAGTATCAATGTGCAAGGAGACCAATAGACATTAGAGGTCAGAGTGTGACATGGTGTAGACAGATGGGGTTGGTACATATATTTTTTATTGAAAGGTGAGGAAAAAAATAATTAATTTGGATGTAACCTGGTGGATCGTATCAATGTGCAAGGAGACCAATATACATTAGAGGTCAGAGTGTGACATGGTGTAGACAGATGGGAAATTGCGATGTTTTGAACATGGCAGTGCCGTGGATGCAGTGTCTCAATTCTGGTAAGTTGGTATTTACACATCACTGCAATTAGTAGTCGTGCATTTGGTGGTGGTTTATTCTGGTAAATTTGGAATTGGTGGTGGTACAAAGATTGGTGCATTTTGTAGGACATTCCGATGTGATTTGTCAGAGAATTTGACTTGTAAAGGGTTATTTTTAGCAAGTTAAACATTGAGCATTTTTGGATATTGGAGAAATACGTCCTTGAAATAGTGTTCTTAAAAAGAGAAGTTACTAGCTTTAATTGGTGACCCAATTCTGTTACCCCATTGTTAATTCTATGAGACAAAGTGCAGGTGAATCTTTTTCATTTGCCTTCTAAAAATGTTGTGGACATGGACCTAATTGTGGACATTGTGGACAAGTTGTGGACAAGATTGTGGACAAGATTGTGGACAAGATTGTGGACAAAATTGTGGACAAGATTGTGTGATTAATTGTGGACAATTGTGGACAATATTAGATAAAATTTTGGTGGACAAAAGTGGGTGTGTGATTCAACTGTTTGGTAAGGATGTAAGGTAAAATTGAGTTATGGAATTAATTGTTTAAATGAGTACTCTTTCACCATTGAAAGGGTGACAAGACATGGAATATTAATGGGTTTTGATGAGTTAAATACAACAGGCATTTTAAGGCCATTTTCCCTGCAAGAGCGGGGGTTAAACTTGCGGTCCCCATGACAATCCTCTCCATTTTGCCCTATTTTCTGCATCTCCCCTTGTTAACCCCCTTGCTAACATTTCTTCTTCCACCACATTTAGCCAACTCTTTCTCGGTCTTCCCCTTTCTCTACTTCCTTCTCCATTCATTTCCATCACTCTTCTCAACCAGTCACTTTCATCCGTCCTCAACACATGACCAAACCATCTCAAACTGTTTCTCTTCACAGCATCCATCACAGGCTCTATTCCCATCATGTTTTGCAATTCATCATTTGTTTTCCTCTCTCTCAACGATACTCCACACATCCACCGAACCATTCGCATTTCCACCCTTTCCAGCCTTCGTTGCTGCTCTACGTTCATTACCCATGTCTCGCTCCCATAAATCATAACTCTTCTCACACATGCAGCATACACCTTTCCCTTCAGCTTCACCGACACTCCCCTCCTCGTCAGCATGCCACTCAGTTCCCAAAACTTCTTCCATGCACATCTCACTCAAGCAACCGTTGCCGAGTCTGATCCAACCTCTCCATTCAGCATGTCTCCTCGGTAACAAAATGTGTTCACACCTCCAGCTTCACGCCGTCTCCAAGATCCAACTCAACATTTCCTCCATCTGCAGCTCCCTCTGTGCACACCTTACACTTGAATGTAGCTGCCACACTGTTTAATGACCCTCTCAAACCACTACAATTTTGATGAACCAACTCAGCACACATTGCACATTGAATGGAATTCACTCCGACACCCTTCCTGCACACAGCACACGGCCACTTCCCAGTTCTTTCCTCCTCACCACATGCATTACCACTTGCCATCACCTTTATTTTTCCGATATTCACCTTCAGACCTTTTGTCTCCATACATTCCTTCCACTTGTTCATCTTCTCCTTCAGTCCATCCATACTTTCTGCAATCAAGACCAGATCATCTGCATACAACAACTCCCATGGTAAACCCTCCTATACATTCCGAGCCAGCACCTCCATCACAGCTACAAATAGTAGTGGACCTAGTACCGACCCGTGATGCACCCCCACCTTCACCTCAAACTCACCACTGTTCCTGTCCTTCATCCTTAGAGCTGTGCGCACTCTTTTGTACATCGCCATCCCTACTCTGATCAACCATTCCTCCACTCCTAACTTCCTCAACGCCCATGTCACTACTTCACGTGGAACCCTATCGAATGCTTTCTCCAGATCAACAAACCCAAGAAATAACTTCTTCCTCTTCTCCATGTACTTCTCCTGCAACTGCCTCACAATAAAAAGCGCGTCTGTCATTCCTCTTCCTAGCAAAAATCTAAACTGCATTTCGGCAATTTTCATTTTCTTCCTTATCCACCTCACCAACACCCTTTCCAATACCTTCATTCCATGCTCCAATAACTTTATCACTCGATACGAGCCACAGTCCAGAGGGTCACCTTTCCCCTTGTATGGAGGGACGAGGGTACTCAGTTCCCAATCCACTGCAATGTGGCCTTCATTCACCACCAGATTGCAGATCTCTGTCATTCTCTTCACACCCCAATTTCCCGCTGCCTTCAACATATCTCCCACAACTCCCGCCAGCCCTCCCGCTTTTCTACTCTTCATTGCTTTTATCGCTTCCTTAACTTACTTCTCGGTTATCTTCTCTGCCGGTCCTAAAATTGGGTTACTCTCTATGTTGCCATCCCATTCATTATCTGCATTCAACAGCATTTCCATATATCTCTTCCTTCTTCCTTTAATTCCATCTGGATCCACAACGATTTGTCCAACTTCATCCTTCAAGCAACTCGCCCCCAACACATCACACCTCTCTTTCGCTATCTGCTTTGCAATCCTGAATACCGCTCTCTGGCCAGCTTCCAAATCCAAGCGTTCTCCGAACATTTTCCTACATGCCTCCTCCGGCTTTGCTACCTATTTCTTTGCAGCCTTTTTGGCTGCCTTATAACTTTCATGCTCTGCCTTTTCTGCCCCCATACCCTTCGGGTTCTGCCACTCTTTGAACTTCTTCCTCTTCTCAGCAATCTTCTTTCCAACTTCATCATCCCACCACCATGTTTCCGAGTGCCTCGGTGGTCCTTTTGTCCATCCACATACCTTACCAACGGCTCCCAAAAGACTACCTTTCATTGACATCCAACCACTTTCAAACTCAACCACATCATCCTCTACCATACTCAGCCTCTCTTTTAATGCCTCCCTCACTGTCACCTCTTTCAACCTCCACACCTTCATTCTCGGTTGGTACTTCACCGCTGAGCTCTCCTCGCACCTTTCACCCTTATGTCGCAGACAACCAAGTGGTGCTGTGAAACAGCCTCCTCCCCCAAGATCATCTTTGTGTCCCGGAGGTGCCCCCTATCTCGCCTACACACCATCAGGTAGTCATCGGTTGTCATTGACCCACATGCCGTGCATGTAACAAGCTTATTATCCTCTTTCTGGAACTGAGTATTACAAATCAACAAATCAGCTCCATCAGCAAACTCCAAAATTATTTCACCTTCTCCATTTCTCACACCATATCCATAACCCCCATGAACTCCCTCAAAACCGTCCATACTCCTTCCCACATGTCCATTTAGGTCTCCTCCTACCACAACAACTTCCTCATCTTTCACGTTTTCCATCAGCTTCTCTATCACACACCAGAGCTTGTCCTTCTCTTCATCGCTCCGACCAACCTGCAGAGCATATCCCGAGATGACTTTGACCAAGAGCTTTCCAATCATCATTTTCACCATCATCAACCTATCACTCATTCTCGTCACATTCACCACACTGTCTCCAAACTCCTCAGAAAACGGGAAACCAAAACCATTCATGCCCTCCGGGCACCCTTGCCACACAAACTTGTATTTCTGTCCCTGCCTACCCTTCACCATTCTCACACCACTTCCCTTCAAACTCGTCTCTTGCACACAACATATGTCCACTCTTCTTCTGACCATTACTTCCACCACTTCTCCTGATCTACCTGTCATTGTCCCTACATTCCATGTCCCAAACTCAGAAACCGATCTCCACTTCGGGCTGTACCCTGCCCATATGTCGTTGTAATTGTCATGGTTCTCTTTTTTGAGGCAATGTTTCTATGGCCCTTCCTGATGCCAACCCTCTTAGTCACCTCTTACGAGATGCAGGGATACGGTGCACCTATTCTAAATCAGGGTACACACCAGGAATTTTCAGAATATTTTCAGATCACACAAGTTAAAATAATACAAAAAAAACAATTGCAGAAGATCAAGATATTTGTTGACGTGTGATGTTGTATTAAAAAATTCACATACCAGACATGGCTCTTGGCACATCATACTGGGAGCTGAGACTGCTGACGTCACTGAACCCGATTCCAGAGAAACCATGAACATTTTCCAGCTGCACATTTTGGGATTTGAAAATCTTTTCACAGAAACTGGAAAGTTCCCGAATAACATTCTCGAAGTTGACGAAAATACTTCCCAACAGAGAAGACCCCGCAATTTGGATATCTTGCGGCTTCGAAATAGAATTCATAAATTTGCAGAAGTCAGCATACATCACAAATTGTAATTTGTCTTTGGCGAGAGAGAGGAGCTCAGTCCGTAATGGACCCGACTCAGTACAAACTCGAATAACCTTCTGATGCTCAACTCCAAGCTTATCGATCACTGCTTGGGCTGTTTCTGCTCTTAGGCCTTGGGGCATGAGCCATTCCAAGAAGCTCTCCATTGCACCGATGACCTGCCAGGGATACAAATCTTATGTTAATCACAGAAACTTTATACATGTAATTTTCTTCACTCTGTGTGGAATTTTTGTGAGTTATTTCCATTGACAATCCAATCAATTATTATCCAATAAATGCGGGCTTTTGCATCCAGTTTGTTCACCCGCTGTGTCCCATTTTGAAAGATTTCTTATCAATCAGCATCTAATGAATGTGTTTTTATATACAGAGAAAAAATAAACCCAGAGTAAACTAGAGGAGACCATTCGGCCCATTATGATGCGCCACGTCAACACCAGACAAATTTCATCCACCAAAACGATGCAATTTCATTTGGGGAATGAGGAGAGAAATGTGGATAAGACGATTTGGCACGACCAGCGATATCCCAAGCGTACCAAATACAAATGGGGAAATACATTTATTTTAAAAACACAATTCACCAGATGTCCGTTCGAAGGTAGCACAAAAACGGCTCAACCGACCGCAACAATATTTTGGGTGGGTAATCGGAAGACCCCCCGGAGTAAAATAGGCTATGTTGTTATTTACAATTTTTCCAAGTTTTCCAATTTTCCAATTTTCCAGTTTTTCCAAACACGATGGAATAATATTTACCAATATGGACAGTGATGTGGCTTTTGTTGAAATTCTACGTACCAGGAGAGAGTAGGTCGACTCCTGACGAACTCTTCCTATATAAACATGCAGCTCAGAAGTAACATGGCAGCATGTGCAAAGCGACTGAGAAGCAGGTGTAGCGGCCGCTTCCGTGTTAGATTCGGTGCGCATTCTTCACAAATAAACGTGCGACTGAGAAAGACGTATAGCGGCCACTTCCGTTTTGCAGAATTCAATCTTTTTTCAAAATGGGCGTCAGGTACTGTTTAGATTTGATGATTTGCGTGTGATATGATTCAACACATGTTTATATGAATCGTTTAAAATAAAAAAGCCTTAAATTTCTGATATTTTGCCTTTCCATTTGGGCCCATAGGGTGGGTACCATTGCTAGTTTTAATAATTCAAAGAAAAGAGAAAAAAGCAATTTTTGAGGTTTTTTTTTTTAGGGGTGTGGGAGGGGGTTTGGGCGATGGCTGTTCTTGGATGACAAACACACATCAACCACACACCACCCCTTGACGAAACCCCCCACAGACACGACACTCGACTTCACTGAGATGCACACAATCTCCCAATCCATGCTCAAGTCACAAACGTCTTGCCAATATCCCAACACTCTTCTATCTCAAATGCTTCCAGGTACTTATCTAATCCTAATTTAAACTTATCTATTGGTTATGTTGGCATTGCCTTTCTGGGAGACCATACCATGCATTAAATACTCTCTGAATGAAAGAGCCTTGCCTGACTACAGCATTAACTCTTCTTTTCTTTATGAGGCTGTGGCCCCTGCTCCTGTCACCAAGTAGTAATTTAGCAATGAAGAGGAGAAAAGCAAGAGGGCCGACGGGAGTTGTGGGAGATATGTTGAAGGCAGCATGAAGTTGGGGTGTGAAGAGAATGACAGAGATCTGTAATCTGGTGGTGAAAGATGGCCGCATTCTAATGGATTGGGGACCGAGTACCGTTGTCCCTCTATACAAGGAGAAAGGTGACCCTATGGTATGTGGCTCATATGGAGCGATAAAGTTATTGGAACATGGAATGAAGGTATTGGAAAGGGTGTCGGATAGGAGGATAAGGAAGAAAGTGTGGATTGACAAAATGCAGTTTGGATTTAGGCCAGGAAGAGGAACGACAGACATGCTTTTTATTGTAAGGCAGTTGAAGGAGAAGTACATGGAGAAGAGGAAGAAGTTGTTTCTTTGGTTTGTTGATCTGGAGAAAGCATTTGATAGAGTTCCACGCAAAGTAGTGCCATGGGCATTGAGGAAGTTAGGAGTGGAGGAATGGTTGATCAGAGTGGTGATGGCAATGTACGAAAGAGTGTGCACAGCTGTAAGGACAAAGGAAGGGAACAGTGGTGAGTTTGAGGTGAGGTGAAGGGGGGAGTGCATTCGTGGTCGGTACTAAGTCCACTACTATTTGTCACTGTGATGGAGGTGCTGGCTCGGAATGTAAGGGAAGGTTTACCGTGGGAGTTGTTGTATGCAGATGATCTGGTTTTGATTGCGGAAGCTATGGATGGACTAAAGGAGAAGATGAACAAGTGGAAGGAATGTATGGAGACAAAAGGTCTGAAGGTGAATATCGGAAAAACGAAGGTGATGGCAGGTGATAAAGCATGTGGTGAGGTGGAAAGAACTGGGAAGTGTCCGTGTGCTGTGTGCAGGAAGGGTGGCGGAGTGAACTCCATTCGATGCACAATGTGCGCTGAGTGTGTTCAACAAAAATGTAGTGGTCTGAGAGGGTCAATAACCAGTGTGGCAGCGACATTCAAGTGTAAGGTGTGCACAGAGTTGCAGATGGAGGAAACGTTGAGTTGGATCTTGGAGACAGCATGAAGCTGGAAGGTGTGAAAACATTTTGTGACCAAGGAGACATGCTGAATGAAGAAGGTGGATCAGACTTTTTTTTTTCTTTGTATACAAGATCGAGGCTCATGAAAGAGCTAACATTAATCACATAAAAAGTCAAACCAACACATAAAACACAAAATAAGGGGAGCGGTAGACAAGATGGGGAGAGAGGGGAAAGGAAACAAACACAACCTTTGAGAGCAAGGACATCGGGAGAAATGTGGGAGGGGGAGGGCTTGGGGGGAGGTGGGAGAGGTATCAAACATATGAACACTGCAAGGACTTCCAGGAAAGAAGTTGGAATTTCAAAAAGAAGTGTATCTGGGGTGAATTAGCAGGGGTAGAAAAGATCAAGGTTTTGGATGGGGGAAGATAAGAGATGGTGGTGAACAGCTGTTTTAAAGACCTGGAGGGAGGAGTGGGATTGAAGGGAGAGAGAGAGTTTGTTCCAGAGGCGGGAGAAAAGAGGAATGAAAGAGTGAAGGTGAGCAGAGAGCCTCGATTTTGGCAGTTTAAACAAAAGAGGGTTGCTAGCAGATCTTGTGCAACCTGTATGAATATTAGGGGGACTGAGCACAGAGAGAGCTGGGGGAGCAAGGCCGGAGAGGAGTCGGGAGAAGACAGAAAGACCATCAACCTGCCTGCGGTGAGTGAGTGAAAGGCGCTGGGAGTTGCCTTCATCGCAGGAGATTCCAATGATTCTGAAAGCTTTGGTTTCCACAGCGTGAAGCCGAGCTCGGTGTGAGGCAGGAGCACCAGCCCAGAGGGGGGAACAGTATTCCATCGAGCTGTGGATGAAAGCCTTGTATCTGGTGAGGAGCTCAGGTGTGCCAAGGAAGGACTTGGCAATGGCTAAGGTGTGCCAAGGAAGGACTTGGCAACGGTTGCAAGAGTGAGATGTGCATGGAAGAAGTTTTGGGAACTGAGTGGTGTGCTAACGAGGAGGGGAGTGTCATTGAAGCTGAAGGGAATAGTGTATGCTGCATGTGTGAGAAGTGTTATGATTAATGGGAGCGAGACATGGGTAATGAACATAGAGCAGCAACGAAGACTGGAAAGGGTGGAAATGCGAATGGTTCGGTGGATGTGTGGAGTATTGTTGAGAGAGAGGAAAACAAATGATGAATTGCAAAATATGATGGGAATAGAGCCTGTGATGGATGCTGTGAAGAGAAACAGTTTGAGATGGTTTGGTCATGTGTTGAGGAAGGATGAAAGTGACTGGTTGAGAAGAGTGATGGAAATGAATGTAGAAGGAAATAGAGGACAGGGAAGATCGAGAAAGACTTGGCGAAAGGTGGTGGAAGAAGAAATGCGGGCAAGGGGGTTAACAAGGGGAGATGCAGAAAATAGGGCAAAATGCAGAAGATTGTCATGGTGCCAGCAAGGCCAACCCTCGCTCTAGCAGGGAAAATGGCCATAAAATGCTTGTTGTTGTTGGCCCCTGGACCTGTCACTGTCTCAGCTGAAGAATTTTTCTCCACTTATTTTGTCTATACCCTTCATTATCTTAAACATCGATCATATCCCATGATAACCGCCTCCTTCTAAAGCTGTCTCCTTCAGGCGCTCCTCATAGTCGAGTCGAGATCGGCGTGGAATCAATCCAGTAGGCCTGTGCTGATCCCTCTCTATAGCAGCTATTTCTTTCCATATTTGTGGTGACCAAAACGACAAACAATATTCCAGATGAGGCCTCACTAAGTGTTCAAGTACATACTTCAATTTTCATAAAATAATGATATGAAAGATTGTGAAAAAAATCCAGAAGTTTAGCACCACTGAAGCAGTCTCATCCATCACCAGTATGGCCCTGTATACTGCAACAAACTGATGTTGTATCACACTTTAGAAAATGGACGTTTTATTGATCAATATAGAACAGTGTCAATTGGCCTTGTACTTCATGGAGTCTTCTTCACCCCAATCTTGACCCTCTTACATGCCAGGCCTTCTCATGCCAAATATCAATATATACCATGGTTCTTGAAAGCACGAGTATTATGAAGGTGATTTGTGTCAAACAATATTCAAGTACGAGCAGAAGTACCCGGCGTTGCCGGGTGGGGGAGGAGGGGGGAGGAGCAGGCCAGGGGAGGGAGGGGAGGGAAGGGGTGTGAGGTATGGGGGGGGGGGAAGGTGGGAGGGAGGAGGAGAAGGGGAAGGGAGGGGGGATGGAAGATGGGAGGAGAGGGGGGAGGAGGGGAAGGGGGAGAAAGGGGGGAAGGGGAGGGGAGGCAGGGGGGGGAGGCAGTGGAAAGGAGGCGGGAGGGGGAGGCAGGAGAGGAAGGGGGTTCATATATATGATGGTGGGTGAATGGGGTGAATGTGGCATTCATCACGTTTCTGAGGTAAGTGTGATGCTGATCAGGAAGAAGAAGAAGAAGCCATACCACTAACTTTGTACACTTCCTGAATTGTTTGATTTATTTGTATTCAAATGTCTTGTGATTGTTTTTTTGTTTTTTTATGCAAATGTGTACTCGAATATAACTTTCATTAATTAAAAAAGGCTTAGGTACTATCGAGCGATTTAAAAAAAAAAAACTCCAAAAAAACGTTTTTTTTTTTTTCATTGCCTTTATCATAGTCAGTCTTCCATGGGTGAACTCATAGACAAATTCAATTCTTTTCACTTTTACGTTCACGTTTACACATGGTAAGGTAACCTAACTCACTCGTTCACCAGATGAAGATCCTGAATGACTGCAATCAAACAAACGACGTCTTGCTAATGCCACGTCGAGGGCATGGCCAACATGGCCTCATGCTCCCAGGTGATTGGCTAACTCACTCGCGAGCCTGACAAAGATCCTGAGCGAGCCATAAAAGGTAACCGATAACATGCAAATTGACGGCGCATGCAGTGATGCATATATGGGGCTGGGGTCTAGTGCCTTCTTCCTTGCAATCTTAAAAATTGTCACGTGATCGCTCTGAGCTGTGGCAAAGGCAGAGGCTGTAATGTATAGAACCGAATCGGAAATGCACTAAGTTATGGCTAAAAATATGGATCGAAAGATGAAAGAAAAAAAACAACTCGGCCTTGGACAAACCTTGGACAGAGCCCCCTCCCTTGCCCCCCCCCCCCCTACACGCACAGGAGCCTTGACCCCCGTACATTCGCAGAGAGTGTAAATGGGCAGGGTATCAGGCAACTTAAACTTGGCATCCTGACCTGGCTCGTACGTCCAAACTTCATTCTTCAGACGCTGGTGATCAGGCTGCCACTGATAATCCCCACATAATCCCAATGCAGCCTGCGTGGGAGTATAGCCACTGATATATAGTACAGCAGGCAGCATGGAGTATGGCGGCGAGGATGGAACATCACGTGATCACTCTGAGCGAATCAGTGAGCTGCTCTGGCACAGGCTGAGATCAGTGTATGATGTTCCTCGCTGAAATGCACTAAGTTAAATATGAATAAAAAATATGGATCTCGTCATCGGAGATCACTTTTAGGTAGGCCACATCCTTCCCAGGCCCAATGGCCATGTCTATGTCTATGCCAAAAATAAAGTACGTGAGCCACTCCATTTAGGAGTCTATAGGTAACACACACACACAAACTGTGTTTCATTTATATAGATAGATTTCATTCAATTTAAATGAACGTTTAAAAGTGTAAAGTAAAAACAATTCCAGGTTTTACCTCCATTTTATCCAGTGGCAATTGCACCACCTTATCATTCCAACATGTCACAAGAAGAGGCATTCTTGGGGAAAATGCCAGGGGCATACAAAAGACCCCTCTATATGGTATGTGCCATGTGGCAAACTATCGAAGAGAAGGGACATTCCATATCTAGTATAAAATGCCAAACAATACAAAATAAGGGACATTCAAAAATATCGCGTGCATGCTGGACTACCCTTGTGTTCTCAGGAGGAACCAAATAATGTTCTAGGAATGTTCATATGAAGGGGCACCCTACATCTGGCAAATAAAATAGATTTACTTCTTCATGCAGCTGTATGATTCAAATTGGCATTTTTCCCCAAGAATATCCCTTCTTTTCTATTGTGTGCCACTTGGCATGTACCATCAGAGGGGTCTTTTCTTTAGTTTGCCACATGGCACATACCATATAAAGGGGCTTTTTCTCTAGTTTACCACATGGCACATACCATATAAAGGGGCCTTTTCTATAGTTTGCCACATGGCACATACTATATAAAGGGGCCTTTTCTTTAGTTTGCCACATGGCACATACCATATAAAGGGGCCTTTTCTATATTTTGCCACATGGCACATACCATATAAAGGGGCCTTTTCTTTAGTTTGCCACATGGCACATACCATATAAAGGGGCCTTTTCTATATTTTGCAACAAACCATATAAAAGGGCCTTTCCCATGCCCCTGGCATTTTTTCCCAAGAACATATAATTATATAGATATATTCATCAAATGAATTGGTTGAAAATTGACGATTTATGTCACCGTAATCCAAGACCTATTTCAATAAAAAACAACCCACTTCCAGTTTTGCGTGCCACTGATGCAGTGCCCCCTGTTTCCGGGAGGCTGGTACTCATTTTGCCGACTTCAAAAGGATTACAGGCCGAGTCCGCCCACGTGGTGTTATTTTAACGGCGTGACCCTAACATCTTAAAGCAGCCACATTAACCATGAAGCCAACACCAGGATTGGTTTCACAGGTAACGAAGTAGAACGACACTCGGATCGCAGAAACCTCCACCAGGATAAACAGGTAACGTTTTATATCCACTGATAGACCAGATCTGGATTCGGACCTGAACCTAATATTAATCAGCTTCTTCTTCCTCTTCCTCTTCTTCATCTTCTTCTCTCGCTTACCAATCTCATCCCAAAGTTTCGTCATAATCCATCCACAACTCTGACATATTGTGCTTTTTATTTTTATGTATGTATGTGTTTAATCATAATGTTCGCCCTATATCTCTATTAATATTATATGAAGAATCACTTCAAATGATCGTTTTACAGAATATCTTTCTCAGTATAAATAATAAAATGAGAAACTCAGAACAAACCTTTTCCTCAGAAGATCCGAACCGATCACTGTTTCAGCCGCTTGTGGAAAAGGACACGAAGCCGATGTTAATTCAAGAAAGACCATGTTCCACGTGCAGAACGAAAGTGACTCCGGAAGTCCATCGCCACCGTATTACCATGCATGCCATATTCACCCAATCGGCGGTGTATGTGTTTTGCAACAATATAACACACATAACAACTGTTATGTTTGGAATTCACATGTTATAATTCACGTGTAATTTATGTTTCGAATTCACACGTTATAATTAATATGTTGGGACAACGGAAGTGACGTGAGGTTTGGAGAGTGGGAGGAGCTAAGCGGACTCGGGTTTTTTTTTGAGGTCCAATGGGCATGCTGCGCTGTGTTGCAAATTTCTAATTAAACCGTTGATGTTACAAGTACGTGACGTGTGATTGCTTGATACAACTAGATGGTATTCATAGCATACTTACCCTGCACAGTCAACTTGGTGTGAGCCAACTCTTCTGTTTTTGAACGTTTCGTGTTTTTTTATCCAAAATTACTGCCAGACCACGTGAGCGATGACATCATCAATTTATATTGTCTAAATAATTGTTGCATAGATCTCGCTCAAAAAATTTCAATCTGATCAGACTAAGCGTTGTCCCTGTCGAATTATGACGTCATAATTATGGCACCAATGACATCATCGTTAGCAACACATTCCCCATATGGAATTATTTACAATGAGCCACGTTTAAATTTTTTCCATGCAGTGGTTTCAGAGATAAAGAGGTGTGAAGTTTTCCCCAAGATGGCGCAAATACCACGTGAACTTTGACGTCATAATAATCATTGAAATATTCTGCAGGAGGAGGCCCTCTTATCGTGAAAATTTCTTGTCAATCAGACCAAGAATTGCAGAGAAAAAAAATTCATACTGATTGAATCAAGGGTTGTACTTGTCGAATTATAACGTCATAATGAAAGTACCGATGACATCATCATCAACACATCTTATTCCCCTAGCGGAGTACTTGACAATGAGCCATGTTTCAGTTTTTTTCCATGGAGCAGTTTCGGAGAAATGGAGGTGCAACCTTTTTTCGATTTTTCCAAGATGGCGTCTGTACCACGTGACATATGACGTCGTAATTATCATTTTTTAAATTCCACAGGAGGAGCCGCTCATATTCTGAAAAATTCTTGCCGATCGGACTAACAGTTGCGGAGGAATATATTTTTTTCATGCTGATCACATCAAGTGTTGCACTTGTCAAATTATGAGGTCTTAATGAAGGCACCGATGACATCATTATCAACACTTGCGTGACTCGGCGTGCTCCGCGTGCCTCACCTCACGTCATTTCAGAGGGGTAGGCATCTTTGACCATTTTGGTGTCTTTTGGGTCTTCATGGTGTTTTGGGTCTTCAGGGCCATTTGGGTTTTCAGGGTCTTTTGGATCCTCTGGGCCTTTAATGGAAATTTAGGTCTTCAGGGGATTTTGGGTCTTAAGGGTCTTTTGGTTATTCTTGGTCTTTAATGGTCTTTGGGTCTTTTTGGGTATTCAGGGTATTTTTGGTCTTCTGGGTATTTTTGGTCTTCGGGGTATTTTTGGTCTTCGGGTCTTTTGGGTCTTCGGGGTGTTTTGGGTTTGCTGGGTGTTTTGGGTCTTCGGGGTGTTTTGGGTCTTCGGGGTGTTTTGGGTTTTCTGGGTGTGTTTGGGTCTTCCGAGTGTTTTGGGTCTTCGGGGTGTTTTGGGTCTTCGGGGTGTTTTCGGTCTTCGGGATGTTTTGGGTCTTCGGGGTGTTTTAGGTCTTCGGGGTGTTTTGGGTCTTTGGGGTGTTTTTGGTGTTTGGGGTGTTTTGGTTATTCAGGGGTGTTTTTGGGTCTTCGGGGTGTTTTGGGTCTTCGGGGTGTTTTTTGGGTCTTCGGGTGTTTTGGGTATTCGGGGTCTTTGAGGTCTTCAAGTGTGATTTGGGTCTTCAGGGGTCTTGGTGGTCTTAAGGGTCTTGTGGGAATTAAAGGGTCGTCAAAGGTCTGAGGGGTTTCAGCAGTGTAAACGTAATTAAGAGGTTGTTCCATCTATTTGAAGAAGAAGAAGACATTTTTGTTGCATATAAACATTGGGACAAACATAGCGACATAACCTATATGCGTTTGCTCTATTATAATGAGACTAGTGGGGTCACCCGTGGGAATCCCACGGTTATGGACGTATGTGACATTTTTGATTTACATGCTGCACATTAAATTTTACAAAATGGTTAAAATGGTGTCATGAACACAATTTATTTATTTCACATAATATGTGACCCCTCACTCCTCTCCACCCTCACGCCACTCCTCCTCACACTCCTCTCCAATACCTCCTCACACTCCTCTCCAATACCCCCTCACACTCCTCTCGAATGCCTCCTCACGCTCCTCTCCAATACCTCCTCGCACTCCTCTCCAATACCTCCTCGCACTCCTCTCCAATACCTCCTCGCACTCCTCTCCAATACCTCCTCACAATCCTCTCCAATACCTCCTCGCACTCCTCTCCAATACCTCCTTGCACTCCTCTCCAATACCTCCTCGCACTCCTCTCCAATACCTCCTCACACTCCTCTCCAATACCTCCTCGCACTCCTCTCCAATACCTCCTCGCACTCCTCTCCAATGCCTCCTCGCACTCCTCTCCAATACCTACTCGCACTCCTCTCCAATACCTCCTCGCACTCCTCTCCAATACCTCCTCGAACTCCTCTCCAATACCTCCTCACACTCCTCTCCAATACCTCCACACACTCCTCTCCAAAGACTCACACTCCTCTCCAACCCCTCACAGTCCTCTCGAACCCCTCACAATCCTCTCCAACCCCTCACACTCCTCTCCAACCCCTCACACTCCTCTCCAACCCCTCACACTCCTCTCTAACCCAACCCCTCACACTCCTCTCCAACCCCTCACACTCCTCTCCAACCCCTCACACTCCTCTCCAACCCCTCACACTCCTCTCCAACCCCTCACACTCCTCTCCAAACCCTCACACTCCTCTCCAACTCCTCACACTCCTCTCCAGCCCCTCACACTCCTCTCCAACCCCTCACACTCCTCGCCAACCCCTCACACTCATCACCAACCCCTCACACTCCTCGACAACCCCTCACACTCCTCGCCAACCCCTCACACTCCTCGCCAAATCCTCACACTCCTCGCCAACCCCTCATACTCCTCGCCAACCCCTCACACTCCTCTCCAACCGCTCACACTCCTCTCCAAACCCTCACACTCCTCTCCAACCCCACACACTCCTCGCCAACCCCTCACACTCCTCGCCAACCCCTCACACTCCTCACCAACCCCTCACACTCCTCACCAACCCCTCACACTCCTCTCCAACCCCTCACACGCCACTCCATCCCCTCACACTCCTCTCCAACCACTCGCACTCCTCTCCAATACCTCCTCACACTCCTCTCCAACCCCTCACACTCCTCGCCAACCCCTCACAGCCTCGCCAACCCCTCACACTCCTCTACAACCCCTCACACGCCTCTCCAACCCCTCACACGCCTCTCCAACCCCTCACACTCCTCTCCAACCATTCACACTCCTCTCCAATCCCTCACACTCCTCTCCAATCCCTCACACTCCTCTCAAATCCCTCACACTCCTCTCAAATCCCTCACACTCTTCAAATCCTCATACTCCCCTCCAATCGCGCCTCTGCCCTGATGTGGGCCTTCTCATGCTCTTTAAGCATATACCATGGTAAAGTGAATCGCTCCACCACATGATCTGCATGTTTTACCATAGGTCGGACAGTGTTCTCTTCCTTGTCTGTGTGCATTACCACAGTATTTACACGTGTCACGGTTGTCCGTCCACGTGTTGTACGGTTGTCTCACAGTGAAATTAACACCGTCGATCAACGACCTTTCCTGCTCCATTGTTCTCATCCGCATGTCTGTGATCTCCTCCACCCGACACGTCTCAATGGCCACGTATACAGGTAAATCACGTTACCTCAGGAGATTACGCCGTGTACTCTCATTGGCAACGACGAGAACGATTTTGTCTCTCTTCAGCTCTTCCTTCAATTATCCATATTAAAAGATGCTGTTTTCTCTCTTTGGCACAAAAGAAAATAATCAATTGATTCTTCTACTTCTTCCTTACACCTGCCAAACACGTAACGTTCAAAAATCACATTTCTCCCCGGATTGAAGTTTGTCTCCAATTCAATTAGTATGCGGAGACGGAGTGTCGATCGGGGCCTGCGGAGACGGAGTGTCGACTTGGCTTGTTGTGCTTCATTGCACGTCTTTAGTACCCCTGATTTTGGGGGTTTCGTCCCCATTACGGTTACGTCTGCCATGACTCATTTAAACAAGCAGATACAGGTGATCATAAGACCAGGACACCGATGATCTCAGGTAATGGATTTCAGGACAGTTCGACATTTTGAAAGTCATGAGTGTAAAAGAAAAGCATCAAATACAACGAACGATCTTATAACATTCCTACTTTGCTCCTCTCAAATATAAGATCCATCAATAACAAATTTGATGAAGTGCCCATTGTAGCTCAGAACCTCAAGGTGGACATGTCACCTCTCACACAAACTTGGTTTGAGGAAAATACACCTGTCGAACTGTTTACTCTCCATTGTTTTTTTTTTTTTTTTTCTGAACCACGGGTTGGAACACCTGGTGCAAGTATAGCACTGTATGCAAGATACCACTTAAAACCACGTGTTTTACCGGAAAATACACCTGGTTACATTAACATTGAAGCGTTATGGGTTATCATTCGACCACCAAGGTTACCTCGTGAAGTACCTTATATTATTATGTGTGTGTTGTATTAACCTCCTGCAGGTGGTAACACTGATAACTGTATAAATTATTTGATGTCAACAATTAATTTGTTACTGATACAATATCCAGGAGCTGGAGTTTCCATAGTCGGGATTTTAATGATCTGGACTTCACACTTCTTGTAAACGACCGTTTTAAACAAGTAGTTGCACAACCTCCGAGAGGGATTAATATCCTGTATAAAATTGTCCCAAATTACCCCCATTTGTATTATAATATCCAGAATCTACCCCCATGGGAATGAGTGATCACAATTGTGTTCTTTGGAGACCCTCAGACTGGGTCCCGCAGCGTAATGTGGGAAGAAAAATACAATACGTCACCAAACACCCCGAGTTCTGGGAGTCGCAAGCTGAAGTTTGGTTCCTGCAGTTCCAACTTCGAGGCATCACGGTGGACGAGACCATGTACTGCCACGTGGTCGCCTCCCTCGGGCCCGGACTCGGGCCTCGGACTTGACAGTGGTTTGAGGAGTTTTGGTAGATGTATAACGCAATTCACATGGGCGCAGGTATTTAAATCAATTGATCCAGGTACAAAATGTGATATTTTATGTGAAATAGTCAAAGAACAACTTGATCAGCATTTCCCAACACAAGTTATCCGTTTTCATAAGACTGATAAACCATGGATAACCTCCCAAGTTAAGTCCATCATAAAACAAAGACAGTATTCATGGTATCAAGGTAACACAGCTCTTTGGCGTTACCTAATAAATAAGACCATAAGATCTATTTCTCAAGGTAAGAAAGGTTATCATGATACCAGGTACACAAACTAAAATCTGATCACCCTGCAGGTTTGTGTAAACAGATTTAAACATTTATTCAAGATCCACAGGCCCCAGCATCTATATCGATACCAGGTATTGATTCTGATGATCCACAACAATACAAAAACACAGGTAACATAATCAACGAACATTTTATTGCTTGAGCAGATCATTTACCCAGAATTGATAGAACAAAACGACCTGCATACCTACCCTCCCTGTTAATATCTCCTCGTGTCGAACCCCAACAGGTGTAAAATCAATTATGTCAACCTGAATTATAAAAAGCAAGCATTTCTGGAGATCTACCTGTGTGAGTAATCAATGAATTTGCTAATGAATTAAGTTTTCCCTTGACTGATGTTTTCAATGCATCATTTGACAAGCGAAACTTCTGGATTGTTGGAAGTACGCAGAAATGACCTCCATTCCAAATACACAACCACTGTTTTTGTGGGAATTGAGACCAATAGCACCGACGAGCTACTTCGCAAAAGTTGCGGAATCATTTATGGCAAAATGGCTTCTCGAGGACATTGAAAAAAAATTGATCTGGGATCATGGGACGAGGCGCCACCTGTTCCAGCCGCTTGTATAAACACACGGAGCTGATGTCAGTTCAAGCAAGTCATGTTCCACGTGCAGCCCGGAAGTAACTCCGGAAGTGCATCCACACCATATTAGCATGCAGGCCATAATCACCCATTAGGCGGTGTATGTGTTATGCACAAGTTCACACCTGCAACATCATCCCGTGACGTGAATACATGCATCAGATATTCTTGCATTGTACATTTGCAGAATACATTGTATTGTGGCGGACACAAAAGCTCACTGGCGTGATGACATCATTCCGCGCACCAAGTGGGCGGCGGCCACGCCCGAGGGGTAGGCGTGGCCTCAGGATATACACCGGGCGCGCAGCCCGGAGCGCTCCAGTGCTACAGTGAGCTCTTATAATAAGACCCTTTAAACTTACCGTGTTGTCCGCTTCCTTCTTGCAAGCAAATAGCGCGCGTAGCACCACGCTCTTCATTGGTGACCTCCGACGTTCTGGTCAGCCATCGCTGACCACGCGAACCCGCCGCAGCAATGGCAACCAACCCGGTCTCAATCAAACTCCCCGAGTTCTGGGAGTCGCAAGCTGAAGTTTGGTTCCTGCAGTTCCAACTTCGAGGCATCACGGTGGACGAGACCATGTACTGCCACGTGGTCGCCTCCCTCGGGCCCGGCACGGCCGCCCGCGTCGTGACGATCCTGAGGAACCCACTGGCCGACGGCAGGTACGAGGCGATCAAGCGTCTCCTCCTCGCCACGTTCGGCCTCACGGTCGACGCTCGAGCCGACCGCCTCTTGGACCTCCCCGGGCTCGGTGACACGCGACCGTCGGTCCGCATGGACCATATGTTGTCGCTGATGGGTGACGAAACCCCGAATGCTCTGTTCCGGGCGTTATTTTGATGCCAGCTGCTGGCATGAGTCCGCCTCGCGTTGGCCGGTTCTGCGACAACGGAACCCCGAGCTCTTGCGGACGAGGCCGACAGGTTCTTTGCGGCTTTGGACATGCAGGCGAGTTTTGCCGCGGCCGTCGCGGCTGCCGGGGCTGTCCCTGATGTTGATGCACCACACCTCGTGGATCTTGATGCCGATGCACACTTCATGTCCGCCACCACGCCCTGCCCACCACCGCCGCCGTGGAGAAAACTGCGCCCTCCGCGCCCTCCGCCGACTCCTCCGCCACCTGGTGTTTTCCCATGCCCAGTTCGGCCACAAGGCTCGGCAGTGTCGCCTGCCTTGCTCATTCGGCAGGTCAGGAAACGATTGAGCCAGCGCTCGGAGGCAGCGGTGAGCGTCGGCAATTCAAACAGCCTCCTATACATAACGGACACCTTGTCCGGGTGCTGTTACCTGTGCGACACGGGAGCGCAGGTGAGTGTCGTTCCTGCCGGTACGTCCGACAAGCAAACCTTGGGCTGAGGTCCCACGCTACTTGCGGCCAATGGTACATCCATACGCACGTATGGAAAACGCTGTCTCTCTCTGCGGTTCGGAGGGCAGGTTTTCCGTTGGTCGTTCGTCACAGCCGATGTGCCCATGGCATTGCTCGGCGTGGACTTCTTATGTGCTAATGGATTATTGGTGGACGTAAAGCACAGAAGGCTTGTCCAGGCTGAGACGTTCAGCTCACTCGCATGCGCGCTGCCCGGCTCGTTGAGCAGCTCACGGAGCGGCTCATCGAGCGGCTCGCCGAACGGCTTGCTGAGCGGTTCGGTTCCGGCCAGGTTCATCTGCACGCTTCCGGCAGCGGACGAATTCACCCGCCTCCTCGCCGCCTTCCCGGCCCTCACGCAGCCCACCTTCTCGGCGGGGGCCGTCAAGCACGGGGTGGAACACCACATTTCCACCGCCGGGCCACCGGTCTACGCCCGGGCATGCCGCCTCGAGCCGACGAAGCTCGAGGTAGCTAAAGCGGAGTTCACTATGCTGGAGCGGCTCGGCATCGTGCGGCGCTCTGAGAGTGCGTGGGCGTCGCCGCTCCACCTTGTGCCAAAGCCCGGCGGGGGATGGCGACCGTGCGGAGACTACCGGCGCCTCAACGACGCCACCACCCCCGACCGCTACCCCGTCCCCCACATCCAGGACTTCTCTGCCCGGTTGGCGGGCATGTCCTTCTTTTCGAAGGTGGACCTCATACGAGGCTACCATCAGGTCCCCGTCAGGCCGGAGGACATCCCGAAGATGGCGGTCATCATGCCTTTTGGACTTTTCGAATTTCTTTGGATGCCCTTCAGATTGAAAAATGCGGCTCAGGCATTCCAGCGCCTAATGGACAGCATCTTGCGCGACTTGGATTTTCTGTACGTCTACCTGGACGACATCCTCGTCGCCAGCACGTCCCGCGAAGAGCACCTTCATCATCTCCGCAAGCTTTTCGAACGCCTGGGCCAGCATGGCCTCATCGTGAACCCCGCCAAGTGCCAGTTCGGTGTCGCCGACATCGACTTTTTGGGGCACCGCTTCACCAGGCACCCGGCCGTCCCCCTACCGGCCAAGGTGGAGGCGGTGAAGGGTTTTCCGTGCCCCCGCACGATCAAGGGGCTCCAGGAGTTCCTGGGCATGGAAAACTTTTACCATCGGTTCCTGCCCCGCATTGCCCAGCTCTTGCGCCCCTTGCATGAAGCCCTTCGATGGAAGCCCGGCAAAGGTGACGTTACCTGGACTGAGCAGATCGATGTGGCGTTCGCGGGCGTGAAGCTCACCTTGGCTAATGCCACCATGCTCGCGCACCTGGCGCCCGATGCACCGATCGCCCTCACCACTGATGCCTCGGACTACGCGGTGGGCATGGTGCACGAGCAATGGGTGCGTGGAGCTTGGCAACCGTTGGCGTTCTTCAGCCGGCAGCTTCGCCCGCCCGAACAACGTTACAGTACCTTCGACCGCGAGTTGCTCGGGCTTCACCTGGCGGTCAGGCACTTCCGCCATCTGCTCGAGGGCCGTGCGTTCACGGCCCTCGTCGACCACAAGCCGCTGGTCTTCGCGATGGGCAAGGTCACCGAGCCGTAGTCGGCCCGGCAGCAGCGTCACCTCTCGGCCGTGTCCGAATACACGACAAACATCCAGCACATCGTGGGAAAGGACAACCCGGTGGCGGATTGCCTTTCCTGGTCCGTCACCCACGCAGTCCACCTTGGCATCGACTATGCCCGGATGGCGGCGGACCAGGCCTCCGACCCCGGGGTCCAGGCCCTGCGGACCGCCGTCACGGGCCTCTGCATCACTGAGGTGCCGTTCGATGGTGCGGGCACGGCCCTCTTGTGTGACATCTCCCTCGGGCGGCCTCGCCCCATCGTGCCCGCGGGCTGGCAGCGCCAGGTTTTTGACGCCATCCACAGCCTGTCCCACCCGGTCACGAAGGCCTTCCAGAGGTTGGTCGCCAACAAGTTTGTCTGGCATGGCCTCCGGAAGGCCGTCCGCGGCTGGACCAGGACGTGCCTTGCGGGCCAGCGCGCGAAGGTGCACCGACACACCCAGGCCCCATTGGCCCCGTTTACGGTGCCGGAATGTAGGTTCGACCACGTTCACGTGGACCTGTTGGGACCTCTGCCCCCCTCTTGGGGTTTCACCCATGTCCTCACCATGGTTGACCGCACCACCCGGTGGCCGGAGGCCGTGCCTTTGGCAGCGACGACGATGGCAGACATCGCGCAAGCGTTCATCGCCACCTGGGTCGCCCGGTTCGGCGCCCCCTCGGAGATCTCGTCCGACCGCGGCCCCCAGTTCACCTCGCAGCTCTGGGGGGTGGTCGCGCGGGGGCTCGGGGTCCAGCTGCACCGAACCACGGCCTACCACCCCCAGGCCAAAGGCCTGTGCGAGCGGTTCCACCGCTCGTTGAAGGCCGTGCTCCGGGCCACCCTACGCGATGGCGGCTGGGTCGGCAGGCTCCCCTGGGTCCTGCTGGGCCTCCGGATGGCGCCCAAGGACGACCTGCATGCATCCGCGGCAGAGTTGGTCTTTGGACAACCACTGCGGGTGCTGGGCGAGTTCCTCCCCGACCCCACGGCACCATGGTCCGCGGCGCAGGAGCGCTCCGCACTGCAGGAGATCGCGCGGAGGTTCACCCCAGTGCCGACGGCGCAACACGGGCACCCACCTACGCACATTGCCCCGGAGCTTCGCACCGCAGAGTACGTCTTCGTCCGGCACGACGCCCACCGGTCACCACTGCCGCCCCCGTACGACGGGCCTTTCCGCATGCTGGAGACCGGTGTGAAACATTTCACCTTCGACATCGGCGGTACTCCCGACCGCGTCTCAGTGGATCGCCTCAAGCCGGCCCACCTCATTTTGGACCACCCACCGCCGGTGGCTCGGCCCCCGCGTCGAGGCCGCCCCCCTGCGGGCGGACCCCTGGCACCACCCAGCCCCACCGGCACGCCGCCCCCCGGGCCTGCACCCATCCCGGGTACAGCCGATGGCATCCCAGCTGCCATCCCTGCACCCCGGTCGCCACCGGTCGCCAGAGGACGCTTCGGCCGGGTCATCCATTTGCCCCGCAAACTGGCCCTCCAGGTGCGCGGGAATCCTGGGGGGGTGCGTGTGGCGGACACGAAAGCTCACTGGCGTGATGACATCATTCTGCACACCAAGGGGTGGCGGCCACGCCCGAGAGGTAGGCATGGCCTCAGGATATACACCGGGCGCGCAGCCCAGAGCGCTCCAGTGCTACAGTGAGCTCTTATAATAAAGACGCTTTAAACTTACCACGTTGTCCGCTTCCTTCTTGCAAGCAAGTAGCGTGCGTAGCACCGCGCTCTTCAGTATATTTCCATTACTAGAACCCGACTGCAAAGCCGCAAAAAGCCGGCGAAGCCAAAGCCTCTTGCCACTATTTTACCCATCACTATGGCATCAGTAGGTTAGGTAGTTGGTAGTAGGTAGGTGTCGTAGGTACCGTACCTGGTAAGACTTGGTAAAAGAGAAGAGCAGACAGTCCTCCCCAATAACTGCATACAATAAATGTCACAAGAAGCTTAAGGAAGTAACTATACGATGTGCTAGCTTAAGGCCTATTTTAAGAAATTTTAACTGGGCTTAACATACGTTTTCACAGTTTGTGTGTAATCTTCTAACTTCAGTCGCTGTCAGGACTGGTACTGGGGCGGCTTAGCCCAAATATTCAAAAGAATTGTGCATTTTGTGAAACAAGCACCAAATTTGGCACAAATGTACATTAATATGTTGCGAACATTTTCAGATATTGGGCCACTTGAAATTCCGTAATTTTTTTTTTCAAATTTTTTCAAATTTCGTAATTTCAAATTTTTCGGGTGACACCGTCACAATTTCGGTCTTCGAGGCCGGCCGATAGGCAAAGTGTGACTGGAAGGGACGAGGTTCTCCTGACCACATGGCCCTCGATCTGGGAAGCGAGAGGCGTTCCATTAGTGGACGCGTGCCTCACGACCGACTTTTGGGCGGCCCCGGCAGGCCGTTTGTTTTGACGTTCCGTGACAGGCCCTGCACCCCCACCTCCGGGCCGACTGGAAGCTTGTGCTGAGTACATCATACCTGAACAACTCAGTGAGGCAGAACACAGCAGTGCACACCAGGGTGACCCCTTCAGTGCATAAACCAATTAACCTGTCCACTGCAGGGCATATAGAAATGAAGTTATTTTCTGCATATAATAATAATATAAGTTCAGTTCTATATAACAATTTCTGTTATCACCACTACCACTACAACTACCACTACTACAAGCTTTGGCTGGAATTTTGTGGACTAACAGACAAACAGACATACAGACAAGCTGGGATCAAAACATTACCTCCTTCCACCATTGAGTGTAGAGGTAAACATCATGGAAATTATATCATGCCCTAGATTTAATTCATGCTTACCCGTGTATTTGCTTCACTGGTTCACAAGGTCTTTTGCATACATGTAATTCAGACTCTCGTCTTCATTGCTGACCACACAATGTTCGCAACATATTAATGTACATTTGTGCCAAATTTGGTGCTTGTATCACAAAATGCACAATTCTTTTGAATATTTGGGCTAAGCCGCCCCACTATATCGGCCGGCCTCGAAGACCGAAATTGTGACGGTGTCACCCGAAAAATTTGAAATTACGAAATTTGAAAAAATTTGAAAAAAAAAATTACGGAATTTCAAGTGGCCCAATATCTGAAAATGTTCGCAACATATTAATGTACATTTGTGCCAAATTTGGTGCTTGTATCACAAAATGCACAACAGGTTTGCTATGCTGCTACACTATGGTTCTCTCCGGGCACTGCGGCTTCCTCCACCAGAAGAAGTTAGCTTGCAGTAAGATCAGTGCCGACAGATCAGACGATAGCGCCGTTTCAACGGCAATGTGTGACTGTCGTTAATCAAACCGAGCTTTCTTTCTTTATGTAAACCGCTTATACCGACCGGTAGGTGCAGGACAACATCATAAATCAGACAAACCTACTGAGCATGGAGAGCATGGGATTGAAGCCTAATTCGGCTTTTCAGGTCTACCACTAAAGAAGAGAAAAATTTCGAAAATGGCCCAGAGTGGTTTACTTTCCAATTACGTTTCGTGAGAACATTTTTTTTTATCGCGATAAGAAGGTGATAGACGCTGATAGTGACCTGTAAGTACTCTTGAACATCCTCAACAACACATATATGCTGGTGCGAGCACTCAAAGGTCTTTACACGCTTTAGAGAAATTTAGCATTGTACACTTAAAGTGTAGACTTAAACTGGTAATTGAAACAGTGTAGATTGTAACCTGGTGAATGAGCAGGAGTCACATGACACTTTCTCACGAATTAGCTTGGGTACCCAAGACTTGGGTACATTTATGTCGTGGTTAAGCATAAACGTCGTCCTTCATGCCACATCTGATAGGTCAGTGTGGCGATGAAGAATGGAGGCGAAACATTGTTCCTCGTTTTGGCTTTGACCGAGTGACATGGAGTTTTGCAGAATCGAGTCGAAAAACACGTTGTTCAAGTGCTCGTACTTTTTCGCTGTGCAGTAAGCGAGTGACTTGATACGTTTCACAGTGCCCAAAGCAATTACGATTTAGCTTAGGAAATTTGAGCATATGATGAGAACTATTTCGAGCAGCATCTGCTTACGCGTGATTCGGTTGTGTTGCACCAACCTCGTTCCCGGTGTCGCAGACGACGCCCTGGTAAGATCTAAGATGTCCTGTGTCGAGGGCGCTGATTGGCTGACCTAAGCTGATCGCTGATTGGTCAGCTCACAAAATTTCGCAAATTCAGACCTAAAATGACACAATTTGCTTGCACCGCTTATACCATATTTCTGGCCTTGAAAAACTATCCCCGACGGCCTCGAGATTTCTAAAAAATAATTCTTTGTCAATTTTAGAATATTTGACGCCGTTTTCACCCTCAGTAACGCGTAATAAGCTTTAAAAAAATATTTTTTCAAATGCTTGAATCTCATTGGTTCTGGTATTTGGTGAAGATTACGATTTCTAAAAAATAATTCTTCGTCAATGTTAGAATATTTGATGCCGTTTTCAGCATCCGAAACGCGTAATAAGCTGTTTTAAAATATTTTTTCAAATGCTCGAATCTCATTGGTTATGGTGTTTGATGACGATTTTCGTTGAAGATAACGAGGTTGGTCTTAACGTATTTTAATTACAAATTAGAGGTTCATTCGATTGTGAATCAAAGAAAGACGGGTGAAACAAACTCCTATTGAACTCTTTCGCAATTGTTTTATACAAACTTCCGCATCCAGTCGATGGCGGCCACCATTGAGTGATTTCATTTTAGAAATATTTTTTCAAATGCTCGACTCTCATTGGGTCCCGTGTTTGGTGACACGTTTTGTTGAAGATAACCAGGCCCGTGCGGGCAGATGTTGGTCATAAAGTATTTTAATAATACATTGGAGGTGCAAAAGATTGTGAATGAAACAATGATGGGTGAAAGAAACTCCTAATGAACGTTTTAAATTTGTTATGCATACTTCCGCATCCGCAAGATGGCGGCGTCCACTGCGTTCGGAATTCTCGAGCCAAGGCATAATCAGGTTTTCAACATAATACATACTCGTTTATTGACAGCAGCCCCGACGCAGGGGCTGAGCCACCGGCGGTGGGTGGTCCACGTCGAGGTGGGCCGGCTTGAGTCGATCCACCGAGATGTGGTTGGGAGTACCGCCGATGTCCACGGTGAAGTGCTTCACCCCGGTCTCCAGCACGTGGAAAGGCCCGTCATACGGGGGCCGCAGTGGTGTCCGGTGGGCGTCGTGCCGGATGAAGACATATTCTGCGGTGCGAAGCTCCGGGGCGACGTGCGTGGGTGGGTGCCCGTGGTGCGCCGTCAGCACCGGGGCGAACCTCCGGGCGGTCCCCTGCAGTGCGGAGCGCTCCTGCGCTGCGGACCATGGTGCCGTGGGGTCGGGGAGGAACTCGCCCGGCACCGCAGCGGTTGTCCAAAAACCAACTCCGCCGCGGATGTGCGCAGGTCGTCCTTGGGCGCCGTCCGGAGGCCCAGCAGGACCCAGGGAGCCTGTCGACCCAGCCGCCATCGCGGAGGGTGGCCCGGAGCGTGGCCTTCAACGAGCGGTGGAACCGCTCGCACAGGCCATTGGCCTGGGGGTGGTAGGCCGTGGTTCGGTGCAGCTGGACCCCGAGCCCCCGCGCGACTGTGGCCCAGAGCTCTGAGGTG
The DNA here is from genome assembly GCF_964187855.1 of Myxine glutinosa. NCBI lineage: Eukaryota > Metazoa > Chordata > Myxini > Myxiniformes > Myxinidae > Myxine > Myxine glutinosa. The sequence goes on from NC_136261.1 coordinate 419,476,575, forward strand.
AACTGGGGGCCGCGGTCGGACGAGATCTCCGAGGGGGCGCCGAACCGGGCGACCCAGGTGGCGATGAACGCCTGGGCGACGTCCGCCGCCGTCATCGCCACCAAAGGCACGACCTCCGGCCACCGGGTGGTGCGGTTCACCATGGTAAGGACGTGGGTGAAACCCTGTGAGGGGGGCAGAGGTTCCACCAGGTCCACGTGCACGTGGTCGAACCTACGTGCCAGCACCGCAAACGGAGCCAATGGAGCCTGGGTATGCTGGTGCACCTTCGCGCGCTGGCACGCGAGGCCTGTCCTGGTCCAGCCGCTGACGGCCTTCCGGAGGCCATGCCAGACAAACTTGTCGGCGACCAACCTCTGGGAGGCCTTCGTGCCCGTGTGGGACAGGCCGTGGATGGCGTCAAAAACCAGCCCGCGGGCACGATGGGGTGAGGCCGCCAGAGGGAGATGTCACACAAGGTGGCCATGCCCGCGCCGTCGAATGGCACCTCGGTGACGCGGAGGCCCGTGACGGCAGTCCGCAAGGCCTGGACACTGGGGTCCGCGGCCTGGTCCGCCGCCATCTGGGCAGAGTCGATGCCAAGGTATACGGCGTGGGCGACGGACCGGGAAAGGCAATCCGCCACCAGGTTGTTCTTTCCCGCGACGTGCCGGATGTCCATTGTGTACTCGGACATGGCCACGAGGTGACGCTGCTGCCGGGCCGACCACAGCTCAGTGACCTTGCCCATCGCGAAGACCAGCGGCTTGTGTTCGACGAAGGCCATGAACGCACGGCCCTTGAGCAGATGGCAGAAGTGCCTGACCGCCAGGTGAAGCCCAAGCAACTCGCGGTCGAAGGTACTGTAACGGCATTCGGGCGGGCGAAGCTGCCGGCAAAAGAACGCCAGCGGCTGCCAAGCACCACGCACCCATTGCTCGTGCACTGCACCCACTGCGTAGACCGAGGCGTCGGTGGTGAGGGCGATCGGTGCATCGGGTGCCGGGTGCGCGAGCATGGTGGCATTAGCCAAGGCGAGCTTCGCGCCTGCGAATGCCGCGTCCATCTGCTCGGTCCAGGTAACATCATCTTTGCCTGGCTTCCCTCGAAGGGCCTCGTGCAAGGGGCGCAAAAGCTGAGCGATGTGGGGTAGGAACCGATGGTAAAAGTTCACCATGCCCAGGAACTCCTGGTGCCCCTTGATCGTGCGGAGGTGCGGAAACCCCCTCACCGCCTCCACCTTGGCCGGTAGGGGAACGGCCCCGTGCCTCGTGACGCGGTGCCCCATAAAGTCGATGCCGGCGACGCCGAACCGGCACTTAGCGGGGTTAACGATGAGGCCATGCTGGGCCAGATGTTTGAAGAGCGTGCGAAGATGTTGAAGGTGCTCTTCGCGGGACGCGCTGGCGACGATGATATCGTCCAGGTAGACGTATATAAAATCCAAGTCGCGCAAAACGCTGTCCATGAGGCGCTGGAATGCCTGAGCCGCATTTTTCAAACCGAAGGGCATCCGAAGAAATTCGAAAAGCCCGAACGGCATGATGACAGCCGTCTTCGGGATGTCCTCCGGCCTGACAGGGACCTGATGGTAGCCGCGTACGAGGTCCACCTTCGAAAAGAAGGACATGCCCGCCAACCGGGCAGAGAAGTCCTGGATGTGGGGGACGGGGTAGCGGTCGGGGGTGGTGGCGTTGTTGAGGCGCCGGTAGTCCCTGCACGGTCGCCATCCCCCGCCGGGCTTGGGCATGATGTGGAGCGGGGATGCCTACTCACTCTCAGAGCGCCGCATGATGCCGAGCCGCTCCAGCGTAGCGAAAGCCGCTTTTGCTACCGCGAGCTTCGTCGGCTCGAGGCGGCATGCCCGGGCATAGACCGGTGGCCCGGCGGTGGGAATGTGGTGTTCCACCCTGTGTTTGACGGCTCCCGCCGAGAAAGTGGGCCACGTAAGGGCCGGGAACCCAGCGAGGAGGCGGGTGAATTCGTCCGCTGCCGGAAGCGTACAGATGACCGTGACCATGGCCGGAACCGAACCGCTCAGCAAGCCGCTCGGCGAGCCCCTCGATGAGCCGCTCTGTGAGCTGCTCAACGAACCAGGCAGCGCGCACGCGAGCGAGCTAAACGTCTCAGCTTGGACAAGCCTTCTGCGCCGTACGTCGACCAATAATCCGTTTGCACATAAGAAATCCACGCCAAGCAATGCCATGGGTATGTCGGCTGTGACGAAGGACCAACGGAAAATCTGTCTGCCAAACCGCAGAGCGAGACAGCGTTTCCCGTACTTGCGAATAGATGTACCATTGGCCGCCAACAACCCGGGACCTCGACCTGCGGTTTGCTTGTCGGACGTACCAGCAGGAACGACACACACCTGCGTGCCCGTGTCGCACAGGTAATGGTGCCCGGACAAGGTGTCCGTTATATACAATAGGCTGTTGGAACCGCCGATGCTCAAAGCTGCCATCGAGCATCGGCTCGCCCGTTTCCCGACCTGCTGAAGGAACACGGCGGCCGACATTGCCGAGCCTCGCGGCCGAACTTGGCGTGGAAGAAACACCAGGTGGGCGGCTGCGGTGGCGGAGGGCGCGGTTTTCTTTGCGGCGGCGGTGGTGGTGGTGGTGGTGGGCGGGGCGTGGTGGCGGACACGAGCGGTGGTGCATCAGCATCAGCCCCGAGATCCACGAGGTGTGGTGCATCAACAGCAGGGACAGCCCCGGGAGCGGCCACGGCCACGGCAAAACTCGCCTGCGTGTCCAACTCCGTGTCGAACCTGTCAGCCTCGGCATTGAGGGCCCGGGGTTCCGTTGTTGTAGAACCCGCCAATGCGAGGCGGACTCGTGCCGGCAGCTGGCGACGAAATAACGCCCGGAACAGAGCGGTTGGGTTTCTTCGCCCATCATCAACAGCATATGGTCCATGCGGACTGATGGTCGCGTGCCACCGAGCTCGGGGAGGTCTAACAAGCAGTCGGCTCATGCGTCCACCGTGAGGCCGAACGTGGCAAGGAGGAGGCGCTTGATCGCCTCGTACCTGCCGTCAGCCGGCGGGTGTGTCAGGAAAGACACAGCCCGGGCAGCTGAGCCGTGTCCGAGGGCGACAACGACGTGGAAGTACCTCGCGTCACCCGTGATGCGCCGAAGCTGAAACTGGGCTTCGGCCTGGACGAACCAGACCTCAGCTTGGGTCTCCCAGAATTCAGGTAGCTTCACCGCGTTGTTTGCCATGTTGTTATGGCGTGTTCGGGTGGTCAACGATGGTTGACCGGGAACGTCGAAAGGTCACCAATGAAGCGCGGTGCCACGCGCGCTACTTGCTACCAAGGAGGAAGCGGCCAACGCGGTAAGGTTTTAGTTCTTTATTCAAAAAGTCACTGTAGCACTGACTGCGCTCCGGGCTGCGCGCCCGGTGTATATCCTGAGGCCACGCCTACACTTCGGGCGTGGCCGCCGCCCACTTGGTGCGCGGAATGATGTCACCATGCCAGTGAGCTTTTGTGTCCGCCACAACATTGTATATTTGCATTTTAAGACAAATTTCATCGAATCCAATAATCATGTGATTCCCTGTGAAATGATCAATGTAAAATCATATCCGACATTATGTGACGTCGCACTCAATTTGACGTAGACATGCGGAGATAATGAATTAATATTTCCCCCTTTTATAATTAAAATAATTAATTGATATTCCCCGTTTTTTTTAATTTATTGATATAAAATAATATGTCACTCCCCAGGATGCCCACTTGTACCTGCATTCGTGTTTTGTTGAAAAGGATTCCTAAAGCTTGTCTTACTTTTTACCAGGTAACAAGCTCGTTTTTAGCTCACCTGGACCTTAGTCCAGTAAACTTATCGATCGAGCAGTGTCCATTCGTAGGTAAGTGAGTGAAGGTATGTGTGTGTGTGTGTGTGTGTGTGTGTGTGTGTGTGTGTGTGTGTGTGTGTGTGTGTGTGTGTGTGTGTGTGTGTGTGTGTGTGTGTGTGTGTGTGTGAGTCAGTCAGTGTGAATTGAGTGAGTCAGTGAGTGAGTGGGTGTGAGACAGTCAGAGTGAGTCAGTCAGTCATTGAGGGAGTCAGTCAGTGAGTGAGTGTGAGTCAGTGAGTGAGCGAGTCAATCAGGCAGACAGTGAGTGCATTGTGTGAGTCAGTCATTGAGTTGAGTGAGTCAGTGAGCCAATGAGTATGTATGTGAGTGAGTGAGTGGGTGTAAGTGAGTCTAGAGTTGGCCATAAGGAAAAACAAACCTATTAATTTTGAGGTCAAAACGTCAGGATAGGCCAAAAGTCAACAATTTTGGCAGATTTATAAAAATCCTCAATTTTCATCCGATTCACTTGAAGTTTAAAGAAGATTTGCATATCAGGACAATGAATTCAGCCACCTATTATTTTTGACGTCAACATAAGCCAAAAGGTCAACATTGGCCAAAGGACAACAACCTATTTTAGAAATTTCGCAAGTATCGTTCTGTGCACGACAGATTTCTTATTTGTCTGTTTTTATGTCAATTGCCCACAAGTTACAATTCCAACCTGATCGTCATGAAACTTTACCAAGTTGTAGGTGCAGTCACAACTCAGAAGCCTATTGTTTTTTTTTTAGGTCAAAGGTCATCTTGAGGTCAACTTTCTAAAATAGTAAATTTTCATTCGATTGCCATGAACGTTGAACATGTTGAATCAACGAATTGGGGAATGAACTATTTTTTAAGATTAAACAGTCAAATGTCAACTGTAGGTCAAACTTCTAAAATCATCAATTTGTCTAAAAAATCATCAATTTTCATCTGATTAACCTGAACATTAAAGAGCAATTGCAAAGTGCCTCACTGAATTGGGAAACCAACTATTTTAAGGTCAAAAGGTTAAAGGTCAAACTTTCAAAATCATCAATTTTCATCTGAAATTCAATGAGCTATGATTAAGGTTGTTAACTTTAATCTCAATGAAATACATTTACACGCTCTTTCACCTACCTCATTCTCATCCACCCTCTCTGAAAAAATGTCCACTTCTCCCTTCGTTGACCTCCACACCCCTTCTGACCTCACTGACCACTACAATCACACTCTCTCCTCCTGCCTTGACCAGCTTGCGCCTATAAAAACCAAAACAGTTTCTTTCACCCATTCTGCTCCCTGGTTTACCCCTGAACTCCGCCTGATGAAAACTCATGCTCGCCAACTTGAAAGACTCCGAAATAAAACAGGTCTCACAATTCACTCCCAAGCCTACAAGGACCACCTACAACACTACAAAGATGCCCTCTCCCACGCCCGCTCCACCTACTACTCTCAAGTTATCCACTCTGGCTCTGAAAACCCAAAAGCACTTTTCTCTACGATAAACAAACTCCTCAGCCCCCTGGACACCACCACCCAGTCATTCACAGTAGACAACTGCATCTCCTTCCTTTCATTCTTCCAAAGCAAAATTGACAACATCTACAGCAGCTTAACCACCACCGCACCTGCTCCCCTCAAACCACCTGCCCCCCCTTATCCTGCCAACCCCTGTCTCAGTTCTCCCCAGTCTCCCCTACTGACCTCTCTGAACTCCTCATAGGAATGAAAACTGCCACCTGCACTCATGACCCCATTCCCTCCAGCTTGTCAAGGCCTCCCTTCCTGCTCTCTCTCCACTTATCACTGCAACAATAAACTCCTCCCTGTCTACAGGCATTGTCCCACCATCCCTCAAAATTGCTGCTGTTACCCCCATTCTGAAAAAACCTGGACTCAACCCTGACACCCTAAACAACTTCAGACCCATCTCCAACCTACCCTTTCTGTCAATAGTTTTGGAACGCACTATAGCCACTCAACTCAAACATCACCTCTCTGCCAATAACCTGTATGAAACATTCCAATCCGGATTCCGCTCCAACCACAGTACTGAAACTGCTCTCCTCAAAATCACCAACGACCTTCTCCTCTCCTCTGACGCTGGCAACCTCAACATTCTCATCCTCCTCGACCTCAGTGCCGCCTTTGACACCATCAATCACACCATCCTCCTCACCCGACTTGAAACCACCTTTAACATTACCGGCACTGCCCTCTCTTGGATCAAATCATACCTCTCCGACAGACGCCAGTTCATCTCCAACAATAACTGTAAATCCCCCACTGCTCCCCTCCCACAAGGTGTCCCAAGGTTCAGTTCTTGGCCCCCTCCTCTTCATCCTGTACCTGTCCCCCCTTGGTCACTTAATCTGCCGTCATGGTCTCCAATTCAACTGCTTCGCCGATGACATCCAGCTTTTCATCTCCATCGCCACCCACTCTGTCCTGACAAACTGCATCTCTGAAATAAAATCCTGGCTTCAAATCAACTTCCTCAAACTTAACTGTGATAAATCTGAAATAATCATCATTGGCCCAAAAACGCTCATAAAATCCACCCATACCTTTGCCCTCAACATCGACGGTATCCCAGTATCCACCTCCCCTCTCATCCGGAATCTTGGCGTCATCTTTGACCAAACCCTCTCCTTCGACAAATACACTAAACAGATCACAAAGACAGCCTTCTTTCACCTGAAAAACATCGCCCGTCTCCGCTCATCCCTCTCCTCCATGGCTGCAGAAACCCTCATCCACGCCTTCATCACCTCCCGTCTGGACTACTGCAATAGCCTCCTCTATGGTTCACCCTCAACAATCACCAATAAACTCCAATACATTCAGAACTCCACTGCCCATCTACTCACCCATTCCCGGACCCGTGACCACATCACCCCCGTCCTTTACAAGCTTCACTGGCTCCCCATCTCCCAGAGAATCCAGTACAAAATCCTCTTGACCTACAAAGCCCTCCATAACCTGGCCCCATCCTAACTGGCTGACCTCCTCTCCAGACACACTCCCAACCGCAACCTCCGTCCTGCTGGTACCAACCTTCTGACCCCCCCCCCATCCGGACCAAATTCAAATCCTGAGGGGACAGGGCCTTCTCCATCGCTGCTCCCACCCTCTGGAACTCACTACCTCACACCATCAGAGACTCCTCCTCACTCACCACATTCAAAACATCACTAAAGACCCACCTGTTCAGCACTGCATTCAACATTCAACCCACAGCATTTAACCCCTGACTATCACTTCTCCTTCTCCCTCCTTTTGCTTTAAATATTTCCCTATTGATTCGTCTTTTTGCAATTGTTGTTTTCATGTTTTGTTATGCATTATGTTTTGCACTCTGTCAAAGCGCCTTTGGGCTTCTTGAAAAGTGCTATACAAAATAAATGAATTATTATTGTTATTATTATTAGAGCCAAGGGAGTACTTACTTTTTTCACATACGAAATTTGCATTTATGTTTATTTAAATTATACAATGGACTACAAAATGTAAATGTTTCATGATATTTGTTATATTATATCACTTTTATCTGTCAATATTGTTGAAATGAAGATCAAATAGCTGTATGTTGAAATATGTTGAAAAAGTCACAACTTTACATGGGGTGCACTTACTTTTTCACGTGACTATTTATTTTATTTGATGAATCTTAACAATACTACGCTATCGTTTATAAGAATGTTGTAGGAAAAGGATTAATTATATTATTAAGGATGCATGTACATATATATATATATATACAGTATGTATTACATGTAAAGGAATTTAAGAGTAGAACTCAGACCCCAATTGACTGCAGAGTGCCTTTGTAATGGAAAGATATACATCCATTTGCAGTTCTGTGGAAATACTAATTGGGGATAAGGTTTGTGAAAGCTTTTTTGTGCAAAGACAATTATCTTCTGGTTCAAGTGACCACTGAGAAGATAATGGTTTAATCAGGGATCCCTCATCCCCCGATCTACCCCCTCCCCACTCTCTTATCAGTAATTCCTTGAACCCCAATCTACACCTCCCTAATCCCTTATCAGAATCCCTCGTCCCACGATCTCCTCCCTCCTACCCCTCCCACTGTGAGGACTCAATCAAATCTTCTCCGATTGTCTTTCAATTGCTATAATTGAAGCCAAAGAATACTCGTGTTAACTGGGGTCCTTATGCTGTGTGAGTTGGTTACATGTATTTCTGTTGTAACAGAATGAGTATTTTTCCCAGTGTTATTAAATTTTACAAGTATTCAATGAGTGAACATGACTTGGTTTATATGTACACAAATTGTTCAACGACACCCTCATCGGCTCATCGTTGCATTTAAACGCAGAACAGAAGCTGATTTTGCTTTTTCTTGCCAGAAACAAAACAACATTTGCCACTGTTAATGGTACAGTTTCAAACTTTACAGAAAATGGTTATTAACCAAAAATGTATTACAAAGAAATGGGTTTGTATCCTCTTTGTCCAAAAATTATAAACCATCTTCTCACGTATGTTTTTGCCAATCTTAGGGAGCAATAGTGTTCAACAGTCGAGGGTGCGAATTGACTCGATCCGTCCAAACGTCCCGCTATCTCCTATATTTTCGATCAAACGGCGAAATAAAAGTGACCACTTTTTTATTTTTAAAGTTTTTTTTTGTTTTTCATTGAAGAAAGTTCCTTAAAAAGTTATAAAAGAGAAAGGGTGGGGGTGGGAGCCGCGAGGTTATTGCCTCGGGTCCCATGCTGGCTCTCCACACCACTGGTCATGGGTAGGAGGAGACAAGGTTCCTGGGTAGGTAGTATATAGTGTTCAGTCATCTGCAAAACTGCTTCATTGAGAAAGAATACAATCAGGCAGATCATTGATATAAAACATCAACAATATTGGAGCCAACACAGACAGACCCCTGAAGACTCACGTCTGTCTTATGGACAGGGGATTACTGTCCTCATGTACCACAGATATTAGACGATTTGCAAGGAAGTCAGAGAGTGTATCAAGCAATTTTCCAGAAATACCATCAGATTTTAGCCTTTTGAGATGTCGAGAGCAACAACCCTGGCTTCTTCACGATGATCCAAAGTCCCATTCACATGTTCAGTGATTTGGGACAGAAAATCACCAGCAGACCATGACCGTCTAAAGCCATACTGAACATCAGTTTGGAGGTTGTGGGTTTCCAGATGAGTCATGAGTTGTTTTATCAAGGATTCAAACACTTTGCTAATAATGGGTAGAAAGCTAATAGGCCGATAGTTAGAAGGACCTGATTACTTATTGGAGTGTGGAATTGTGTATATATATATATATATATATATATATATATATATATATATATATATATATATATAGTTACGGTACGCAGTTAAGGATGGTATGTTTGCCGAGCGGAAACTCTGCGACCGAACAGTTGTTCCCCGACTAAACTCGATTCACCCAAACGTTGGCCGTATCGCGCCACAGATATTCAATGTGGAAAAGACTAAGACGACGAATGCAAAGAGGAAGGAGAAGAAGACGTACAGACGAGTAACGGGGTTTATTATTTACACACACATAAGCAAAAAGAGCAGTCACGGGTATTTACAGCGGACATGAAAAAAGCAGGTAACACAGTGCAAATTACTAGCTTATACTGACTTAGTTTACTACCCAGCACAGCACAAACAGAACAAACTCACGTACGCAAATGGATGGAAGGGTAGGAATCGTTTGGAGGGATGAGCAGGTGGGATCACAGGGCACAGCGAGCAGGTCCACTCCAGGTGGGAAGCGAGGAGCCGGCAGCTCCTTGTATTCGGCTTTACAGCACATGCCGGCAGCTCCTTGTATTTGGCTTTACAGCGCACACCGCCAGTTCCTTGTATTTGGCTTTACAGCGCACGCCGGCAGGGTCACTCGACTGGTTGAAACGGGGCTGGTTGAAGCGGCTCTTTGTCAAAGGCTTTGCGTATCTCTCACGCAACTCCAGTGCAACTCTGAACTCTCTCCCAGTGGACTGCCGACCCTCTTATGCACCTGGACTCATCTGCCGTATCTCTGGTGTAGCTTGTCCCAGCGATCGTCGCACCCTTCTCTCCAAACCTTCAGCGCGGGTGTGACACGCCCTCTTCGGTTTCGGTACCGCCCTCCTCCCCCATGCTCTGTTTCGTGACCTTGTATGGTAATCCCACGGGCTTGTCTCCTTATTTGGGCATGGCGCCGACGGCACGCCCCTCGTGGCGAGCCACGGGCTTGTTTCCTTATTTGGGCATGGGGCTGAACAGCCCCGCCCTTCGTGGCGCGCCCTGGGCTTGCCTCTCCCGGGCGACCCCACCCCTCCTGTTCAAACAGAGCACGGAGCACATATTCACTAGAGCAGCGAAATGAGAGGGCGTGCACCCCACGCTTGTGAACTGCTTTACCCGCAGATGGAGAGTTTGGCTGGGAAATGGAAGTATTGAAGGGGAGCTATTCTTAATTGATTCGGTGCAATGGAGTGTCCTTCTAATGGAAGACAAGGCCTTACTCTAAAACACATAATAAGATATAAGCTACTGAACAAGGTTTTTATCGGGTCCTGCAATGTGGTGTTTCATGGAATAACTACCGGGACGCCCTTTTTACTTTTACACAACTCTGGAGGCAGGAGGGGCCATATTCAACAATGTTCATCACCATTTCCAATATAATACAACACAATCAAAAAAATGCAATCCTCATATCCGCAACACTGCACCCTCCTCCTCTTACGCATGTCCCGGGCCTATAACTTTAATTTAGTGTGACACGTAGGTGTAGTTCCCTCTACTATTTACCTGACCCTGAGTGTGACAGTTTTAAAACATAGATAAATATGTCCCGCTGCTCCATTGCACCCTGCCTAACAGACTCACGCCCACAGCTAACCGAATTGCGAATGGTCTTCAAACTACACACTGATGGTGGGGAGCATTATTTACAATTGACGCTACTTTTATTTACAAAACTAACCCAGGACCTGTGATTGTTCTTTCTGGGGGGGGGGGAGACAGTCTGCTCTGCATCAATGCACCATGAAAGCACCCAAAAACGCATCAAAGCACCCTGAAGCACCAATCGGTGCAGTCACCATAGTTCAATCAATAATCAAAATAAACCAACAACCCCTAACCCTGCAGGTGGTCTCTTGCTCTCCGCCTCCCTCTGCTGGCTATTATTATTTCTTCCAGTTGTTGTCTTTTTCCTTTGCTGGCGGCCTATTTGCATTAAAACTTGCCCCCAACGTGTCCATTTTTTTTTAATGGCCCACAGGGGCCGACTAGTGTGGTTCACCTGTGGGGCATCGGTGCCCTGTGGCCCAGGTCCGCCAGCAAGATTTCGGGCCTTCATGGCCGGTTCCAGCAGAGGGGCCACGCCCCAACCCATGGGGTCCATAAGTGGTGCTCGGCCACAGACATGTGGTCCATAATGTGGTGCATCGATGCAGACAGCTGGTTCTGGGAGTTCCGGGCGCACAATGGCCGACTCACACACGCTCCCCTCGGCGCCCAATGGTGCACAGGTCATGTGGGAGACAAAAGGGGGGAGAGACAGATGAGCGAGGGGTAAGGTCACAAGGGTACACATCAATAAGGCAATGCAAGGTGAAATGCGTACAGAGGGCGAAGTGAGAAAGCTCGTCCCTACCATACGTCACCCCCCTGTCACCTACACTACCCTTGCCCTTACCCCCGTATGTACAAAAATGTACACATTTACAAATTCGTCGCTACTGTCACGTCTCCCCATATTTCTTCTATACCAAATTCATCACCACAATCCCTCTACTTCAAAATTTGCCATCACTAAATTCATCATCAATCCTCATAAGGAGGAAGAGATGGAACATCAAGCACAATGTCACACCCACGTCATGATGCGTCTCACATTCCAAACATTTGCACAATAAAAAATAATAAAACATGGCATGGTGTGGAGGTACGTCATCTCAGGTGAGTGGATGCAGATGGTGCAAGGAGATTTTCATCCTAACTACTTTCTAAATGACTTTAACACTCTTTACTCTACCCGGGGTCTTTCCCTGCCAATCCATTGGCCAACTTACATGATGGGTTCTAAAAACCAATTCCCATTGACCAAACTGTGTTGCTTCTCAATTTGGGGTCTCACTCCCCCAATTCATCTCCCGGTGCCCTTGCACAATTTCTGGGCTGTGACGTGTAGCTCTCCCAGCAGGTCTACCCACCTGCACACCTCCACCACTGCAGTTGCCACCCGAGCTTACCTAGCTCCTTACCCTAACCTATCTAAATGGGGAAGGCCCCTCCTGGCTCTGTCACCCCACTCGGTGCCCTCTGGCACTGGGCTACCCGGGTCCGACCTCCGGATCCTCGGGCCCCATCCACAACAACTCTACTGCCGGCTCCCAGAGCCCACCTGCGGCCTCACCTGGCCGACATCCTCACAGTGGTGGAGTGCCCAAACCAACTACACACACTAACAGGCTACACGCCCAGCCATTTCGACAACACTAATGCACCCATCCAATCACCATTCTTCCACCCGCACCACAGATGCCAATATCCAACCACAATTTACCTATACCCTCTACCTAACACTTACACTACCCGCCCCGGGTATTCGTGATGGGGGTCCACTCTTCCCCCATTCACACCTTCGCACCATCCACTCCACTCCATAGTTTCCACCATACTCACTCCACGACCATCCATTCCAATACTCCAGATATTCCACACTACCATTTATTCCATACACCTGTTCTCCATTCACCTGTTGTTGCACACCTGTGCACTCACACCTGGTGCCAACTGCACCCTCCTCCTCTTCCTGGACCAGTTGGTCAACACAACACACCTCACCATCACCATCACTCAAACACTGCTCCATACACCTGTCCAGTTGCACACCTGTGCAATCACACTACTACTCACAATCACAATCAGTTACTCATACCCTGCTCAATACACTTTCGATCCTCACACACACGGCATCATCTCATCTAACTACTCCCCTCTGGAACTTGCGCTTCCCAGTCGTCCCTTTAAACTATTGCGCTCCCTCGTCATTATTATCCACTCTAAACTACCTGCGTCCCCACTACAGGTATCAGTCACTAACTAAACCTTAACGTTACCTAATGCCATCTTCGCTAGATCCCTACACACGATATATCCTAACCCTACCGGGCTAGTTTTCACTGCCATCAACCCCATAAAACTACTGCTCCTTTGCCCCCCCGCTGTGAGGGATGGTGGATTGGCCATCCCATCACATGGGGCATCTCTTACTATAAATTTTGCTCGTCCAATTTCCAACCAATCAAAAATTTGCCAATTACTGCCAATTCTATTCACTTTTCTAAATTTCGGATGAAATCACTATCAGTATCATCACCATCATCACAGTTTTTTGTTTTTTGTTTTTTTGTATACAAGATCAAGGCTCGTGAAAGAGCGAACATTAATCACACAGAAAGACAAACAGACACATAAAACAAATAACATCGGGAGCGGTAGACAAGATGGGGGGAGAGGGGGAAGGACACAAACACAACATTTGAGAGCAGGGACCGAGAGACATGGAGACATCGAGAGATCTGTGGGAGGGAGAGGGCTTTGGGGGGGAGGCATGTGAAGGGGGGGGGGGGGTGGGAGGGGCATAAACTTATGGACACTGCCAGGATTTTTAGCAAAGAAGTTGGAATTTCAAACAAGGTGGATCTGGGGTGAATTAGTGGGGGAAGAAAAGATCAAGGTTATGGATGGGGGAAGATAAGAGATGGTGCTGAACAGCTGTTTTAAAGACCTGGAGGGAGGAGAGGGATTGAAGGCAGTGTGGGAGTTTGTTCCACAGACGGGAGAAAAGAGGAATGAAAGAGTGAAGGTGAGCAGAGAGCCGAGATTTCGGCAGTTTAACCATCAGAGGGTTGCTGGCAGATCTTGTGCGACCTGTAGGAATATTTGGGGGACAGAGCACAGAGAGAGCTGGGGGAGCAAGGCCGGAGAGGAGTCGGTAGAAGACAGAAAGACCACCTACCTGCCTGCGGTGAGTGAGTGAAAGGCCCTCAGAGATAGCTTCATCGCGGGAGATTCCAATGATTTTGAAAGCTTTGGATTCAACAGCGTGAAGCCGAGCCAGGTGTGAGGCAGGAGCACCAGCCCATGGGGGAGAACAGTATTCCATTGAGCTGCGGATGAAAGCCTTGTATGTGGTGAGGAGCTCAGGTGTGCCGAGGAAGGACTTCGCACGACGGAGGATGCCCAGTCGGCGACTGGCTTTGGAGGCCAGCTTGGAAATGTGGTTTTCCCAAGAAAGATCATGGCAGATAGTGAGACCCAAAAGCTTGAGCGACAGAACTTCTTGGAGAGGATTGTTGAGAAAGTAGATGGGAGGGTTGTCCAGTCGATCTTTTCGGAGAGACATAGTAAGAGAGTGAGATTTGTCAGGATTGAAAGACATGTTCCACTTGTTTGACCAGTCTGTGATTTTGTCCAGGTCTTCAGAGAGTGAGGAGGCTGCAGACTGCCGATCTGAGGGAAGAGGAATGGAGCGGCAGAGAGTGGAGTCATCAGCAAAGAGATAGAGAGGATTTTTCAGAGTCGGAGAGATCATTGATAAAGACCAGAAAAAGCACAGGGCCCAGCACACTTCCTTGGGGAACTCCAGCCTGAACAGGAAGGGGAGATGAGAGAAATCCATTCAGGGCCACACGTTGACTACGACCAGAGAGGAAGTCCGCAAGCCATGCATGGAGATTTCCATGGTACCATAGGAGGAGAGTTTGGTGAGCAGAGCTGGGTGCCAGACCGTATCAAAGGCCGGTGATATGTCAAGGGAGACAGCTCTGATTTCCTGTTTGGCATTGAGGACCTCCATCCATTGTTGAGACAGCAGAAGCAGCATGTCCAGAGTAGAGTGACCTGGTCTGAAACCAAATTGATGATCAGAGATCAAGCCATTGGAGAAGAGGAAAGATTTCATATCCGAAGCAATGATGGATTCCATGACTTTGCTGATAATTGGGAGCAGGCTGATTGGTCTGTAGTTGCAAGGATCTGTTTTTGCACCTTTTTTGTGTAAAGCGGTAATGTTAGCTGATTTCCAGGATGCTGGCAGATGACCTTGAGCAAAAGATAGGGTGAAAAGAACAGAGAGAGGTTGAGATAGAGTGGCAGAGCAGGATTTTAGGACCCGTGGGCTGATGCCGTCTGGTCCAGTTGCAGAATCAGAGTCGAGGTTTGACAAAAACTCCTCCACCTTGTCAGGAGAGAAGGACACAGAGTCCAGGAGCAGTTGGGTTCGACTGGGAAAGGTGGGAACAGAGAGAGATGGGTTTGGGACTAAGGATTTTGAGGCGAACACAGAGTTGAGGCATTCGGCTTTGTCACGTGCGATGTCAACTGTGTGGCCATTTGAGGTAAGGGAGGGGATGGAGGGGGAACAAACACCAGAAATGGATTTGACCAGACGCCACCAGGATTTGGAGGAAGGAGACAGGTTTGAGAGTTCATTCTTGAGTGAGGAGAGATAGTGCTTCCTGGCACTCCTGAGGGTAGACACACACTTGTTCCGAGCTTGGTGGAAGGAACTGAGATTGCCTTCAGTTGGATTAGTCTTCCAATAGGCAAAGGCAAGTTGTTTCAGGGCAACTGCCTCACCACAATATTCAGTGTACCATGGATGGGAGGAAGGGTAAGACAATTGAAGGCGAGATGGGATAAATCTGTGCATGAGAGAGATCAGTTTGCTTTGGAAGAATTGATGTCAGAGGCAGTGGATATGGGAGACCAATCCAGACGATTGGTGGCTGCTTGAAGACCGTCCCAGTCGGCCTGAGTGAAATGCCAGACTCGTCGCCGCTGAGGAGGCTCTCTGAGAATGGCCAGAGAGATGTCCACTTTGACAAGCACATGATCAGAAGAACCGATTGGAGCAGAAGAAGAGCAGCAGACATTAGCAGGGAAGTTTGTCATAACCAAGTCTAGAAGAGAAGATACTCCATTGGCTGAGATCCGGGTCGGGAAATTTACAGATTGTGTCAATCCCAGTGAGTCACAGAAGTCCTTTGCTGAGGTGCCATGACTGGTGAGAGAGGAACCCACACCCAACCAGGTGGCATGATGACAGTTGAAGTCACCACATATGAGGAAGAGAGAGTTGGGATGAGTGGATAGAAGTTGGTCCATGTTGTCAGACAGTGAAATGTAGATGGAGTCATCACTGTTTGGGGGACGGTACAGAACACATATGAACAAAAGGTGGGAGCGGAGAGGAAGCCGTAACCAGAGGTACTCCTGCGGGTGAGGAGGAAAGAGGGCAGTGCAAGGAGAGTGAGGAAGAAAGTTTTTGACAAAGATAGCCACCCCACCACCAGGCCGAGGCTCAGGTCTATCATACCGGAGGAGGGAGTAACCAGGAAGAGATATTAAGGAATCAGAGACATCTTGAAGGAGGAAAGTCTCTGTTAAGCAGATCAAGTCTGGATTGTCAGAAGCAACCTGTATGGAGAGATCAGTCAGGTTTGAGTGAAGGCCCCGGATGTTTGAGGTCCATACCGTTAATGAAGAGAGAGGGGGAGCATCGGGTACAGGACAGGGGAGGGGAGGAGTAGGGTAAGATGAAGGATGAGAGGGGGAGGTAGGGAGAGCAGTTGATAGTGTGTCAGATGTTGCAGAAGAGTTCCAAGAAAGGGAAGGATGAGGAGGATGAAAGGTTTGATGGTGAAGGGATGAGGCACAGTGAGGGGTTGTTTGAGGGGGGGCAGAGGAAAGTAGAAGGTTTGGGGGGGTGGAGGTATGAGATAGAAGGGAGACGAATTGGGGAGGAGGCAGCTTGGAGGAGGAGGGGGGAGGAGGGAGAATTGGAGAGGAATGGTATGGGGGGAGAATTGAATGGGAGGGATTGGAGGGGAGTTTTGAAGGGGAGGAGTGAGGGGGGAGTTTAGGAGGGGAGGGGCAAGGGGGGAGTTTTGGAGGGAAGGGGCAAGGGGGAAGTTTAGAAGTGGAGGGGCAAGGGGGGAGTTTAGGAGTGTAGGGGCAAGGGGGGGGATTTGGAGGGGAGTGGCAAGGGGGGAGTTTAGGAGGGGAAGGGCAAGGGGGGAGATCAGGAGTGGAGGGGCAAGAGGGGGGATTAGGAGTGGAGGGGCAAGGGGGTAGTTTAGGAGTGTAGGTGCAGGGGGGGGGGATTTGAATGGGAGGGGCAAGAGGGGAGTTTAGAAAGTGGATGATTAATGAAAGACGAACATTGATAACAAATTGGGTTTGTTGTGATTTTCAAGTTAGCAATCCGATTCAGAACGATGGAGGAGGGATGGAATGAATGTGAATTTAGACCATGTAGTGAGGGAGACGTATAAGATATTGAATTTCTTTTTTTTGACGTGGAATGAGTTAGAGAGGAAATTGAGAAAAGCCTTTTAAATAGGAAGAAAAACAGCGTGTTGTAATATACCACTGAATAAAACACAGAAGGGGAAAGGTTAAACATATTTAAATAATATTTAAACAGAACTGTGAACAATCTTATATGCACAAAAATACCAACGGGGACCACCACGAGTCACGTGAACAGGGCAAACGGTGGATGGCAAGGAGATATTGGGGCGGGCCGAACAGCACACCTGGACAGAAAATACAGGATGAGACAACAGTACACGTGGAGAAAAGAAAATAAATTTTTTTTTTTTAAATTTTTTTTTTGGGGGGGGGGGGGGGGGGAAGTTTGACCGTTAGAGTATTATGTTCGGGGTAGAAGGGAAAAAACCAAGAGCCAAGCAAAACACGCTTAAGTTAACAAAACACCGACGGGGGTACAACTACAAGGCCACACACGAGGAGCAGAACACGATTAATTAATTACAATTTTTTTTTTTTTTTTTATTTTTTTTTTTGTATACAAGATCGAGGCTCGTGAAAGAGCGAACATTAATCACACAGAAAGACAAACCGACACATAAAACATATAACATCGGGAGCGGTAGACAAGATGGGGAGAGAGGGGGAAGGACACAAACACAACATTTGAGAGCAGGGACCGAGAGACATGGAGACATCGAGAGATCTGAGAGAGGGCGAGGGCTTGGGGGGGGGGGGCATGGGAAGGGGGTGGTGGGAGAGGTATAAAACATATGGACACTGCCAGGACTTCCAGGAAAGAAGTTGGAATTTCAAACAAGGTGGATCTGGGGTGAATTAGCGGGGGTAGAAAAGATCAAGGTTTTGGATGGGGGAAGATAAGAGATGGTGGTGAACAGCTGTTTTAAAGACCTGGAGGGAGGAGTGGGATTGAAGGGAGTGAGGGAGTTTGTTCAAGAGGCGGGAGAAAAGAGGAATGAAAGAGTGAAGGTGAGCAGAGAGCCGAGATTTCGGCAGTTTAACCATCAGAGGGTTGCTGGCAGATCTTGTGCGACCTGTAGGAATATTTGGGGGACAGAGCACAGAGAGAGCTGGGGGTGCAAGGCCGGAGAGGAGTCGGTAGAAGACAGAAAGACCACCTACCTGCCTGCGGTGAGTGAGTGAAAGGCCCTCAGAGATAGCTTCATCGCGGGAGATTCCAATAATTCTGAAAGCTTTGGTTTCAACAGCGTGAAGCCGAGCTAGGTGTGAGGCAGGAGCACCGGCCCATAGGGGAGAACAGTATTCCATTGAGCTGCGGATGAAAGCCTTGTATGTGGTGAGGAGCTCAGGTGTGCCGAGGAAGGACTTCGCACGACGGAGGATGCCCAGTCGGCGACTGGCTTTGGAGGCCAGCTTGGAAATGTGGTTTTCCCAAGAAAGATCATTGCAGATAGTGAGACCCAAAATCTTGAGCGACAGAACTTCTTGGAGAGGATTGTTGAGAAAGTAGATGGGAGGGTTGTCCAGTCGATCTTTTCGGAGAGACATAGTAAGAGTGTGAGATTTGTCAGGATTGAAAGACATGTTTTTTTTTTTTGTTTGTTTTGTTTTGTATACAATATCGAGGCTCGTGAAAGAGCGAACATTAATCACATGAACACACAGAAAGACAAACCGACACATAAAACATATAACATAGGGAGCAGTAGACAAGATGGGGAGAGAGGGGGAAGGACACAAACACAACATTTGAGAGCAGGGACCGAGAGACATGGAGACATCGAGAGATCTGAGAGAGGGCGAGGGCTTTGGGGGGGGGGGGCGTGGGAAGGGGGCAGTGGGAGAGGTATAAAACATATGGACACTGCCAGGACTTCCAGGAAAGAAGTTGGAATTTCAAACAAGGTGGATCTGGGGTGAATTAGCGGGGGTAGAAAAGATCAAGGTTTTGGATGGGGGAAGATAAGAGATGGTGGTGAACAGCTGTTTTAAAGACCTGGAGGGAGGAGTGGGATTGAAGGGAGTGAGGGAGTTTGTTCCAGAGGCGGGAGAAAAGAGGAATGAAAGAGTGAAGGTGAGCAGAGAGCCGAGATTTCGGCAGTTTAACCATCAGAGGGTTGCTGGCAGATCTTGTGCGACCTGTAGGAATATTTGGGGGACAGAGCACAGAGAGAGCTGGGGGTGCAAGGCCGGAGAGGAGTCGGTAGAAGACAGAAAGACCACCTACCTGCCTGCGGTGAGTGAGTGAAAGGCCCTCAGAGATAGCTTCATCGCGGGAGATTCCAATAATTCTGAAAGCTTTGGTTTCAACAGCGTGAAGCCGAGCTAGGTGTGAGGCAGGAGCACCGGCCCATAGGGGAGAACAGTATTCCATTGAGCTGCGGATGAAAGCCTTGTATGTGGTGAGGAGCTCAGGTGTGCCGAGGAAGAACTTCGCACGACGGAGGATGCCCAGTCGGCGACTGGCTTTGGAGGCCAGCTTGGAAATGTGGTTTTCCCAAGAAAGATCATGGCAGATAGTGAGACCCAAAATCTTGAGCGACAGAACTTCTTGGAGAGGATTGTTGAGAAAGTAGATGGGGGGGTTGTCCAGTCGATCTTTTCGGAGAGACATAGTAAGAGTGTGAGATTTGTCAGGATTGAAAGACATGTTCCACTTGTTTGACCAGTCTGTGATTTTGTCCAGGTCTTCAGAGAGTGAGGAGGCAGCAGACTGCCGATCTGAGGGAAGAGGAATGGAGCGGCAGAGAGTGGAGTCATCAGCAAAGAGATAGAGAGGATTTTCGAGAGAGTCAGAGAGATCATTGATGAAGACCAGAAAAAGCACGGGGCCCAGAACACTGCCTTGGGGAACTCCAGCCTGAACAGGAAGAGGAGATGAGAGAAACCCATTCAGGGCCACACGTTGACGACGACTAGAGAGGAAGTCCGCCAGCCATGCGTGGAGATTTCCATGGATACCAAAGGAGGAGAGTTTGGTGAGCAGAGCGGGGTGCCAGACCGTGTCGAAGGCACGTGATATGTCGAGGGAGACAGCTCTAATTTCCTGTTTGGCATTGAGGACCTCCATCCATTGTTGAGACAGCAGAAGCAGCATGTCCAGAGTAGAGTGACCTGGTCTGAAACCAAATTGATGATCAGAGATCAAGCCATTGGAGAAGAGGAAAGATTTCATATCAGAAGCAATGATGGATTCCATGACTTTGCTGATAATTGGGAGAAGGCTGATTGGTCTGTAGTTGCTAGGATCTGTTTTTGCACCTTTTTTGTGCAAAGCGGTGATGTTGGCTGATTTCCAAGCAGATGGCAGTTGACCTTGAGCAAAAGAGAGGGTGAAGAGAACAGAGATGTTCCACTTGTTTGACCAGTCTGTGATTTTGTCCAGGTCTTCAGAGAGTGAGGAGGCAGCAGACTGCCGATCTGAGGGAAGAGGAATGGAGTGGCAGAGAGTGGAGTCATCAGCAAAGAGATAGAGAGGATTTTCGAGAGAGTCAGAGAGATCATTGATGAAGACCAGAAAAAGCACGGGGCCCAGAACACTGCCTTGGGGAACTCCAGCCTGAACAGGAAGATGAGATGAGAGAAACCCATTCAGGGCCACACGTTGACGACGACTAGAGAGGAAGTCCGCCAGCCATGCGTGGATATTTCCATGGATACCAAAGGAGGAGAGTTTGGTGAGCAGAGCGGGGTGCCAGACCGTGTCGAAGGCACGTGATATGTCGAGGGAGACAGCTCTAATTTCCTGTTTGGCATTGAGGACCTCCATCCATTGTTGAGACAGCAGAAGCAGCATGTCCAGAGTGGAGTGACCTGGTCTGAAACCAAATTGATGATCAGAGATCAAGCCATTGGAGAAGAGGAAAGATTTCATATCCGAAGCAATGATGGATTCCATGACTTTGCTGATAATTGGGAGAAGGCTGATTGGTCTGTAGTTGCTAGGATCTGTTTTTGCACCTTTTTTGTGCAAAGCGGTGATGTTGGCTGATTTCCAAGCAGATGGCAGTTGACCTTGAGCAAAAGAGAGGGTGAAGAGAACAGAGAGAGGGTGAGATAGAGCAGCAGAGCAGGATTTTAGGACCCGTGGGCTGATGCCGTCGGGTCCAGTTGCAGAATCAGAGTCGAGGGTTGACAGTTACAGGAAATTCAAACCAAAACTAACTATAATCAAACAATATCGCATGGACGATAAATAACGAGTTGAAATTTGACAATCTATCTGGGGAAATGGGGGAGAAACACCCAGTCCGCTATATCCTAGCCTCGGTGCGTCATGACTTCATTAAACTCAGCTTCGCAAAGCCGAGCAATGAACGCGGGTGGTTTGGTCACCTGCAGGTTGAATCCGTCCGGCTTTTGGTTCAAGGGAGGTGGTTTGGTCGGCCCGAGATTCCACGCACCATCTCGGCGCGGTACCTTGCGGACCCGGGCCCGATGGCTCAATCTCCCCCGGTCGGAACCCCGTCCCCATGAGGGGGCACCGTCCGCTTCCTCCCACTCGCCCTTGAACCAGACCGGTCGCCTCGCCCGCCAAGGCCCGGACTCGACCGTGCAGGGCGGGGCCAAGCCCGAATCGGCAACGACGCTTCAAAGAGAAACGACGCAGCTTCGATCCGCGCCGGGCCTCGCATCCAACAAAGCACACCGCGCCCCGAGTGCTCGCATCGGCTATCCGTCGCCCTAACGCTAACCCGGTTACCGTCGATGCTTCACCTGCATGCTCACACGCATACGCTACCCCTTTCACCCTCACCGAGCTCGGTGCTCCAACGCCGTCCGTACAATTCCACCAACGCTCTCCCTGTTACACACCACACCTCTCGCGCACACTCGCCGTTCGCACACCTCAGTCCACACCTCTCCTCTGTTACGTCCTCCATAACACTCACCATGGGCGTGCACTCTGGCATCCCCCCACTAACGCGCTCACATGGGCTCTCCCACACTCGCGCTACCACCAACTCAGGTGTGCTTCCTTGCACACCCTCAACCATTCCAAGCGTGCATTCTCGCAGCCGCTCCACCACCAACTCACTCCTCGAGGCACACTCCCCCTCGCACGTACACTCCGTATTGCTCTCACTCCCTGTGTCACACCCCGTACACCCCGTACACCCCGACGTGCATTCTCGCTCGCACTCGGCATCACACTCGCGCTTCGTAACATGCTCACCCTTTGACGCACACTTTTTCCTCACACGCGTGCCATTTTTACTCACACGGGACCCTTCACCAACGCACGGATGCCTCCTCGATCCCAAGCGCGTGAAAATTATTTTGTCGTCAAACATCCTCTTACAAAATCTCCCCGCACAATACACAGCACGTCTCACCTTCGGGGTTCTTCTTCCTCCCTGCACCAAAACCTGCAATCTCTTTATTTGGTTGGTGAGCACATAATTATGAGTTGAGCACCGGCCTTGTACATATTCCATCACCTCCTCCTGCCGCGAGTGGTTTTCTAAGTCCACGGTCTCTTCAATTTCAATGCCCACTGCCGCTTTTTCTTTACTCACCTCGACGACCGTTGGCTTTAATAAAATTCCCTCTACCTCATCGGTCGCTGGCTTTTCCAAACCCCATCGCAATTTATACCCCCGTCATTGTACCCGCGCTTTTCTCCGCTTCATTCAACCAGTGCTTCTCGACCCGCGTTACCTCCTCGTGCACCCCTGGGACCCTCTCGCCCACCATGCGATCCATGGTCTCCCCACATTTTTGCATGCGGTCACCCATTCTGTTGGTTATTGCTTCAATTTGGTTTCCCAATTCATCCCTCATTCGCTCACTATCAGCCCTCATTCTTTTTTCCATTCGTTCCATACTGTCGTTTTCTTTCTGCATTTCTACCATGAATTGGGCCATGAAGGCTTGCATTTGGGCCGCGCTCATTGGTTCCGTGGCCGTGGCCCCCTCAACCACATGCGCGAGAGCGCCATTTTGTGCGCCTGATAACCCCTCAACCACATCCTCCATATACATTTCCCTGAGGTCCTGGGTTGATTCTACCCCATCTATCTGTATCTCTCCCACCGGCATCCCGTCGCCTTGACCAGCCATGGCGCGATTTCAAAATTCGGGTTTTTGTAAAACAAAAGCAAATTTCAGCTACTTTGTAATTTTGAGCGCGTTAAACGCTTCAGGTCCGAATCCGACACTTCTGACACCAATTGTTACGCCAATAGTACAATTGGTGTTCCAAAATTTGGGCTAAATAAATTTAGTCCCAGGTTCGAATCCCAACTCCCGACTACCAATTGTTATGGTACGCGGTTAAGGATGGTATGTTTGCCGAGCGGAGGCTCCGTGACAGAACAGTTGTTCCCCGACTAAACCCGATTCACCCAAACGTTGGCCGTATCGCGCCACAGATATTCAATGGGGAAAAGACTAAGACGACAAATGCAAAGAGGAAGGAGAAGAAGATGTACAGAAGAGTAACGGGGTTTATTATTTACACACACAAGCAAAAAGAGCAGTCACGGGTATTTACAGCAGACATGAAAAAAGCAGGTAACACAGTGCAAATTACTAGCTTATACTGACTTAGTTTACTACCCAGGACAGCACGAACAGAACAAACTCACGTACGCAAATGGATGGAAGGGTAGGAATCGTTTGGAGGGATGAGCAGGTGGGATCACAGGGCACAGCGAGCAGGTCCACTCCGGGCGGGAAGCGAGGAGCCGGCAGCTCCTTGTATTCGGCTTTGCAGCGCACGCCGGCAGCTCCTTGTATTTGGCTTTACAGCGCACGCCGGCAGCTCCTTGTATTTGGCTTTACAGCGCACGCCGGCAGCTCCTTGTATTTGGCTTTACAGCGCACGCCGGCAGGGTCACTCGGCTGGTTGAAGCGGCTCTTTGTCAAAGGCTTTGCGTATCTCTCACGCAACTCCAGTGCAACTCTGAACTCTCTCCCGGTGGACTGCCGACCCTCTTATGCACCTGGACTCATCTGCCGTATCTCTGGTGTCGCTTGTCCCAGCGATCGTCGCACCCTTCTCTCCAAACCTTCAGCACGGGTGTGACACGCCCTCTTCGGTTTCGGTACCGCCCTCCTCCCCCGTGCTCTGTTTCGTGACCTCGTATGGTAATCCCACGGGCTTGTCTCCCTATTTGGGCATCGCGCCGACGGCACACCCCTCGTGGCGAGCCACGGGCTTGTTTCCTTATTTGGGCATGGGGCTGAACAGCCCCGCCCTTCGTGGCGCGCCCTGGGCTTGCCTCTCCCGGGCGACCCCGCCCCTCCTGTTCAAACAGAGCACAGAGCACATATTCACTATAGCAGCGAAATGAGAGGGAGTGCACCCCACGCTTGTGAACTGCTTTACCCGCAGATGGAGAATTTGGCTGGGAAATGGAAGTATTGAAGGGGAGCTATTCTTAATTGATTCGGTGCAATGGAGTGTCCTTCTAATGGAAGACAAGGCCTTACTCTAAAACACATAATAATATATAAGCTACTGAACAAGGGTTTTATCGGGTCCTGCAATGTGGTGTTTCATGGAATAACTACCGGGACGCCCTTTTTACCTTTACACAACTCTGGAGGCAGGAGGGGCCATATTCAACAATGTTCATCACCATTTCCAATATAATACAACACAATCAAAAAAATGTAATCCTCATATCCGCAACAATATATATATATATATATAATTTTACATTATATGTCAATCTATTGCTAACAATAGTTAAAATTACATTTCAATGTGAATCTTGTAGAAGGATTCTCAAAGCATGCAAGGAAATGTGCAGGGAACCTGGAGCAAGCAGCCGACCATCTGTAAAATGACAAAGTGACCTCTAAGGATGTGAATGGAGGGAAGAATGCTGATTTGGCTCAGAGTTGGAATGTACCACTTCATTAGGGGGGCTTAGGGGATTGACTTCATCAGCTTTTGTGTGGTCCGTAATGATAAACCTATGGAGTTGGTGCCAGAAAGGCTGGCTCTAAGTGACCCCAGAATTCCGACCATTGTAGAT
Organism: Myxine glutinosa; assembly: GCF_964187855.1. Classification (NCBI taxonomy): domain Eukaryota; kingdom Metazoa; phylum Chordata; class Myxini; order Myxiniformes; family Myxinidae; genus Myxine; species Myxine glutinosa. The sequence continues at coordinate 419,501,701 of NC_136261.1, forward strand.
CAGAGGAAATGAGTTTTGTATTTAAACGGAACACTCCGAGGCTTCGAGAGAGAATTCTTTTCCACGGAACGATGCGTCGTATTCTGTTTGTATTTTGTGTACAGTATAACTGTGGAACCTCTCCGTGATGATTGAATAAAATGATGGGAACTCGGTTGAAGCCTCTTTAATTGTTATATTGAGAGGTCTTGCGGTGAAGTAGTTTGTAATAGTCAACTACAGCCAGCTACAACAACCAGTCACAACAGTTGGTGCCTCGTACGGCTTTCAGGCTGAACGAGATTGACAGACGGACAGCCCAAACTCGAGGTGCTCAAGGTAAGATCATGAATGCTCTTCAATCTCCTGTCAATCTTTACAGCACGATGCAAAAAGAACCTACCGATTTATTCTCTCATCGTGTATGTGTCTAAATGTCATGATGCATCAAGAGAATGGTATACGCCATATGGAGACCCGCTGGTTTTCGTTTGCACCCCAGGCTAGGTGACGTTTAATCCGTTGACCCCCGGGCTAGGTGACGTTTAGTCTTTTGAAAACAGAGTGGAGATCTGCTGGGGATTCATTCATAAATGTACAATATGTATAAAATGGTCGACCTGAAGTTGTATATTTGTATATTTTAGAGGTAACGTTCTGATATCTGTTGAGACTCTCTTGCTTTTGCCATTCGTTATAGGGTTGAGTTCCCATAATATGTACCGACTGTTACGGATTTATGTGAATTACTATTCAGGTCTTTGCTTATTAATGTGTAGTCGATTAAAGGTTGTTGTGATTAAAGGGTCAGGAGCCCTTCTGGGAAAAAAGAGACCGGAAACGGAAGAAGAAAAGACATGAGGTCCGGGAGAAGCGGCGATTCTCTTCTTCTTCCTTGCCCAGCGCCGAGAAGAGCAGTATCGATATTGAGCAGCGTGGGGAAACGCGGCGTTTGAAAGCCCGTCTGGCGAGAGGAGTTACCTGGGCGGGGTAATTACCCATTTGCAGGTCAAGTCGCCGTGGGTTCGTGCACGGAACCAAGCATCCGGCACAGTTCGCCTCACCGTCTACAAGGACGCATACGGGTCGCACCTTGGGCCTCGCGCGCATTGCAAGCCGTGCTTGGTTTTGCCCCGTTGCTTGGCAAGGAGGTGTACGCTGCAGCAGCTGTCCCCGGTACGAGACGTGCACGTTTGGAGCACGTCCGCCCGGGGTTCGTTCAACCGCCCGTGTGCGGAGAAGAGAGACATTGTGAGGGACAGTGACCCAAGTGGTCGTGAGTGGGGAAAGGGGGGGACACATATGTAAGATGGCCATCTTTGTAATATTGATTGTTGATTGTTGATGGTTGTGGATTCCTTGGGGGAATATATTATTGATTACTCCGGATCCTTGGTGTGGGGTTTCTTATTGACTGGAATTCATATTGATTGCGTTACGAAAGCGTATAAATCATAGATCTTTCTGGCGGAGTTCCTCTCACGGTCCGGCGGTCACCGAGACCAGGTAGTCACCGGGAGGACCACGTTACATGACTCATACATAAATTATGGTCGAGATCCCTTATTCCGACCTGGTAATAGCGAAGGGGTGCGCGGAACAAGAATTATACATCAATTAGCGATTATTTCTGATAATATGCAAGTTTTGCGAGATGCACCGTTAAATCGATTGCACACGATTGATTGCACATTGCGCTGCAACTCATTAATGGAGCCGTGAGCCCTGTGGGTTGTCTGACGTGCGCGTTTGCATTGAGCGAGCGAGTGAGCCAACGCTGACTGATTACATACATGCTGTGACAGACAGCGAATGAATACCTTGGCTCAGGATGGATTAATTCGTGCAGTTTGTAAAATATCTGTTTATTTTATGCTTTCTGCTATGTAATATCTTGCGTTTTGAGATTATCACGGACACGTACAAATTCCAGACAAATGCGATATGATCCATGCTTAAGTAATGAGACCACTCACAGCTCTCTAGACCTTGTGGTTGTTTCAGACACGACAAAGGACGTGTTCATTAAAATAATCGTTTCACGAAGGATTACGTGCTGACACGTTCATCTTGAGGCGAAGCACGTTCGCACGTAGTTAAAACTACTGACATCTCTGGAACGGCTGGTTGGATGTTTACAAAATAAACTTCCTCTTATAGAGCAGAATCATGCGCAAACAACGATACCAATCGCGACCCTGATTACACGTAACCACCTTGTTCCAGTCAATCACGGTTGGCAATTTTTGAATGGTCTCTATTAATTTGTTTATCCGTGCCTTTTTATCTTCTTTGCCCAAGACAAATAGAGCTGTTCTGCACTGGCAAATGCAACTTCCACACCGTGATCTCGAGCGGACTGATTCGTGAGCAATCGGCATGCATTAACCGCCAGGTAACCACCAGGTAACCACTAGGTAACCACCAGGTATGCCAGCACCAAGAAAGACATCTGTTACTTTTACGTTTTCCAGCTTGATTGTGGCCAAATGCTCAAATGCGTGTTATTTTTGGGAATTCCAAGGCGAACATATTTGAGGTCTGTTTTACGTGTGAGACTTGATGGATTATTGAAATAATTTACATGGAAGCATATTTGAAAAGATTCAGTGTGTAGTGTCCATGATGGCGTACTGAGCCGTCTACATTTTTTTTTTTGGCAAAAATACTGTTACGGATCCGGGGGACGGCACTTCCGTTAGCAAGGGGGGGGGGTTAATCCCCTTGTCCTGTTAAGCTGGCGGTCCGACCGGTCCTGGGGGTATATCGCCACTCCCGGTTAAAACTGAATCGGGTAGTAGGCCCCCTTGTGGGTGTCCAATTTGGTTTCTAACCAAATTTTACCTCCAATTCTTCCTTTGACCAGCGCCTACCGGTAAGTGAGGAAATACTGCCGCCCGGGCCGCAGAGTAATGGATCGATTGCGCCGAGCGAAGCGAGCTGCGACTCAGGCCGTTAACAGAAGACTAAACCCAATTAAAAGTGGTTTGGCCAAATCGTGCCACAGGTACTCAATTGGGAAAAGACAAAGACGATCGGACGAGAATGAAACCAAAGAATAAGGAGGAACAGATATTTATTAATTATTTACAACAAACCAAAGGAACCGAAGAAGACAGAAAGCAGGGCATTTATACAAGAAATGGAAGGAGCAGGACACAGAGCAAGCTTATCTACACAGGATTAACTTATCCCCAGGACAATACAGACAGCACAAACTCACGTACACGAATGGGAATTGCAGGCAGGAATGGCTGGAAGGATGAGAGGGGCAGACGGTCCACAGAGCTGGCGGGCAGGGAGGTCCGGGGATCGCGGCACACCGTTGGTGTCCCGCGTGCACGCCCTCGCTCAGGTTCAGCGGCGAAAACTCAGTCGTCAGTGCTGGGTCTTCCTCCTCGGTCATCATCCTCCTTACGCGTCTCTCCCCACTCATCTCTCCCATCTCTTTGGTAGATGCCGCCCTCATCTGCTCCAAGTCCCCCTTGTGGGTGTCCAATTTGGTTTCTAACCCGATTTTTACCTCCTCTATCTGATTCCCCATCTGTTTAATTTCCCGGGTGGATTGCTCCCCTATTTCCCTCAATTTGCCTTCCATATTGTTTTCTAGCCCCGTTAACCCATTCTTCACCCCTTCTATCTGGTTCTCTTGGGCGGCCATTCTATTTTCAAACCCCATTAACCCATCCATCATTTCCCCGATTTGGTTACCCATGTCCTCCAGTTGGCCCCCCAATTTACATTCTAGCCCATCCAACCTGTTGTCTAACCCCTCAAATTTATTGTCTAACCCCTCAAATTTATTGTCTAACCCCTCAATTTTGCTTCCTAGGTCATTTATCAATTCCCCAATTTGATTGCCCAATTGGTCACCCTGAGCCCTCGTCTCTTCCTTTTGGGTGTCTAATTTACTTTGTAATCGCTCACCCATCTTGACCATAAGGGCCTCCATTTGCACCATGAAGAGGTTCAAATCCACTGGTGCTGCGGGCATGGCTGCCGCGGCCATGTGCGCGGCGCCTTCTTGTGCGCCCCCAACCTCGTGCGAGGCGCCGCCCTCTTGTGTGCCTGCACACCCCTCTACCACATCCTCATCGCTCTCCTCCTCCCCCTCTCTTAATTCCTCCCTGGGGTCCTGGGTTGCCTCTAACCCCTCTTCTACCTCCCCTACCGGCATCCGATCCCCTTGACCATCCATGGCATGACTCAATTTGGATGTTAAACAAAATTTTGACCGCTTGTAATTTTGACCAAATTTTTAGACGTTTTAAAAATTTGGTTCGGGCCTCAAATCCCACTCCCCGACACCAATTGTTACGGATCCAGGGGACGGCACTCCCGTTAGCAAGGGGGGTTAATCCCCTTGTCCTGTTAAGCTGGCCGTCCGACCGGTCCTGGGGGTATCTCGCCACTCCTGGTCAGCACTGAATAGGGTAGTAGGCCAATTCTTCCTATGACGTAAGTACCAGCGCCTTCCGGCAAGCGAGGAAATACTCCCGCCCGGGCCGCAGCGTAATGGATGGATTGCGCCGAGCGAAGCGAGCTGTGAGGCAGGCCGTTAACAAAAGACTAAACCCGATTAAAAGTGGTTCGGCCAAAATCGCGCCACAGGTACTCAATTGGGAAAAGACAAAGATGATCGGATGAGAATGAAACCAAAAGAATAAGGAGGAACAGGTATTTATTAATTGTTTACACAAAACCAAAGAAAGAGCAGGAACGAAAGTAATATACAGGACGAAGAAGAAGAAGATACACAGGGCAGCCTTAAACAGTCTTACTTATCCCCAGGACAATACAGACAGAACAAGCTCACAAACACAAATGGGAATTGCAGGCAGGCATGGCTGGAAGGATGAGAGGGGCAGACGGTACACAGAGCTGGTGGGCAGCGAGTTCCGGGGATCGCGGCACGACGTCGAGGTCCCGCTTGAACGTCCACGCTCCGGTTCAATGGCGATTAACCCGGCAGGCAGATGTAAACCATAGTAATGTTCGCTCCTCTCTCCCTCCTCTCTCATGGGTGTCCTCCCGCATCTCTCAGAAGCAGTGCCTCGCAGTTCCTTTTATTGGCCTCAGCCGTATCAAGCCGCCAACTCCGATGACGCGCCTACCGGCTGGCTCACCTTGGCGATGGTTGGTCGGTACGTTACGGGCTCTCTGACTCCACCTTTGATGAAGAGGTGTTGCCACACCCATGATTTGTCGGCTCCTCCCCCCTTCTTCTCCGAGACGGAGCACATGGGCAATGGCGTCTTGCGGGATAGAAATCCACTCGCACCGCCGGGATAGAAAACCACTCGCACCGCTGGGATAGAAAACGAAAGGGGACCTATCTATTTGATTGATGCAACGTAGAGTCAACCTATTGGAAACACAGCCTTACCTGGAACACATAATAACGAAATAACTATTAAGAGAGCCTATGGTTCGCTACGTGTTGCGATGTGGACGAACTAGGGAACGACCTCTGACCTTTACAATGAAAATGGAGGTATTTACAAAGACTCATTTACAAAGGGGTGTATTTACAAAGTGCAGGGTTTTCAAAACCCCAACACACCCATGAGAGAGGAGGGAGAGATGGGGGAGGATATAAGGCATGGAGTGAGCGAAGAGGTCGTGGGGGTACGCGAGGAGGTAAAGCGGGGTGAGGAGCGCATGGAGAAAGAGGTGAGGAACAGCACAGCTAGGTTACAGGGGGGAATAGAAGACCAGATGCGGGGAGTTGAGCAGCTGACCGTGGGACAAAAGGAGTTAGGGGAGCAGGTGGAAAAGAACACGGTGGTAATAGGGGGGTTGAAAGCGACGCAGAAATAAATAAAGAAGGAATCAATAGCGACTAAGAAGGAATGTCAGACGGTACATGAGGGACTGACGAAGAGGTTAGAAGAGGTGGTGGAGGCAATGGAGACAAAAGAACGGGAAGTCAGGACGCACATAGAAACAACCAAGAAATGGAGGGAGAAATTGGCCTTAGAGGGAGAAATTGAAGGGGCGCACCGCGAAATAAAGGAGGTGAAACAAAAATTAGAGGAAGTGGAAGAGGGGGTAAGTGAAATTAAGAAGAGATGGAGGGAGACTAAGAAATAAAGGAGGAGGTGATGGAATTGGTGCAAGGTCTGTGCTCACAGCGTTGATGTGCTTACTGACCAAATAAAGAGTTTGCAGGTGGCGGAGGAGGAGCGAAGGAGAAGAGGTGCCGAGGTGAGTGGCGATATGCTCGGGAATATATATGGTGTGAGGGGAGATTCAGTGAGCTTGGGTGTTGGTCGAGACCCGGGCGTTCGTGAAAGGCCGCTGGTGAGGTGTGTGACTGGTGCAGAGTGCGTGGAAAGAGGTGTGCAAGGATTTCCGACTAAGGTGTGTGTGAGAAAAAGAGTGTGCGCCGAGGAGTGAGTGTGCTGTCAAGAGTGAGGGTGAATGCACGACAGTGTGGTGGTGAGAGTGACAGAGTACGAGTTGGTTGTGGCAGGTGAGAAAGAATGCACACCTAGAATGGAAGAATGCACACCTGGAATGGTTGAGCGCGTGTGGGAATGCACACCTGATTTGGTGGTGGAGCGCATGATTGGGTGTGCAAAAGAGTGCACACCCATGGTTGTCACAGAGGATGTGACCGAGGAGTGGGCGCGAGGAGGTGTGTTGATGACGTGTGCGAATGCTGTGTGTGCCAAGGTGTGCGGTGGTCAGGTGTGTAACGAAGTCTGTGAGCGGAATGAGTGTACCTGGGTGGTGTGTAAGAGAAAGTACAATAATGAAGTGTATGGAGACACCTGGATGTGTGAGGAGGAAAAGGAACGAGTGGTGTGAGTATGTACGGGGAGCATCAACGCTAAATGGAGCAGTGGTTAGACCGACGTTTAGCCGGCGCGAGCCCTCGGTCCATGCCGGGCGTTGGGTACTGCGGGAACCGGCAGGGGTCGTAATCACGGCAGTTTCAAAAGAACCGCCATGCACGATCCGCGCCGGGCCTCACCCTGCACGGTCGCGTCCGCGCTCTGCTAAGCGGAGCGGGCGGCCGGTGCGAGGGAAGGTAGGAAGGTTCGGGACGGCGCCCCCTTGTGGTTGTGGCGTTCCGGCCGGGCGAGATTGGGCCAACGGGAGGGAGACCGAAAGGCTCCGCACCGAGGTGGATCTTGGAATCTCGGCCCGAGTAAACCTCCTCCCCTGAACTGAGTGCCGGACAGACCCAACCGTGGTAGACGAACCACCCGCAATCATTGCTCGGCTTGGCAAAGCCGAGCTTTGAGAATGTAATGACGCACCGAGGCTCAAGTTTAATGGACATTTGGTAGGAGTAGGAAATTGGTGATTGGCAAATTGGATTGGTAAATTTGATTGGCGAAGACGATTGGCAGTATTGGCAAATTTTGATTGGCAAGAATTGGATGGGCGAAATTGATAGTGGGAGATGCCCGAGGTGAAGGGATGGCAAATCCACCATCCCTCACATCCATCCGGGCACATGAGCTATAGTTTATGGGGTTCGGCAGTGTAAGCTCGTCAAAGGGGGATTTGGATAATGGATTAGGGATCTAGAAAAATGACCATAGGTAACCATATAATTAAGTAGTGACATTGTACCTGTAGTGGGGATGTAGAACAGATTAGGTGGATTATAAGGGGCGACTGGGAAGCTCGAGTTTCAGAAGGGGGGTAGTCAGATCAGATGATGCAGTGTGCTTGTGGTTTTTATCGAATGAGGCATTGCATATGGAAGTTCTTTGTGTTGAGCAAATGAGTAATTGGTTGAGAATGGCCGTGTGTGTGAGAATCTTTGTGTTGAGCAAATGAGGCAATGCTCGTGAATGGTGCCGTGTGTGTGAATGAGGCGATGGAGCAGCGTATGGTGAAAAGTGTGATTGTGAGTTGTATTGAGCGAATGGTCCTGGAGGAAGGAGGGTGCAGGGAGCACCAGGTGTGATTGAACAGGTGCACAAGTGAACAGGTGTATGGAGAATGGTTGAATGGAATAACTGGTCTGGAGTAAATGGAGTATGGAATGGATGGTGTGGAGTGAGTAGTGTGTAATATGTGGAGTGGAGTGGTTCATGCGAAGGGAATGGATGGGGAGATGGACCCCTTTCATGAATACCCAGGGAGGGTAGTTTAAAAGTAGGTAGGGGGTATAGGTAAATTGTGGTTGGATATTGGCATCTGTGGTGTGTGTGGTAGAATGGTGTTTGGATGGGTGCATTAGTGATGTGGAAATGGCTGGGCGTGTGGCCTCTTAGTGTGTGTGTGTGTGTGTGGTTAAATGGGCACTCCGCGACTGTGAGGATGTTGGCCAGGTGAGGCCTCAGGTGGGCTCTGGGAGCCGGTAGAGTTGTGAATGGGGCCCGAGGATCTGGAGGACGGACCCGGGTAGCCCAGTGCCATAGAGGGCACCGAGTGGGGAGAGCGCCAGAGGGCCTTCCCCAAGTATATAGGTTAGGGTAAGGAGCAGGTAAGCTCGGAGGCAACTGCAGTGGCAGAGGTGTGCAGGTGAGTAGACCTGCTAGGGGAGCCACACGACTCAGCCCCAAAATTGTGCGAAGGCACAGGGAGTTGAATCGGGGGTGTGAGACCCCAAATTGGTGAGCGCCACAGATGGTCAGTGGGAATTGGTTTTTAGAACCGCATAGAGTAAGTGGCCAATGGTTTTGCAGGGAAAGACCCCAGGGAGAGTAAAAGAATGTTAAAGTCATTTAGAGGATAGTTATGATTGAAATCTCCTCGCACAATCTACATCCACTCACCTGAGGTGATAACATGACTCCACACCAGGTGATTTGTTGCAAATGTTTTGGGATGTAAGACGCATCATGACGTGGGTGACATTGTGCTGGCTGTTCCATCTCTTCCTCCTTAAGAGGGATTGATCATGAATTGGTTGGTGGAAAATTTGTTTTAGATTGGAGTAATAAGAAATTGGGAGTGGGGACGAATTTGCTTTAAGGGGAGATATGGGGAAGACAGGACGGGTAGTGACAAATTTGTAAATGTGTAGAGTTTTGTAAATACAGGGTAGGGGGCAAGGGTAGAGTAGGTGACAGGTGGGGTGATGTACGATAGGGACGAGTTTTCTTCGCTTGCTCTCCATGTGCACCTCACCTCTGCATTGCCTTGGTTAATGTGTACCCTTGCGCCCTTGCACCTCACTGACTCTGCTTTGTCTTCCTCCCCACCCATGGGCCGTGCTCTCTGGGCACTGAGGGGAATGTGCGGGAGCCGCATCTGTGTGCCCGAGCCGCCGCTGCCAGCTGCCTGGATCGATGCACCACCTTATGGACCACACCCACTGATGGACCCCACGTTTTGGGGCCTGACCCCTCTGCTGGGACCGGCCAGGTTGGCCAGAAAAAGATCTTCGCTTGCGGACCTCGGTGAGGTGGCACTATGCCCTACAGGTGGACCACCATAGTTGGACCCTGCTGGCCATAAAAAAAAACGGACGCAATTTGTGCCTCGTGTTTTTATACCCACCAAATAGGCCGCAAGCCAAGAACATGAAGAACACGAAGAAAGGTATAGCATCAAGAAAGACGGCCCAGCAGAGCAGGAGTGAGAAGACCATCAGATTGTTTTCATTGTTTGTGTGCTTATTATTTTTGAAATGTCGCACTGGATGGTGCTTTGATTGGTGCGTATTGGTGCTTTGGTGCTTGCATGCTCGGGGATGCATTGCAATATCAATTCTGCATCCCCGGGCATGTGAGGGTGGTGTGTCGGTGCAGTGCATGCTTTTTCCTCCCTCCCTCAGGGTTCTCTTTGATTCCCAAAGAAATGACAGGTCCTGGGTTTGCCATGTAAATACAAATAGTGTCTTGTAAATAATGCTCCCCACCGTAAATGTGTAGTTTGAAAATAATTCCGCAATTCGGTTATTCTGTGGGTGTGAATCTGTTAGGCAGGATGCAACGTAGCAGGGGGACATACTTAACTGTGTTTTAAAACTGTCGCACTCAGGGTAAGGTTAATCGTAGAGGGGAACTACATCGGAGTGTCACATTAAGTTAAAGTTTTTTGGCCCGGGACGTGCCTGGAGGAATGAGGGTGCTGTGTTGGTGTTTTGAAACCCTGCACTTTGTAAATACACCCCTTTGTAAATACCTCCATTTTCATTGTAAAGGTCAGAGGTCATTCCCGAGTTAGTCCACATCACAACACGTAGCGAACCATAGGCTCTCTTAATAGTTATTTCGTTATTATGTGTTCCAGGTAAGGCTGTGTTTCCAATAGGTTGACTCCACGTTGCATCAATCAAATAAGATAGGTCCCCTTTCATTTTCTATCCCAGTGGTGCGAGTGGTTTTCTATCCTGGCGGTGCGAGTGGTTTTCTATCCCGCAAGACGCCATTGCCCATGTGCTCCGTCTCGGAGAAGGGGGGAGGAGCCGCCAAATCACGGGCGTGGCACCACCTCGTCATCAAAGGTGGAGTCAGAGAGCCCGTACAGACCAACCATCGCCGAGGTGAGCCAGCCGGTAGGCGCGTCATCAGAGTTGGCGGCTTGATACAGCCGAGGCCAATAAAAAAAACTGCGAGGGACTGCTTCTGAGAGACATGGGAGGACACCCATGAGAGAGGAGGGAGAGAGGAGCGAACATCGAACATTCATTCTTGGCGCGAACCTCCTGCGGCGTGTGAGAGTTGGCATGCTCGTGGGCGATACCAACCACGCTGCCTGCCGGGTTTTTCGCCACTGAACCAGAGCATGGATGTTCAAGCGGGACCTCGACGTCGTGCCACGATCCCCGGACCTCCCTGCCCGCCAGCTCTGTGGACCGTCTGCCCCTCTCATCCTTCCAGCCATTCCTGCCTGCAATTCCCATTTGTGTACGTGAGCTTGTTCTGTCTGTATTGTCCTGGGGATAAGTAAGACTGTTTAAGGCTGCCCTGTGTATCTTCTTCTTCTTCTTCGTCCTGTATATTACTTTCGTTCCTTCTCTTTCTTTGGTTTTGTGTAAATAATTAAAAAATACCTGTTCCTCCTTATTCTTTTGGTTTCATTCTCGCCCGATCGTCTTTGTCTTTTCCCAATTGAGTACCTGTGGCACGATTTTGGCCGAGCCGCTTTAATCGGGTTTAGTCTTATTGTTAATGGCTCGGGCTTCGGGTTGCTAAACCGCTCAGTATTTACCATCATATCCGTGGTTCGAGCGGGAGTTATCTCACTGCTTTGCGGTCAGATTGGCACTCAGGTATTTGGGACTCCATTGACCAATCACCCTGGCCAATCTCGACCGGAAAGGAGAGTTATAATTTCCAGGATTGGGGGACGGCCAGCTTAAAAGACAAGGGGATTAACCCCCCCCCCCCTTGGTAAGGGGAGCGCCGACCCCGAATCCACAACAATTGGTGTCTGGGAGTGGGATTGGACCCAAACCAAATTTTAATACATCTGAAAAAAAAAATTGGGTCAAAAATTACGAGCAGGAATAGAGGTGTTAAGGGGAGATGAGGGAAAGTGAGGGTGAGGGGAAAATTTACATGTAAGTGAATGGGGAAATGAGGGTGGTCATGGAACAACATTTTTCCTCTACTGCCAACCGAACGGGATTCTGGTCTCGATAAGACATCGTTCTGATGATCACTTGAGTGTGGATCGACTTTGGCTTGATGCTGGTATACTAGTGGGATAGAGATATTGGGAATGTTATTTTCGCTCACTTGGACACAGTGAGTTATATTGTACGAAACTGATGGTACCATCATCGGAATGATATATTGGTTGTACAATTGATTACTATTGTTTTTGTGCTGTTATTCTTGTGTGACCTGATTTCAATACTTGTTTGTTGGTAACAATTGGTGTGGTTTCACCATTGATCTTTGACACACAGAATAACACATCTTTCTGCCGTGACTCCTTTCGGGGCTCGGAGGTACACCGTGACCGGGGTTTGGGAAGGAGCACTTAACAAAAGGGAAGGATGGGGTGGACAAAAGGTTTGATGGTGATTGGGTGAGGCACAGTGAAGTATTATTTGAGGGGGGTGGGGCAGAGCGAGGCAGAAGGTTTGGAAAGATGGAGGTGAGGGTTGGAAGGGGGAAGAAGCAGGGAGGACACTTTGAGGAGGAGGGGTGAGAGGGGGGAAATTGAGAAGAAATGAGGTTGGGGAGATTTAAAGGGGAGGGGCGAGGGGAGGTCAATGGGGGGAGGGGTGAAGGGGGAGTTTGGGAGGGGAGGGGCAAGGGGGAGTCTAGGAGGGGACGGGTGCAGGGGGAGTTGAGGAGGTAAGGGGCAAGCAGGACATTTGAAAGGGATGGGTGATGGGGAAGATATGGTGTGGAGGGGTGAGTTTGGATTCTCGAAAGTGTTGTTCGATTAATGGGAAACGAACATTTATTGCAAAATGAGTTTCTTATGACCTTCGAGTCAAAGATGCGTAGATTCGGTGAGCAAGTCAAAAGCACCCTTTCAAAGAAGAAAAAGAAAAAGGTGTTATAATATGACAGAATACATCACTTCAGGGGAAAGTTTAAGCATTTTAAAATTGAACAGTGAAAACTATCTGTGGAAATGGGGATGAAACATGTGGTCGAAGAACGAACGAATGAATAAGAACAACAAATAAACAAAGAAGAACAATGAATAAGAACAAAGAAGGAAATGTTTTTTGTTGTTTTTTTTTTAGTTGAGATTTTAACCAAGGAAGTTTGGGGTGAAAAGACTGGGAAAAACTGAGAACACGAAAGTAATTGGACCACAATCGACCGCTGAGAGAAAACGAAGCCTCAAGGTAGGACACAAGGTACTAGGCTGAAAAAAACACGGCACGAAATAACCGACGATTTTTTATACAGGTATGAAAGATTAACACCGAGAATCTTCCTTGGGACACACGATAGGTACACACACCGAAAGATAAATATAGTTTCGACAAAAATACAATTGTGAACAATTACTTAACTTCGAAAGCGTGGAGAGCGTGTGCAGCTTCGAAAAACCACCGTGCCTTCGCCGATAAGATCTCGCGAGATCTTGTGATTAAATGCTATTGCCACGTCATTAGTGTATTATTTGCCGTTGCTGTTTTGGCCGCCGCCAAAGTGAAACTGATGCATGTTCCTCTCAGGGACCAAGTTTGACCGGATAAAAAGAATCTTCCTACGTTTTTCTTCAGGCTTTGATGACTATTATTATTTATTAAACTACCCTGTCAAATATATTTTTTAAATGAGTGGTTTTTTTTAACATGACTTAAATGTCACACTATTATAAATTATACATATTTATCTTTTCTCTTTCAGATGTCCAACAAAAAATGCAAAGTTGTCAATTCAGAGGCCCAGCCTGGCTTAGCTAGAAGATATTTAGATAAGAATTTCTCCAGCATTCCTGACTCCTCAAAAGATCTGAAAAAAATGGACATGTGTTAGACATTTTTATTGGTTCCAACATTAGGTCATGTACAGAGAATGAAAAAAAAAATCCCTCACATTTTGCCTCGGAACCATTATGTTATTCTTCAGTGAATTCCAATGTGAAGTCTCTTGTCACCCGAACTTTATTAAAGTTCAAAAAAAACTGAGCAATCCCGATGGAAATGGAAAGATTTATTGGAATTTGTAATGAAACGTTTTGTTTTCCCAACAGCCACATCCAGTCATACCCCGCAAAAAGAATCGGTATCTTATGAAGTTCTACATTAGGAAGATATAAGAAAAGACATCCCAACTTCAACAAGAAGTAGAAGGCAAATGTCTAACATGCCACAGAGAAAACAGAAGATGAAGAAAAGGCTCGAGTTCCTATCAGCTTCAAAGCTGATATGGCAAAGAAATTGAATTCAAAGATAGGGGAACTAAGAACCCAGATGAAGACCCCGAAACGTGTCACTAAACAGGCCCTAAAAAGAGAGATCCATCAAATAAATAAAGTAAGGGATAAAGTAAATAGTAAATAAAGTAAGTAAAGTAAATAAAGTAAGGGATAAAAAGATAGTGGAACTAGAAGAAAAATTACATGGGAATGCCTTGGCAAAGGAGCTTGCGGAGACGAAGGCTCAGCTTGGACAACTCAAGAATACCCATAAGAAATTGGTGAATTTCTGTAAAAAGAACCAGAAGAGACCACACTTCTTAGTTTACCAATACAAAAAAAATCAAGAAAAACTAGAAGACCAAGATGAGCTGGTGAGACACCTCAAATTTAATAACCTTGTTCTGGAAGTATCTATTGACACTATGAAACAAGATGCCAACAGCATGGTCAAGTCAAAGGTGGACAATAAGACATACAGCTCCAGTACAAGACTGTTTGTGTTTGACTGCATAGTTAACAAAGTTCCAACAGGAAATATTCCTGCCTTGATTAGCCAATTCCACAAGAGATGCAGGACTGAACCAGATAGTATTCCACAACACAGCTGTGTCGAATTGATGGCCAGAGAATTGGGCGTGGTTGCAGAACTACAGACAGCAGAGATCCTCCTTAATAATAAGGATGTGACTTTAGGTTTTGATGCTACCATTCAAGAGAAAACCCACATCAATAGTATTCATTTTACTACCATGAAGGAGTGTGTTGCAGCAGCTGTGGATGAGTTACCTAGTGGAACAGCTGTGGATTATGCACAACATATATGTGAAACTATTGACAATTTGAGTGAGACTTACGATTATTTTAACAACGATGCCAATTTTCAAGAGATCTGTCAAAAAATGATCGACAATATAATATAATGAATATAACGAATAACAATATAACGACAATATAACGAATACAATAAGTGATAGGTGTGCTGCTAATCATGCTTGTATTAGGATTGTGACCAGTGAGTGGGGTAAATCTTTGAATGAGCTTTATTGTCATTTACATCCTCTTGATACAATTGCATCATCTGTTCGATCAGCCCTTAAGAAACTTGAGGAAACAAAAGGTAAAGTTTATGGAAAGGCATGTGTGGCGCAAATTTGATACTTCAAATAAACAAACTTCGTTATAAAAATGGAAAAGTTGATCCTAGAGGATTTGTTGCTTTCCTTGATGAGAAGAATATTCCACGTGATGTGCTCCCACGGTACCATGGAAATCGGTTGCACATTCTATTTCATATTGCTGGAAAACTTATTGAACATTATCAATTTATTTCTGTTGTTATTGAAAAAAAAGGAACATCCTGTGGGGGTTTAAGAAGTGCCATTCTCCATGACTTTACCAATGATATTGCAAAGGTCGAACTTCAGGTTCTTGGGTTATGGGCAAGCATTTAACAGGGCCTTGGATGACACATTTCTACACCTCCAGCACAAATGAAGTTAACCATGTTGATGGTATTGAGGTTGTAAAGAATGTTCTGCATGAATTAAAGAAAGCCGAAGAGAATCCAGAGAGCCTGATATAATGAGAAGCAAAGACTTATTTGATGATGAGATAGTTGTCGACAATACAATGAGTAAACTGCGAGAGATACCAGTGGATTCGCACTTCAGTCAGATGATGAAGAATTGTCTCAAGGCAATCATTGATGTGGCTGTATCGTAATAACTTTGAGATGGATGTAACTGATAAACTGAAGGAGGAGACTGAATCAGCACGGTCACATAATATAGACGCTGAAGAGATTATGGGGATGTTCAGCTCTTCAAAACAGAAGTCTCCGCATGCTACAATGTGTTACCTATCCTGTAGAATGCGTGCCTGTAAGAATAGGACAGTGAACTACCTTGATGACGTTGAAGAAAATCAGAGGGATGAAATACTCCGGAAGGCTGTCAAATGGGGAAGAGTGCAGAGGAACAGAAGGAAGAAAAAACAAAAAGAAATTAGAACAGAGATCATCAAGTGAGAGAAGTCAAAGAGCAGATACGGGACACCAAAGAAAGGAAGAAAATAGAGAAAAAAAACTTATAGAATGCGACTGACTAGACTGGTCGGATTTTTGGGAAAACACGCTTCTAGAGGCATTTTTGGGGAAAAGCTGACATACCACTTTTTTATCATAATTAGGGTGTGCTGAGTTCATTTGTGCTGTCTGTCACCCTCTCCTGTGAAGCTAAATTCCTCAAAATGGCCAAAAACAAAATGGCCACCAAAATGTTATTTTGCCTATTATATCCGGTCTTCCTGTGGTCAAATGCATAGTTTAGAAGTGTCATCCATAGATATGACGTATCACCATATATAAATTTGTTGTCCTATCAAATTATAATGTTGTCTTCATTTTAATTAGTGGCAATGGCGGCCATTTTGTATTTCAAGATGGCTGCCATGGCCAGCAACTATTTCTCTTATATCGACTTCTAAGGTAGATCCTAGTCGGAGTTTAATTGTTCAAAGTTTTGAGGAATAAAGTATTTAATTTGGCCCAAATATTTCCAATCGTAGTTGTAATCAAGAAACATATTTGCTCCATATATGTGTAACCAAAAATGCTGAAACACTACGCTCATATCATCATCACCAGAAAGCACTTATATGGTTGAGTGATAAAATGCACTAACTCATTTTTCTTTCGTTTCAGATGAAGGATTGTCGAATGTGATTTTCATATGATTAATGTGCCGATGCAAAAATGAGAATATGGAGCCAATACTGAATCTTAAAAGAGACAGATCCACTGATGTCAGACAATGCATCATCTGTCAGGAGAAGAAAAGTGACAAGCTGTTAGGTGCTACAGAACAAGGACTAACCAAACTGAAAGAGTCTGTGCAAATACGTCAGAAACATAGAGACAGTCAAAACAGAATAGCAATCGATAGACTTGTTATGATACTAACTACCAACCCTGATTCCTTGGTATGGCATAAATCTTGCTATGCTAGTTTTACTAGCAAAACAAACATATCCAGATTACAAAAACAAAATTACTCTGAATCGTGTGAAGCTGGCACAAGCGCTTCAGCTGGTGATCTGCCCTCTAGACTTCAAAGTTCCATACAGCCTGTTGATTGGGCAGCCTGTATGTTCTGTCAGGATGACAGCACTAAGACCAAATTGTCATCTATGACCACGCTGAAGATGAGCCAGCAGATCCTTGAAGCTTCTCCCTATGATCAACTTACCAGTATACGTTTATCTGAGGTGAATGATCTTATAGCTTCTGAGGGCAAATACCATGCTAACTGCTACAAACAATTCCTCTGCAATACATCCAGAAGAAAGGATAACACACAAAAAACAGATCTTGCTATACAATGGCTTATTGAAGAACTAGAGGGTGCAGCAAAACTAGCTCATGTTCTCGAATTATCTGAGGTGTGGAAAAGATATTGTCAATTGGCTGAAACAGCTGATATTGACGTTCCCCCATGTTTCACTAGTAGGAGGGCATCTTTCAAGGAAAAGCTTAAACTATATATAAGCCACTTCTTTGAGTTCGTAGTTATGCACAACCAAGCCGATGAAGACAGACAAACATTGCTGGTGCCAATAAAATACGGACATGTCCCAATTTCAAAGTTGGTAGCTGAAGATGAGGATGCCCATACCATGCCTGCTTATCAGCCAGTGGATGACTCGTTCCTAGAAATGGTACATGTTGCATTGAAGCTGCGATCTGAAATAATGTCCCAATCTTCCTATGAAGGCTTCAACATTAGTGAGGATGAAGCAATATCCTGTGTTCCTGATAATCTGTTTATGTTTCTTCGTTTGCTCTTTGGTGGACAGGGTCTTCTCGAGGGCGAATTTGGTGAAACTGAGGATGAAGTTGAAGATATCGAAGATAAAACTGAAGAAATCAAAAAGAGGAAATATCCCAGGGTGAATTAAAACTTCAAGGTATAATTCTGAGCATAGGACAAGACTTGGTTTACAATGTCAGTGGGGGAAAACGCTGGACGCCCAAGCATGTAGGCTTAGCATGTACATTACATCAAGCCACTAGATCAAAGGAGCTGGTGCAGCTCTTTCACAATGCTGGTCACATCATTGGCTATGACAATGTTCTACAGGTTGACACAGCTCTGGCAGAACATACCCTGAAATCAATGAACATTATAACAGGAGCAGTGACCCCTCCAAATTTTGTACCAAATCGGTTTGTGCATTTCACATGTGACAACATAGATATCAATGATAGTGGGGCGGCTTAACCCAAATATTCAAAAGAATTGTGCATTTTGTGATACAAGCACCAAATTTGGCACAAATGTACATTAATATGTTGCGAACATTTTCAGATATTGGGCCACTTGAAATTCTCTCTTTATGTCCGCCATATTGGATTTCAAAATGGCCGCCACTTGAAATCTACATTTGCTATTATCTCTGGACGTAATGCAGCTATTGACTTGATTCTGGTATCTAAATGTATGTTTTTGGGGGCAAGGAATCCAATGGTACCAATTTCAACTTAATGTTATCTATCACAGTCTGTTATATAATTTTATTTGGAAATTATCTAGGCAAATATTGGATTCAACACAATACTTTGAAAAGAATGTCTTAGTTCTGTAAATATAAATAAATAAATAAACTATACTAAATCACTAGTAACAACTCAGACAAGCTCATATATAATGGCAGTCTAAAATATAAATTCATATCCCATTAGGAAACAAAGTGACCCATTCATTTGTGTTTTTCATATGCATATTTTATGTAACATTACATTCATATTGTCAATAAATACCAAACATGCATAATCCCCTTTTCCTAGACCCTTTAAGCCATCTTTTGTGTTTCTAGAGTACAGAAATTTCTTGTATAGGCTTCCATCTGTCTTGTTTCCTTAACAATGCACTGTAGCATGTCTTTAACAATGTTTACAAACATGACTCCACTACATGTCTTTAATCACAGCCCTGACCCAAATAAAAGAGTAGAGAGGCTGCATGTGTGTTGACCCACATCAACTGTGTTCTTTGTGTGTGGCTGTGTTTAAATCACCTAGTGACTCCACATAAATGAGTTAATTACATACAATCTGGGCTCAGCTAGACAACATTGTGTGATCAGCAATGAAGACGAGAGTCTGAATTACATGTATGCAAAAGACCTTGTGAACCAGTGAAGCAAATACACGGGTAAGCATGAATTAAATCTAGGGCATGATATAATTTCCATGATGTTTACCTCTACACTCAATGGTGGAAGGAGGTAATGTTTTGATCCCAGCTTGTCTGTATGTCTGTTTGTCTGTTAGTCCACAAAATTCCAGACAAAGCTTGTAGTAGTGGTAGTTGTAGTGGTAGTGGTGATAACAGAAATTGTTATATAGAACTGAACTTATATTATTATTATATGCAGAAAATAACTTCATTTCTATATGCCCTGCAGTGGACAGGTTAATTGGTTTATGCACTGAAGGGGTCACCCTGGTGTGCACTGCTGTGTTCTGCCTCACTGAGTTGTTCAGGTATGATGTACTCAGCACAAGCTTACCTGATACACATGTGTGCTGGCTAAAACCACTTGTCTGGTGGGCACGACAGAGGCAGGTTGTCTAATAGTCAACCTGGTCTTACTTTTTGGGGGTTTATCTGAAATTCTTACTATAAGGCTTTAAATTAGAAATGTTTTATATAAAGTAGTATTTTGAGTGAAGTGTGTATTCCACACTGACAGTTTTGACATGTTCTGAATTTAACACGAAGGCTGTAATTAACAGAACGGGGTATGTCTGGAAAATGTACTGTCCAACCTAATAAGAGTTTAGACTGATTTATATTTAAATCTTGGCTGTGTAAATATTGTAAGAATTTATGAATTCAAATGTTTTGTAAATATTCAATAAATTTGGGAATATTTTCTAACTAAAGAATCTCATGTGATTTTATTTCTCTTCTTGCCTCCGGTATGGGTGAAAATTTAATTCCGGCATAATCTCACAAAACTAATTCCCTAAGTGTGCCAAGCTAAATGCTCTACGATATAGAGGAATTATCCTCCTCTCCATTAGTATGGTGGAGGAAACCCCTCTATTATATATATAACAAAATGTTAACATTATATCATTGTATTGTTGCAGATTCAGAAGACAGTTCCACCATGTCCAAGAGCTTCAGACTAGCTGATGTTGAGCGAACTTCACCATCAACATCACAGCACCTCACCACAACTGACTGGAAGTTATGCCTTATATGTCAAGAGGACAAGACGGAGACACTGACCAAACCTGACCAATCAAAGAGAAAAGACATTGGGAGTGGGTACAGTTCACTCGCAGAGAACTTGGTCAAATTCAGTAAACTTGGAGAGCTTCCAGGATCATTTCACCTGGAAAGACTCGATGATGGTCATGGCATTGAAGCTGCGATGGTTGCACACGGTGCAAAATATCATCAGACATGCAGGCTCCAGTACAACAACACCAAACTGCAGAGAGCACAAAAGAGAGCACTCAAGAAAGAATGTGAGAGCGATGAGGAACAAGCTGCATGCAAACGCACCAGGTTACATTCACGCTCATCGAGTACAGAGAAGAAGGTCCCAGAAAATTGGTTCTTCTGTGAACAACCTGCTGTGATGAATGCCAAGAGGATTGGCCAAGAGCAGTTCGAGGCTTTCACCAGAGAGTGTCTTTTGGACAGAACAAAGGCAGTGGACGCACCCATTCCTCGTAACAAGCTGAAGGTGTTCAGCACTTCCACTCCAAGAAGCCAGAGCAAAGGTCAGCAACAGCTCGCCTCCATCAAGAATGACCGTGAACTCTTCGCACGCCTGTACATTGGCTGCCAGACGAGGGATGGAAACCTTGAGGAGTTCTTTTGTCACGAGAATCAGGCATGTCCTCCTGCATTGTCTGATGGTGGAAGCCTCTGCACTGGTACCAAGAGTGATCTCCTCACATGCTTGGAAGAAGTCTCCGACGCAAAGATAGAGACTCCTGTCACGACCTGTATTGTGCTTGATGGAGCAGCCATCGTCCAGATGCTGAAGCCGGCTGCATCAAAGACCTTTGAAGAGTATGCACAACAAACCTTCATCCCATATATGTCCACGAAGCTGCAAACAGTGTCACGCCTGGATCTGGTCTGGGATACTTACCTTGCTGATTCACTGAAAGGTAGTACACGTGCAAAGCGGGGACAAGGTGTGCGGAGACGTGTGGTGGCTGCCGCAGCCATACCAGGACACTGGCAGAACTTCCTATGAGTGGATAGCAACAAGACCGAGCTGTTCAGGTTCCTCTCAGCAGCTCTCATGGAATGGTTTGACCAGGAGGACAAGCAACTCGTCATTACTGATGGAGAGGCAGTGCTCAGCAAGCCACTACTGCCAGATCTGACCTCACTCGCCCCATGTAACCATGAAGAGGCTGACAGTCGGATGTTGCTGCATGCATATCACGCAGTCCAGCATGGACACCATGCAATACTCATCCGGACTGTAGACACCGATGTTGTGGTGCTGGCAGTGTCCCTGGCACAGGAGTTGCAACCAGAAGACAAACTGTGGCTGGCATTCGGAACAGGCCAGAGTTTCCAATACCTAGCAGCACACGAAATAGCAGCTGGATTGGGACGAGAGAAGGCTCGTGCACAGCCAATGTTCCACGCTCTAACTGGATGCGACACTGTGTCTAGTTTTCATAGACATGGCAAGAACACTGCGTGGGCAGTCTGGACGGTACTGCCAGAACTCACTGAGGCGCTGCTGCTGCTGTCCTCTACACCTCGTGACATACCAGACGATGCAATGCGCATCATCGAGAGGTTCGTGATCCTGTTGTATGATCGAACCAGCAAATGCACAGACATTGACAAGGCCAGGAGGAAACTCTTCGCAAGGAAGAACAATGTGCTCATCCCTCCAACAAAGGCAGCTCTGGAGGAACATGTCAAGAGGGCAGTGTATCAAGGTGGACATGTGTGGGGTCAGATACTGCTGCCAGCACCAGAGCTCCCTCCACCAACCAACTGGGGTTGGTCAAGGACTGGAGAAGGACAGTACACACCTTACTGGACCAGGCTAACTGAGGCAGCTGACAGCTGCATTGAGCTGGTTTCTTGCAAGTGCAAGAAAGGGTGTGTGAGGCGCTGCAAGTGCAAAAAGGCTGCCCTTCAGTGCACAGCCCTCTGTGTGTGTGAAGGGGACTGCACATGACGATGAGTCAACAACATACATGTACTTGTGGCAATGCTGAACTTGTTAACATGACACTGTTTATGTACACGTATCTTCAGTACCGGTATATACCTAGCCTCAGATACCAGTACACCTAGCCTCAAATACTAGACCATGTAGCATGTCAGTATTATACCTAAGACATTTACAGAACTAAGACATTCTTTTCAAAGTATTGTGTTGAATCCAATATTTGCCTAGATAATTTCCAAATAAAATTATATAACAGACTGTGATAGATAATATTAAGTTGAAATTGGTACCATTGGATTCCTTGCCCCCAAAAACATACATTTAGATACCAGAATCAAGTCAATAGCTGCATTACGTCCAGAGATAATAGCAAATGTAGATTTCAAGTGGCGGCCATTTTGAAATCCAATATGGCGGACATAAAGAGAGAATTTCAAGTGGCCCAATATCTGAAAATGTTCGCAACATATTAATGTACATTTGTGCCAAATTTGGTGCTTGTATCACAAAATGCACAACAGGTTTGCTATGCTGCTACACAATCGAATTCCTTATCCTAAAAATCTGAAATTGCATGCACATGATCAATGACCCATTTTTATTGAAATATGAAATGTATGACATCACAGGTCACATGGTTTGACAGCCATATTAGATTGAAGGAAAATACTAAATAATTATATATCTGAAACCGCCTACCCTAGAGATGCAAATTTTTACAAATATCTAACGCCACTGTTGCATATAGTTTGAAAATGATGACATTGTAGGTCATGTGGTTTGGCAGTCATCATGGATAGAAAAACCAACCTTATGCGATCAACACGAAACATCACAAACGTGATCTCCAACCCATACATATGCAAAGTGTACATTTTTAAGGTCATATGTCATGTGGTGCGGCAGCCATATTAGCTTGAAAGCTGATATTAAAAAAAAAATCCCTCTCTGAAACCACTTCACCGATCAATGTGAAACCTGTCATGGCTGATGAAAATGCAATACTTGTAAACAGCTGAAGGGATTGAAATCAAACTTGTTTATTTTTAGGACAGTGAACGAGGGCATCTACCCATTGTGGGACAATGTGGAGGCATATTGTCGACAGTCGCATTGCTCGAGTTTCTGCTAATTCCTTGGATGTCCCCATGGAGAAGCGAGCCTCCGTATCACCATGGAAACCAAGTGGCGTTAGCACTCAACGTTGGTTGTCTTTCATGTATATTTTTTATTGGTATAATAATTAAAACTATATTAATATAATGAAAGCAGACCGCACAAAAAGGGGTGAAATAAGACATTTTTTAGCAGGTGAGGCACTGCACATCGCCATGGAACCCAACAGAGGCACATGTGGGTGTCGAGTTTGAAGAAGAATTATCAGAAGACAGATTATTCCTCTGTAATATTTTCCGAGTTTAAAAAAAATAGTTTCTCGTTAGTTTGAAGAAGATCTGGGCGGTGTATGTTACCACAAACACAGGGAATGATAACATTTGTTATCCTTTTATGTTGTTTGGCAATCTCATGAGAGCTGAGTTTCTCCATCATGCTTTGAAGAATAAGAAGAAGGACTAATGCTTTGTTTATGACGTTTCTCCAGAAGAAGAAGAATGATCATGGCTGAGTTTCTCTGTCATGGTTTTCCAGTTTGAAGAAGAAGAATTATCAGAAGCAGATCGTTTCTCTGTGATGTTTTCCGAGTTTGAATGAGAAGTTTCTCGTCGAGTTTGAAATTCAAAGCTCGAACCAACATGCTGGAACTCCAACACGAGGTCGATGGATTTTATTTTTATACGAGAAGAGCGCTTCACTAATGGACCAATAGGTAGTCACCTCTCTTGCTGCGAGAAGGGGGAGGGGAGGGGGAAGAGAACGAAGGGGAGGGAGGAGGAGGGAAGAGGGCCGGGGCAGGAGAAGGAGGGAAGGGAAGAGGAGTGGGAGAGATGTACTGTATATATATATATATGTCTATCATTCGTTGCACGCGGCAGAGCTGGTTTTTGCCTTGACACGCCTCTGGCTCTCTCGGTCATCTGCTGGTGGGGGCTCCCCCCCCCCCCACGGGTTATATAGCCACGCCCTACCAAGCCATGGCCACACCTTACCAAGCCGTGCCCACCGAGTCCTGGTTGAGCGCAAGGGCTTCCTGGCTCCACCTCATGAAGACGATGGGCCGGCCACGCCCTTCTCCCCCGAGTTGACCGCGTGCGTAATGGAGTTTGGAGTGAATAAAATATCCCAATGCAACGGTGGCGAACGCCGCAGAAAACCATCCAATGCAACGGTGGCAAACACCGCAGAAAACCGCCCAATGCAACGGTGGCGAACTCTGCAGAAAACCGTCCAATGTTACTGGCACTTTTGAAGAGATGATTTGGGGGAAACTTGAAAAGGGAACTTTCTTATTCGATTCGGTGCAATGCAGTGTCAATTAATGGGAAACAGAGCCTTATACTGACATAGGCCACCATAGACCTCTCTATAGTTATTTCTTATTCTATGTGCTTGTACATGGACTAGCTACAGTGCACTCATTTCAATTAACAGCCAATTAAAGGGGAAATGTACATAGGAAATTTTAATACTAAATTTACAAAGTGAAGGTTCTAAAAACCATAACAATATATATATGTATATATATATATATATATATATATATATATATATATATATATATATATATATATATATATATATATATATATATATATATATATATATATATATATATATATATAATATAACAATATATAATATATATATATACACATCCGCAGATGGCGCAGACCCATCGGCCGATGGGTCTGCATTGTCATTTCTCGTGCATCCACAGATGGGTCAGACCCATCGGCCGATGGGACCGATCCACAGATGGGTGGGGGGGGGGGGGGGAGGTGCAAGAAGGGGAGGAGAACAAATTTACCCATGCAAACCGTGCTTTTAATCTCAGCATTGCCCAGGTGGAGGGAAATTGTAATATCTTGTGGCACCACCACGAGGTGCCACTCTGCCAACACACATTTACATGGAGCACTTATGCCTTCCTCACCCCCCCCCCCCCCACGCCCATGCGTGATGCTGTGGGCACATTGCCGATGTTACCCCCCCCCCCCCACCGCCTCCCCCCGCCCCACACGTGATGCCCTGGACACATTGACGATGTTACCCTCTCCCCCTTCCCCCCAAACCCCCCAACGCCCACGTGTTATGCCGTGGACACATTGCCGATGTTACCCTCCCCCCCCCCCCCACACGTGATGCCCTGGACACATTGACGATGTTACCCTCTCCCCTTCATAAAGTTGTATTTGTACCCTGAGTCTGGAGTTTGTAACTAAAAAGATGTCGCCGTGGATAAGGAGCAATGGCGGACAGACAATGGTGTTTATATATATATCGATGTATCTATTTATGTGGAAGTGACGTCGTATAATGAAAGCAGATCACACAAAAAGGGGGAAAATATAATAGCACAACAAAGGCGAGGAACAGGGGGGGCGGGGGTAAAGGGGGGATGGGGCTGCTTTGTTCGTTGACATACGTACTTTTTAGCTCACCTGGAACAAAGTTCAGGTGAGCTTATGCGATGGCGCGTCGTCCGTCCGTCCGTCTGTAAACACTTGAAACTTCTCCAAAACCGCTGAAGAGATTTTGACCAAATTTGGCACAAATTATATTTGTTGTGTTGTGACTAAAGTTTGTTCAAGGCAATAAAAAAAATCGAGGTCTCAGGGGGTTTCCCGGGGGTCAAGGTGGAGCCAGGTTTGACCCCCAAAATAGGTATTTGATTTTTACAAGAAACTACGCACATAATTTCGATGAAACTTCCCCACAACCTTCACCACCCATGATGTACAAATGTTTGTTGAAGGCATTACAAAAGGAGGTATACTGGGTGGGTGGGAGTGGACCCCAAAATAGGTATGTTTTTGGTTGTTAAAAGTCTTATGATTATGTTCGTATGATTCTATCTACTGCCCTGTCTTCCAACGACCATTGAAATTGGTTTAAAAAGACCTTTAGTCAGTACAGTATACTGGTTATTTATTCTACCAGGTGAGCACCAGAGGTGCCTCCGAGGGCACATTATTAAAAATATATATTAAAATGCCGATATAAAAAAAGAAAAAATTTATGATTTTAATTAAAATTAAATTTATTTAAAAATTAAATTATACATTTAATCATAAAAAACTTCGGGTGGGGGGGGGATGCTAGAGATCGTCTTACCCTCCTCTGAGAGTGGGGAGGGGTGGAGATGCTAGAGATCGCCTTACCATCCTCTGAGAGTGGGGAGGTGGATGCTAGAGATCGCCTTACCCTCCTCTTGGGGTGAGGGGGGGGGGGATGCGAGAGATCGCTTTACCCTCCTCCTCAGGTGAGTGGGGGGGGGGGGGGGGGGTGGGACTAGAGATCGCCTTACCCTCCTCTTGCAGTGAGGGGGGGGGGGATGCTGTAGATCGCTTTACCCTCCTCTTAGGGTGGGGTGGGAGGGGGGCGTGCTCGAGATCGCCTTACCCTCCTCTTAGGGTGGGGGGGGGGAGGGGGATGCTCGAGGTCGCCTTACACTCTGTGATAATAAAATCCTATTCAAACTGCTATTCCACTGGTGGAAGGAGTGAAGGGGTTCTAATCTATCTCACATGGGCGTATGCTTGGCTGGCGTATTTAATCTGCTGCTATGAGGTGCCGTGAGATGCTGCTTTGCTTCCTGGGAGATTTGGTAAGCTGAACTGTAGTTGGATTTCGGTGTCTATCGATTGAGACATGCTTTTCGCTTTATTCTGTAGTAATTGTATTATGTGCTGTGCCTTGTGCTGTGCCATGTGCTGTGCCTTGTGCTGTGCCATGTGCTGTGCCTTGTGCAGGTGTACGCCACGTCATTGATTTCAATAAAGCTAATTGCAACAGGTTCCAATGATCATATTTTCACCACAATTTATTGAAATCAAAGCTTTGCTTCAACTCGCACGAGGATGGAAAAACTAATTCGCCTGGACCACTTAAACGGAGACCCTGAGGCAAGTGATGCTGTGGACCAGCTGAATCATCGGATGAATTCCCGGCAGCTCTCTACGGATCTGGTTCCGGATATTTCCGATGCCCAGAAGCTTGGAGTCCAAACCAGCAACGTCTCCCATGTAATCGACAAATACATCGCGCAGATCCCGACGTATGACGAGGCCGTGGCTGCCCTAAAAAGTCCGTTCATTAAACCCCGCAGCTCCATTTACGCTCGTCATATTCTGGCCAATCGGATTCTGACTCGCTGGATCAATTCGCCCAGGTGCTTAAACAGTTGGGGAAGGAGTGCGCCATACCGGAACGCTCGGGCGCAAGGTACCGATGACCTGGTACGCGATGCTTTTATTACTTGTCTGCAGTCGGCTTCAATTCGTCAACGTTTGCTCGAAAACGAGACGCTGGACTTGAAGACGGCCTTGGACCAAGCCCGCGTTTTGCAAACTGCCTAAGCCATGTCTGAAACATCCGGCCGCCCTTCAGTAACTCTCAGTGCTGCAACGCTCGGAGGAACACGGAGGTTCAGAATTGAACACCGAGCTGGCCCCCCGCGTTGTGACGTGCGCCAACGTCACGCAGCGTCACGGCTTGGCCACCGAACCGGCCACACAGCGGGTCTACATGGCCTCGGGGGCCTCGTGGCAGCGACCGCGTGGAGTGTGTACTGTTACCATGATTGCCAATGATGTGATTTATACTGATGTTAAGTTCTTGGCTCTTCCTATTAAACCTGTGTGCGGTTGTACTTCTGGGGCACGACTTCTGGAATAGACACAAACGTCGAGAGATGCAATGTGATGGTCCACACACGCTCTCCGTGGGCTCCGAGCCGAATCCGGTATGCGGACTTGTGGAAATTGCCGTCGAACCGCCTCCACTATTCCCGAGTTTAACTGATAATTGCCGACCCGTCGCCATGAAATCTAGACGATACTCGCAGTCAGACACGCTCTTTATTGCCGAGGAAACCAAGCGTCTTTTATAGGAAGGGATCATGGAACCCAGCCGATCCCCGTGGCGAGCTCAGGTTCTGGTTGTGAACAGCCCTACCCATCGCAGACGCTTGGTCGTAGACTACTCTCAAACTATCAATAGGTACACCCAACTCGATGCAGATTTTTGCGATGCAATGATGTCGGCATTTTTAAAATTCATTTTCTCGGCAATCATTGGTCCGATTGACATGAAATTTTCACCATAGGAGGGCGCCTCCTGTGGAATATTTCAGTGAATATTATGACGTCACAGGTCACGTCGTACGGGCGCCATCTTGGAAAAAATTCGCACCTCTTTATTATCACTGAAGCTACTCCATGGAAAAAATTGAGACTTGGCGCATTGTCACCGACTCCCCATGGGGAATAAGATATGATAATGATGATGTCATCGGTGCCTTCGTTATGACGTCATAATTCGACAAATACAACACTTATCCATCTGATCATTATTTAAAAAAATACAGCAACTGTTGGTCTAATGGACACGAAATTTTCACCATAGGAGCGCCTCCTCCTTTATAATATTGTAACGGTTTTGAGAAGTGTAACGAATTTGAGAAGTGTAACGGTTTTTGAGAAGTGTAACAATTTTGGAGGAAGTGTAACGAATGTGAAAAGTATGGTTTTGTTGTGTGTAACACCCTCGTAATGTAAATAATGGTCGCAGCCGTCCTCCTAGTTAATTCCATGAAACCTACACACAGGCCACGATATATCTTTTTAAATAGTTTATTTCCTTATTCTATGTAGGCTAAATATGTGTTTCCCACTAGATTGACTCTGCATTGTATCAAACGAAATAAGCGTAGGCCCCTTTCAATTTCCCCAATCATCTCCGCTCTCCAAAGTTCCTTTCAAAAGCGGTGCGAGTGGTGTTCAATCCCGCAAGCCGCCATTGCCCACGTGCTCATCTCGGAGAAGAGGGGGGTAGGAGCCGCCAACTCACAGGCGTGGCACATCGTCATGATCAGAGGAGGAATCGGACAGCCCTAACAGCCAACCAGCACCGCGGTTAGCGACCCGGTAGGCGTGCCCTCGCAGCCGGCGGCTTGATTCCGCCCGGAGTAATAAAAGCGACTGGAAGGGACTGCTTCGGGAGATGACATGAGAGAGGACATGAGAGATGAGCTGTGAGCTGTGAGCTGTGAGATGAGAGACGCTCCAAACCAAAAAGGAGAGATACGTGGAGAGGAAACCAGCTTTGAAGAGACGCGCTGAGAGGAGGGAGACGGCTCCACCAGAAGGAGAGGAGCAGGTGTGACCGAGCCAGCGCGTGACGTCTACAGCATCGGCAGCGTCGACGCGACCGAGGGTTTTCCCGCCAAAAACGCGAAGAATTGAGAGCTGCTACCTCCAGCCCTGCCCGTTGCAGGGACCTGACCATGCCTCCCTCTCCAGCAACCCACCTCCGCCCATCCTGCCTGCAATTTCCCCCGTGTAAGTGTGAACGTCGTCTGTCTTGAATGTTGTCCTGGGGTTAAGTAAATTGAATAGTATAAGTTAACGATTCACTGTGTGACTGCTTCTTCCATCCATTGCTTGTAAATAATTTTGGTCGCTCCTTCTTTTTGCTTGTGTGTGTATAATAAATCTGTTCTTCCTCCGTACTCTGTCTTCTTCTCTTTTCCTTCTCTTTCGGTCGCTTTAGAGGTTTCCTGATTGAATATCTGTGGTGCGATCTGGTCAACGTTGGGGGAGTCGGGCCAAATGGGGATCCTGTAACGGTCGCGGTTGGACCATCCGCTCGGCCCATCATAACATCTAAACCGGGATCCGTAACAATATTTTAATGATAATCATGACGTCATAGGTCATGTGTTACAGGCGCCGTTTTGGAAAAACCGAAAAATGTTGCACCTCTATGTCTCCAAAACCGCTCTATGGAAGAAAATGAAACGTGGCTCAATGTAAATAACTCCATATTGGGAATAGGTGTTGTTAACGATGATGTCATTGGTGCCATAATTATAACGTCATAATTCGACAGGGACAACGCTTAGTCTGATCAGTTTGAAATTTATTGAGCGTGATCTATGCAGCAATTATTTAGAGAATATAAATTTATGATGTCATCGCTCACGTGGTCTGGCAGCCATATTGGATCAAAAAAAAATGTTCAAAAACAGAAGAGTTGGCTCACACCAAGTTGACTGTGCAGGGTAAATATTCTATGAATACCATCTTACTATAATTCACCAAATGTCCATCCGTCTTTGCGTTCAAAGGTACCGCAAAAACGGCTGAACCGATCGCAACGATATTTTGGGTGGGTAATCCGAGGACCCCCTGGAGTAAAATAGTCTGTATTGTTTTTCCAAGTTTTTCCAAGTTTTCCAATTTTCCAATTTTCCAGTTTTTCCAAACATGATGTAATAATATTTACCGATATGAACAGTGATGTGGCTTTTGTTGAAATTCTACATACCAGGAGAGAGTAGATCGACTCCTGACGAACTCTTCCAATAATAAACGTGCGGCTCTGAAGTAACATGGCAGGTGTGAAAAGCGACTGAGAAACAAGTGTAGCGGCCGCTTCCGTGTTACAGATTTGGCGTGCACTCTTCACACATAAATGTGCGACTGAGAAAGACGTGTGGCGGCCACTTCCGTTTTGCAGAATTCGATCTTTTTTCAAAATGGCCGCCATGTATTTTATTTGGTGCTTTTTATTTGGTAGATTTTATTGGTGCTTCCGCTTCCGGTCTTGCTGGCGAGGTTTCGTTTATTCGCAGCTTTCCACGCTCTCCATCGAAATTGAAGTTAAGTAATTGTTCCCATTTGTATTTTCGTTATGACTGTATTTATTTTATGGTGTTGTACGTATAGTGTGTCCCAAGGAAGATTTTGGGTGCAAATCTTTCATACATGTATAGAAAATCGTGTTAATTCGTGTCGTGTCTTTTGAGGCCTTGTTCAGTGTCCAACCTTGAGGCTTTGTTTTTCTCTCAGCGGTCCGTCGTTTGTGCTCCAATAACTTTCCTTCTCTGCTTTTCCCAGTCTTTTCACCCCATAGCCTACTTCGTTGTTTAAAATCTCAACTCAAAAAAATAACAAAAAAACAAAAAAAACATTTCCTTCCTTGTTCTTATTCTTTGTTCTCATTCGTTTATTCGTTCTTATTCGTTCGTTCGTTCTTCGATCACGTGTTTCTCCCCCATTTCCCCAGATAGTTTTCACTGTTATTAACCTTAAAATGTTTACACTTTCCACCTCAAGTTCAGGATTCCGTCATATATTATAACACCTTTTTCTTCTTCCTCTTTAAAAGGTTGCTTTCGACTTACTCACCAAATCTATTCATCCCAAAAAAAAATTCCATCTCTTATCGTGCATCTTTTCTACATTCCCTAAACTCTCCTGCACTCCATCCTCCCTCCAGTGTCCTTAAACGTATTTTTGACTCGAAGGTCACAAGAAACTCATTTTGCAATAAATGTTCGTTTCCCATTAATCGTACACTTTCTAAAATCCAATCTCACCCCTCCCCACCAAATCTTCCCCATAACCCCTCCCCTCCAAATCTTCCCCATAACCCCTCCCCTCCAAATCTTCCCCATCACCCCTCCCCTCCAAATCTTCCCCATCACCCATCCCTTTCAAATCTTCCCCCTTTCCCCTCCCCTCCTAATCCTCCCCATCACCCATCCCTTTCAAATCTACCCCTTTGCCCCTTCCCTCCTAAACTCCTCCCACACCCCTCCCCTCCAAGACTCCCCCTCGCCCCTCCCATCCTAGACTCCCCCTCACCCCTCCCCTCCAAATCCTCCCCATATCCCATCCCTTTCAAATCCATCCCCTTGTCCCTTCCTTCCTAAACTCACCCCTCGCCCCTCCCCTTCAAATCGCCCCACCCTCATTTCTTCTCAATTTCCCTCCTCTCACTCCTCCTCCTCAAAGCGTCCTCCCTGCTTCTTCCCCCTTCCAACTCTCACCAACCATCTGCTCCAACCTTCTGCCTCGCTCTCCCCCCTCCTCAAATAACGCCTCATTGTGCCTCACCCAATCACCATCAAACCTTTTGTCTGCCTCATCCTTCCCTTTCTCCGAGCTATTCTGAAATCTCTGACACACGTTCAACAGCTCTCCCTACCTCTTCCACCTCTTCCACATCTTACCCTACCCCTCCTCCCCCCTGTTCTGTATCCGATGCCCCCCCCCCTTCCTCTTCATTAACGGTATGGACTTCAAACATCCGGGCCTTCGTTCAAACTTAACTGATCTCTCCATACAGGTTGCTTCTGTCAAACCAGACGTGATCTGCTTACCAGAAACTTTCCTCCTTCATGATGTCTCTGATTCCTTAGTATCTCTCCCGGGTTACTCCCTCCTCCGGAATGATAGACCTGAGCCTCGTCCTGGACGTGCGGTTGCTATCTTTATCAAAAACTCTCTTCCTCACCTGCCCTGCACTGCACTCTCTCCACCTCACCCCCAGGAATACCTCTGGCTACGGCTTCCCCTTCGCTCCCACCTCTTGTTCATATGTGTGTTGTACCGTCCACCAAACAGTGATGACTCCATCTACATCTCTCTGTCTGATAATATGGACCAACTTCTATCTACTCATCCCAACACTCTCTTCCTCATATGTGGTGATTTCAATTGTCACCATGCCAGTTGGCTGGGTGTGGGTACCTCTCTCACCAGCCATGGCTCCTGTAGAAGAATTTTGTGTGATGACTCACAGGACTCCAATGACCGGACACAGGTTTACAAAAGGTCTGGTTTATTAACTGGTTATTCACTTCATTCCATTTACCAAATAATACCGCATAATATAATGGATCAGGTTAACTCTTTTCCAATGTCCTTCTCGTTCGGCCGATGTTCCTCCGCCATTCCCGTCGGGCAGAGGTTCTGATGATGGGCGCTCGTTCGCTCTGTCGAGCAGGAGTTATCGTGGCAAGTCCTCCTCTACTCCACGTTTGCTCTCGTTTATATTGGACAAACTGGAGTTAATCCCCTGTCCGCTGAAGGTTAATCCTTTCTCCGCTAATGCCCCGAGGTCATGCATGCACTGAGTCCTGGCATCAGCTCGCTCCCCTCCTGCTGTGATTTCCGTTTACCAAACGATAGGGGGGTGCTTCAGCCAGGGGCTGTGACCAGGTGGACAAGAGATTATCATGTTCGGGCGCATTCCTGACTCATTTACAAACTCGTCTTTCACAGAGTTTGCATGTAAAATGTATCTGCTTTGTTACCAGGTTAATTAATAAGTTACCAGTGCCAATTAATAAGTTACACTGAGTTACACTTCCACACTCCTCAGCAAAGGACTTCTGCGACTCACTGGGACTGACACAATCTGTCAATTTCCCGACCCAGATCTCATTCAATGGAGCATCTTCGCTTCTGGACTTGGTTATGACTAACTTCCCTGAAAATGTCTGCTGCTCTTCTTCTGCTCCAATCGGCTCATCTGATCATGTGCTTGTTAAAGTGGACATCTCTCTGACCATTCTCAGAGAGCCTCCTCAGCGTTGACGAGTCTGGCATTTCACTCAGGCCAACTGGCACGGTCTTCAAGCAGCCGTCAATCATCTGGACTGGTCTCCCATCTCCACCACCTCTGACATCAACTCATCCTGGGAATTCTTCCAAAGTAAATTGCTCTCTCTCATGCACAGATTTATCCCATCTCGTCTTCAGTTGTCATACCCTTCCTCCCGTCCATGGTACATGGAATCTTGTGGTGAGGCTGTTGCCCAGAAACAACTTGCCTTCGTCTCCTGGAAAGCAAATCCAATGGAAGGAAATCTCATTTCCTTTCACAAAGCCCGAAACAAGTGTGTGTCCACCCTCAGGAGAGCCAGGAAACAATATCTCCCCGTTCTCAAGACCGAACTCTCTTATCTGTCTCCCTCTTCCAAATCCTGGTGGCATCTGGTCAAATCTGTTTCTGGTGTTTGTTCCCCCTCCATCCCCTCCCTTACCTCAAATGGCTACACAGCTGACTCCGCACGTGAAAAAGCTGAATGCCTCAACTCTGTGTTTTCCTCTAAATCTTGTGTCCCAAACCCATCCCTCTCTGTACCCACCGCACCCAGTCGTACCCAGCTGCTCCTGGACTCCATGTCCTTTCCTCCTGACAAGGTGGAAAAGTTTCTGTCAACCCTCGACTCTGATTCTGCAACTGGACCTGACGGCATCAGCCCACGGGTCCTAAAATCCTGATCTTCTGCTCTTTCACTCCCTCTCTCTGTTCTCTTCACCCTCTCTTTTGCTCAAGGTCAACTGCGATCTGCTTGGAAATCAGCCAACATCACCGCTTTGCACAAAAAAGGTGCAAAAACAGATCCTAGCAACTACAGACCAATCAGCCTTCTCCCAATTATCAGCAAAGTCATGGAATCCATCATTGCTTCGGATATGAAATCTTTCCTCTTCTCCAATGGCTTGATCTCTGATCATCAATTTGGTTTCAGACCAGGTCACTCTACTCTGGACATGCTGCTTCTGCTGTCTCAACAATGGATGGAGGTCCTCAATGCCAAACAGGAAATTAAAGCTGTCTCCCTCGACATATCACGTGCCAAACTCTCCTCCTTTGGTATCTATGGAAATGTCCACGCATGGCTGGCGGACTTCCTCTCTAGTTGTAGTCAACGTGTGGCCCTGAATGGGTTTCTCTCATCTCCTCTTCCTGTTCAGGCTGGAGTTCCCCAAGGCAGTGTTCTGGGCCCTGTGCTTTTTCTGGTCTTCATCAATGATCTCTCTGACTCTCTTGAAAATCCTCTCTATCTCTTTGCTGATGACTCCACTCTCTGCCGCTCCATTCCTCATCCCTCAGATCGGCAGTCTGTAGCCTCCTCACTCTCTGCAGACCTGGACAAAATCACAGACTGGGCAAACAATTGGAACATGTCTTTCAATCCTGACAAATCTCACACTCTTACGATGTCTCTCCGAAAAGACTGACTGGAAAACCCTCCCATCTACTTTCTGAATAATGCTCTCCAAGAACTTCTGTCACTCAAGCTTTTGGGTCTCACTATCTGCCATGATCTTTCCTGGGAAAACCACATTTCCAAGCTGGCCTCCAAAGCCAGTCGCCGACTGGGCATCCTCCGTCGTGCGAAGTCCTTCCTTGGCACACCTGAGCTCCTCACCACATACAAGGCGTTCATCCACAGCTCAATAGGGTACTGCTCTCCCCTCTGGGCTGGTGCTCCTGCCTCACACCTAGCTCGTCTTCACGCTGTTGAAACCAAAGCGTTCAGAATTATTGGAATCTCCCGCGATGACGCTATCTCCAAGGGCCTTTCACTTACTCACCACAGGCAGGTTGGTGGTCTTTCCGTCTTCTACCGACTCCTCTCCGGCTTTGCTCCCCCAGCTCTCTCTGGGCTCTGTCCCCCAAATATTCCTACAGGTCGCACAAGATCTGCCTGCAACCCTCTTATGGTTAAACTGCCAAAATCAAGACTCACTACTCACCTTCACTCCTTCATTCCTCTTTTCTCCTGCCTCTGGAACAAACTCCCTCACTCTCTTCAATCCCACTCCTCCCTCCAGGTCTTTAAAACGGCTGTTCACCACCATCTCTTATCTTCCCCAATCCAAAACCTTGATCTTTTCTACCCCCGCTAATTTCACCCCAAATCCACTTTTTTGAGGTGACTTTTGACTTCTTTCCTGGAAGTCCTTGGTGTCCTTACGTTTTATACATATTCTGCCTCCCCCCAGGCCCTCTCCCTCCCACACATCTCCCGATGTCCCTGCTCTCAAATGTTGTGTTTGTGTGCTTCCTCCCCTTCTCTCCCCATCTTGTCGACCGCTCCCCTTTTTATATATTTTGTTTGCTTGTTTGTTTGATTTGTTTGTTTGATAAATGTTAGCTCTTTCACGAGCCTCGACTCTGTATCCAAAAAAAAAAAAAAAAAAAAAAAACTGTTTAGATTTTGATGATTTGCGTGTGATATAATTCAACGGATGTTGATATGAATCGTTTAAAATAAAAAAAGCCTTCAATTTCTGATCTTTTCCGTTTTCATTTGGGCTTCCCAATTGAAGCTCCGCCCATAGGGGGTGGGGGGTACCGTTGCTCGTCTAATTAATACTTTGTTCGTGGGACACTGTATCAAAGTGTTCAATTTTATCGATTATAATTAATCAACAAATTTTAATCAACTTTAAATTGATTCTTACTATGAGCGTGACGTGACGTGAAAAGGGGAAGAGGGGGGGAATGGGGTGAAAATGGGGTTGCGTTTGCCGCTGATGCAATGCCTTGCTATATCGTGGCGTCACTAGTTCGTGTAGGCCTCGTGACCAGACCCCGACCACCTGCGGATACGTGCGGCTGGGAGCGACGCGCGTCCGATGCACGGGTTTCCCGCTCGCCTCCACCCGCCCCGACCCAGACGAAGGATTCCCCAATCACCCTTAGGATATCGGTGCACACGTCCCTTACCTGGCGGACGCCCACTCACCTGCTCCTCAAACCGATCGTCATTAAAGCGATTCCATCTCAAGCACCGTATTCTGAGAAGTTCCTGAATTCTACGTTGGTATCATTACCTTCGCAAAAGCGGAAGGTTATGTTTTGATCGCTGTGTATTTATTTGTATGTCTGTGTGTGTGTGTGTGTGTGTGTGTGTATGTTATTCGCATAACTCAAAAAGTATTCAACCGAATTGCATGAAATTTGGTGGGATGATTGTTTATTATACGGGACGCATTTGATTAGATTTTGGGAGCAATCGGGTCAAAGGTCAAGGTCAAGGTCACGAAAAGGTCAAAATCGTATTTTTGTTGTTCTGTTCCCTACACTCCCATGCCAAGTACAGAACAGTAGCTACGGCGAAGGTATGCGCTCTACCGAGTGCCCGTTCTAGTTAATTCTTTCAATGATCGCCTGATCTCTCAATGGGGACAAATCTTTTTAAATCCAAGTCGCTCTTGTTTACACTCCGGAACAAGACTTTAAAATCCTTCAATTGAATTCATATTCGCATAGTAATGTACAGTGAGTGCGTTCATAAATTTTATTTGATTACACTTTTAAAACCATTCGATTGAATTCATATTCGCATAGCAAATGTACAGTGAGTGCGTTCATAAATTGGTTTGATTAAACTTTTAAAATCCTTCAATTGAATTCATATTCGCATAGTAATGTACAGTGAATGTTTCATAACTTTTATTTGATTAAACTTTTTAAATCCTTCAATTGAATTCACATTTGCATAGCAATGTAGAGTGAATGCGTTCATCTATCTATAATTCCAGTAATCTCTGTGTGTTTGTTTGTCTGTGACCGCTGTTTCTCGACAACCACGGGTCCGATATACTTTAAACTTGCCAGGTATATTGCTGGGGACCCGAGGATGTGCCTTTTCAAGGTTTCATATTAATCGGACAATTACTTACCGAGCTATGTCCAAAAAACGATTCAACCAATCAGAGAGCAGCGAGCTATCGCGTGTGCCGAACGTGGCGAACACACTCTGCCTCGGATGGCACATTTGAGAGCGTATTCATTTATTTCACGTTTGCAAACTATGTTGGCGCTATGTTGGCGTTAAACTATGTTTTAAAACTAATAAAAACCATTTCATGTAAATAGAGGGGGGGGGGGGTGGATTGTCACTGTACTCGCAAGCCGTTCGCCGTTCGCTTTGGCGTTGCGAATGAACCAAAACATTTCATGGACCAAACCATTTCATGTAAAGCGTTCGCCGTTCGCTTTGGCGTTGCGAATGGACCAAAACATTTCATGGACCAAACCATTTCATGTAAATAGAGGGGGGGATATAATTTTAGATATATATATAGTACGGGCATGCCCTAGTCTATCTATAATTCCAGTAATCTCTGTGTGTATGTTTGTATGTTTGTATGTATGTATGTATGTATGTATGTATGTATGTTTGTATGTTTGTCTGTGACCGCTGTTTCTCGACAACTACCGGTCCGATATACTTGAAACTTGCCAGGTATATTGCTGGGGACCCGAGGATGTGCCTTTTCAAGGTTTCATATTAATCGGAGAAGTAGTTACCGAGCTATGTCCAAAAAACGATTCAACCAATCAGAGAGCAGCGAGCTATCACGTGTGCCGAACGTGGCGAACAGACTCTGCCTCGGATGGCACATTTGAGAGCGTATTCATTTATTTCCCGTCGGCAAACTATGTTGGCGCTATGTTGGCGTTAAACTATGTTTTAAAACTAATTAAAACTAATTTGCGATTCTTTCGCTTTGCGATGCGATTTGCGATTGCGTTAAACTCGCTCGGGCGTTAAACTATGTTTTAAAACTAATTAAAACTAATTTGCGATTCATTCGCTTTCCTGCGCGTTTGTGCACGCGATGGCGATTTCTTTACCAAACTCCGCAAGCCGTTAGCTTTGGACCAAACCATTTCATGTAAATAGAGGGGGGGGGGGGGGGGGATTGTCACCGTACTCGCAAGCCGTTCGCTTTGGACCAAACCATTTCATGTAAATAGAGGGGGGGGATTGTCACCGTACTCGCAAGCCGTTCGCTTTGGACCAAACCATTTCATGTAAATAGAGGGGGGGGGGGGGGATTGTCACCGTACTCGCAAGCTGTTCGCTTTGGACCAAACCATTGCATGTAAATAGAGGGGGGGGGGTATACTTTTAGATATATATATAGTACGGGCATGCCCTAGTCTATCTATAATTCCAGTAATCTCTGTGTGTATGTATGTATGTATGTATGTATGTCTGTTTGTCTGTGACTGCTGTTTCTCGACAACTACCGGTCCGATATACTTTAAACTTGCCAGGTATATTGCTGGGGACCCGAGGATGTGCCTTTTCAAGGTTTCATATTAATCGGAGAAGTAGTTAACGAGCTATAGCCAAAAAACGATTCAACCAATCAGAGAGCAGCGAGCTATCATGTGTGCCGAACGTGGCGAACAGACTCTGCCTCGGACGGCACATTTGAGAGCGTATTCATTTATTTCACGTTGGCAAACTATGTTGGCGTTCAACTATGTTTTAAAACTAATTAAAACTAATTTGCGATTCATCGTAACTGCGATATGCGACCTTCCGGACAGTGAAGACTGCACTTCCGGCAGCCAATCACAGAACGCGTTGTTGCGTCGGCGTGGCCGATGTGAGAGCGAGCCGAGCCGAGCGCGTGCGCCATTACGGTTCGTAATTCGATTTCTTCCGGAGAAAATAATAATTTCTCGATTTCTTATGCGCATTATTTCTCCCAATTCAGTCAGAGCGAAGGGCGGAAGCGAAGAGCGTTGTTTTTTTTGTTTACGGGCGTACGGGCGGGGTAGAGCGTACGGGTAGCGTTTTTTTTTTTTTTTGGCAAGGAACGGGCACCCACGTACGGGCATGCCCTAGTAAAATTAATTTGATTAATTTTCAGCCCGTCAAATACGCGCGAACCATGGATCCGTTCTCTTGGACACCACCGCGATCGATCGACTTGTCCACCACCGCGGTTGATCGACCTGTA
This sequence comes from Myxine glutinosa, assembly GCF_964187855.1. Classification (NCBI taxonomy): domain Eukaryota; kingdom Metazoa; phylum Chordata; class Myxini; order Myxiniformes; family Myxinidae; genus Myxine; species Myxine glutinosa. The sequence continues at coordinate 419,541,132 of NC_136261.1, forward strand.
CACCACCGCGATCGATCGACTTGTACACCACCGTGGTCGATCGACTTGTGCACCACCGGTCATATCACTTAATTGTGAAGAATCACTCCAAATTAAATAATTCTCGTATCCGAATTCATATTCAGATCTTCACCAAAATCAAATATTAAACAATTCTCGTATCCAAATTCTTATTCAGATGTTCACCAAAATCAAATATTAAACAATTCTCGTATCCGAATTCATATTCAGATCTTCACCAAAATCAAATATTAAACAATTCTCGTATCCAAATTCTTATTCAGATGTTCACCAAAATCAAATATTAAATAATTCTCGGATCCGAATTCATATTCAGATCTTCACCAAAATCAAATATTAAATAATTCTCGGATCCGAATTCATATTCAGATCTTCACCAAAATAAAATATTAAATAATGATCGTATCCGAATTCAGATTCAAATCTTCACCAAAACCAAATATTAAATAATTCTCGTAACCGAAATCATATTAGAATCTTCACCAAAGTCAAATATTAAATAATTCTCGGATCCGAATTCATATTCAGGTCTTCACCAAAATCAAATATTAAATAACTCTCCTATCCGAATTCATATTCAGATCTTCACCAAAATCAGATATTAAATAACTCTCCTATCCGAATTAATATTCAGATCTTCACCAAAATCAAATATTAAATAATCCTCGTATCCGAATTCATATTCAGATCTTCACAAATATCAAATATTAAATAATTCTCGTATCCAAATTCATATTCAGATCTTCACCAAAATCAAATATTAAATAATTCTCGTATCCGAATTCATATTCAGATCTTCACCAAAATCAGATATTAAATAATTCTCGTATCCGAATTCATATTCAGATCTTCACCAAAATCAAGTATTAAATAATTCTCGTATCCGAATTAATATTCAGATCTGCACCAAAATCAATTATTAAATAATTATCGTATCCGAATTCATTTTCAGATCTTCACCAAAATCAGATATTAAATAATTCTCGTATCCAAATTCATATTCAAATCTTCACCAAAATCAAATATTAAATAATTATCGTATCCGATTTCATATTGCAATCTTCACCAAAATCAAATATAAAATAATTATCGTATCCGAATTCATATTGCGATCTTCACCGAAATCAAATATTAAATAATTATCGTATCCGAATTCATATTCAGATCTGCACCAAAATCAATTATTAAATAATTATCGTATCCGAATTCATTTTCAGATCTTCACCAAAATCAGATATTAAATAATTCTCGTATCCAAATTCATATTCAAATCTTCACCAAAATCAAATATAAAATAATTATCGTATCCGAATTCATATTGCGATCTTCACCGAAATCAAATATTAAATAATTATCGTATCCAAATTCATTTTCAGATCTTCACCAAAATCAAATATAAAATAATTATCGTATCCGAATTCATATTGCGATCTTCACCAAAATCAAATATTAAATAATTCTCGCATTTCACACCTTAAAATCAAGCTAGGAGTAAAGAAGTAGTTAAAATATTGACCCGTTTTGTCAATATCATCAGGTATCAACGAGCCAGAGATGTATCGCTTCCATGTCACGGACTAGTGAGGAGGACCAGGAACAAGGTGAGCTCTTGATTCCCAAAAACCTTAAAGTTGGAAAATTCACTCAAAGTGCCATTGATAATAGTCTAGTAGGAAGACTAGGTCCCCCTTCACCCCCCGGAGATATACTTCTAATCAGTGTTTCTAGATTGGAAAAAATGTGTAGAAAATGACTAGCTATGGCCCCAAGCTGAAAAAATGTCCCACATACCATTTTTATGCAAATTACTGCTGCAAATTTTATGCAAAATTATGCAAATTTTATGCAAATTTTTGATGAGGAGTAGAGTTGAGGGGTCTTTGAGGGCTTCATCGAGGTGCTCTCGGTTGCAAGACTGGGTCATTCTGAGAAGCACAGCAGGGTCAGAGATCATGATGTTCTCCTCCTCAGTGAATCTCTCCATCAACAGCCTCTCCATTGCCTCACACACTGTTTTGAGGCAAAAGAGGGACTTTGCGTAGGCCTTTCCACTGAGAACACCTTTGAGAGATCCACTTGTTACTAGTTGTGCCTCAAAGAGAATCTCTGCATATCCAGAACCACGCATCTTGTGTCCAGTGAGCATCCCGATGTAGTTCATGGATGTGTGGAAGGGTCCAATCGTTACTACATGACTAGCAAATTCATTTGGCCAGCGCCAGATGATGGGAAGGGCTTTCATGCAGACACCCAGATCAAATGTATTCAGGACCCATCTCTGACCCACCTCAGCAGTTGCTGCCTCGGAACGCTTCAGTAGCTCACGAACAACTGCGTTGTCTGTGATCGGTCTGTGCCTGGTGCCTGCATGGCATGGCAATGGCCTGCAGCCTGTGCCTGGGCTAGGGGGTTTCACCTCTGCAACTGGTTCTCCCCCACCCAGCAAATCAACAGTCGACTACTGCACGCCTATCCACCAACCGATCACAGACAACGCAGTTGTTCGTGAGCTACTGAAGCGTTCCGAGGCAGCAACTGCTGAGGTGGGTCAGAGATGGGTCCTGAATACATTTGATCTGGGTGTCTGCATGAAAGCCCTTCCCATCATCTGGCGCTGGCCAAATGAATTTGCTAGTCATGTAGTAACGATTGGACCCTTCCACACATCCATGAACTACATCGGGATGCTCACTGGACACAAGATGCGTGGTTCTGGATATGCAGATATTCTCTTTGAGGCACAACTAGTAACAAGTGGATCTCTCAAAGGTGTTCTCAGTGGAAAGGCCTACGCAAAGTCCCTCTTTTGCCTCAAAACAGTGTGTGAGGCAATGGAGAGGCTGTTGATGGAGAGATTCACTGAGGAGGAGAACATCATGATCTCTGACCCTGCTGTGCTTCTCAGAATGACCCAGTCTTGCAACCGAGAGCACCTCGATGAAGCCCTCAAAGACCCCTCAACTCTACTCCTCATCTAAAATTTGCATAAAATTTGCATAATTTTGCATAAAATTTGCAGCAGTAATTTGCATAAAAATGGTATGTGGGACATTTTTTCAGCTTGGGGCCATAGCTAGTCATTTTCTACACATTTTTTCCAATCTAGAAACACTGATTAGAAGTATATCTCCGGGGGGTGCAGGGGGACCTAGTCTTCCTACTAGACTATAACCTGGACTTCCATGAACACACACTGGAAGGCACAACAATGCGTGGCACTGCCCACCATATCTACCAACATTCAGGTAACGATGTTGAGGTGTTGAAAGCTGTTACATCAGGACCATGAAGTAAAACACCTAGAAGAGCCCCATGCGCAGGAATTCAGCACTTCCAGACTAAGGTGAGTGGTCTAAACTTGAGAGATCGACAGCAAAGTCGTTCCTTGTGCGGCCGGAAACTTGTACAAGAACCAAGAGATACTAATGTGTCTTGTGTCCATCAAAATGGTCCTCGTACTAAAAAGGTGTGTGGAAGCTAAAAGAGCTGGCAGGTGGGAACAGCATCTTACTGAAGTATAAACATGCTGCCATACCTGATATCTACTGGACACAGTAAACACGAGGCAGGTATCCCAGAATATCTGATGGTGATGAAGAAGCATCAACCACCAGATATAGGGGCAGGATTCCAACAGGTACATTTCACTGTGAGTGAAACTAGCCGTAAGTTCAATGGTGTTTGGACTGACGAGGCTTCAGAACCGAAACATACATGGTGTATATTCATGGATTCTTCTTCTTCTTTTGAAAGCGGCACAAGGTGTTGGGGAAGCGTCATTGACTGAGTGCATGGCTGTGACGTAGATGACCAATGACCTGTGCAGGTTAATGTGGATTTATTCTGTAATTTCTTCAGGATGCCGGCGATAGCTCGCCTACTCTTCACGAAGGACACCTTGGGATATTTAACGTTCACCAACTAATGTCTGTAGAATGGATTCCCGTTTGACGTCCATCCAACAGTACGCGCATTGAAGGATCACCCAACCTGTGAAACGCAGGTGAGAGTTTGTATGCTTGGTCGTGATTCGAACTCAGGCAAGAGATGTGAGTGTGCGTACCTGTGGAGTCCAGGACATCCTGCGAGTCAAATCATGGAGTGACGTTGTGAGCAACATTCGCCCGGATATTAAACACCGAAACCCACGATGTCCCCTCCCCCGTGGACGACGTTAAGGAACAAGCACAGAGGACAGGTACACAAACTTGGCGTGTACTTTACCTGCCACAGACATTTCCAGGGACATCGTTTTGATATTCTTCTGATCACTTTTATGAAGCATCGTGTTTTCATTTTCTCACCTGGAGATTTATCGTGAAAAAAGCGTTCGGAGCACCTGTCCAACTCGGGTTCTGTTCAAACGACGCCACACATTCCACTTCCAAGTCTCGCATGCACTGCGCATTGTTTCCTATTGTGACGTCACAAAGCACGTTTCATGCATGATTTTATAGCAGGTTTTTCACTTTCGACCCAAACGTAATACCTGAGCAGATTCGTCATAGTGATTGTAATATCAACATTCAATGATGTCGACGTGTAATTTCACTTGACGTCATCGTGACATATTAATTATACACAGGTGAAGTCCAGATGGAGCGACACCGGGGCGGAGCTCCGCACATCAATCCATCAGAGGCGGAGCTGAGCTTGGCAACAGTGAATAAAATAAATAATAAACACCCACAATCCGATCGGTTCAGGTATTTTGCTTTGTTTACTTTCATAATCCAATTTCATGACCCATGAACCCAGATTCTCTTTCATCTACAAAAGTATTTACACATTGGAAGATGTGACGTCATGGAAAAGCTTGGATGTTTCCAACTGGTTAAAGTCTGGGGCTCTGTGTGGATCAGTTCTTATGACGAATGGCGATCACGTGGTACGAGCAATGGTCGTCTTCGAATACAACAATGACAGACCAATGTTGTCAAAGCAGGTAACCATGATGTTATACACTGTATATTAACATCGATCACGTGGTACGAGCAAAGGTAGCCCTAAAATACAATGACACGGACTCATGCTGGCAGAGCAGGTAACCATGGTGTTATATACTGTGCATTAACATCATCGTTATCTGCTCTGACATCTTTGTCAATACCCAGTTAAACATCAGGGAAAAACGTTTTTTAAAAATCGATTAATCACGTGACAATGCTTTCTTTCCTCGAGATGGATCATTCCCTTTACGCTGTGTTTATCACCACTCACAAGGTGATGTGTTTTGTGGGTAAAGTGAGACCCACCCTCGGTCTCATCTCCAAACATTGTGGACCACGATCGGTCTCGCGTTATCTCTCATCTCTCGTGATCTCGGGTTGCATTGATTGCATGACGTCATTTAATTTGGGGGCCCTGGGCACGTGACCTTTATGCACGTGTGTTAATCCGCCATTGCGGACTTGGCAGCGCTCACTCCCACGTGGTTCACTCCTAACCCGGAAGCAGTCCCGGATTCCTCTTTATCTTCGTTTTTATTTTCGCACTGTAATGTGACGGCTTACAAATTGCTGACGTCACAAACAATCTTCTTACAAAGAGGAAGAGGAACGATGTGCGTAACCAGGAAGTATTTAATAATGTTGAAGAACTTCCGGGTGATCTTGCAAACCTCGTGCTGCAATTGTGACAAAGAGGTCATTGGATCTGAAGAGGTTTGTTGGAGATTCTCATTTTATTATTTATACTGAGAAAGATCTGTAAAACGTTCATTTAAAGATAAAATAATTTTCTGTTCGTTGATGACGGGAATGAAGATAAGTTAAACGACTTTTTATTAAATGTATGTTGAGGTGTTTGATTGTTCATTTAATGAGGTGTTTTTCACTCGTTTTGTTTTATTCACTGCATTATTTTATATGACGTCATCACTAAACTTAATGCAACGATGGTGAAACCTCATTCTTCCTTTTAACTATAAACCAGGCAGAAAGTTTTAAAAGTTAACTTGTATATCCAATGTGACCTCTAAATGAGGAGGTGTTGTAAAGGTTGTAGAGGATGGATGGATGAGGGATCTATGTGCGGAAAAAAATGTCTCCCATCTGCCACATCCAAAACTAAAGTTGGACTATCCCCTCTGAAAAAGTCGTTTTGACCAGAGATTCTCAACCGGGAGGGGGGTGGGGTCGCGGGTCGCAGGTCGCGACCTTCAGTGGGGACGGAAGGTGCAACCTCGTGGTCCGTGGACATCATACCCGCCGGAGAAGGCAGGTGATTAGTTTACTTCACGAGTGTTTGTAAAATTGACCTCTCAAAAAAGAAGTTATATTAATGTTATTGTATTAATTTGTGATTGGAATGATGCTGTTTGAAATGAAAATATAGAGATATTGAGTTGAAAGGTGAATTAGGAAATGACGTAAGGGTTTCCATCCGTGACATTCGCGGATTCGGTGTTTGCAGTTTCACCATTGGCCGTATTTGGTTGATCAAAGGTGTATGGAGAAAGTCTCAGGCATCTCGTGTTCACACGAAAAGGTAAGCTGCTGTATTTTACTTTTACTGTATTTTATTTTGACAAACGTGGACCTTGAACTGAAAAGAAAAACCGATTATGCTGGCGAAACTTCAGGAGTTGCTAAAAGGAGGTGAAATGCATTGTCAGAAAATACGACCCCAGATATATTAAGTTTTGATTTACAGTGGAAGTGGATTCAATCAGAGCGAGCAATCAAGTTCCTGTTACCTTTCACTACCACATACCTGTGTGAGTCAGGGTTTTCATGTGTGTCTGGCACAAAATCAAAGATGAGCAATAAACTGAAAGCAACTTTGCTAACGTCACAAACTATCTTCTTTGCGAGTACTCTGTGAGTCGGCCTCTCACCCATCTCACCTCAGAATGATCTGATTGGTTCTCAGAAGCAAATTGATTTTTTTTCTTTTGTATACTTAATCGAGGCTCGTGAAAGAGCTGACATTTACTTCACAAACAAATCAACCAGACAAACAAAATATATTAAAAGAGGGAGCGGAAGACAAGAGAATGGGAAGCACACAAACACTTGAGAGCACACAACATTTGAGAGCAGGGAGATGTGTGGGAGGGAGAGGGCTCGGGGGGAGGAGGCGTGGGAAGGGGTGGGGGGTGGGAGAAGTATAAAACACAAGGACACCAAGGACTTCCAGGTCAGAAGTTGGTATTTCAAAAAGTGGAATTGGGGTGAAATTATCGGGGATAGAAAAGATCAAGGTTTTGGATGGGGGAAGATAAGAGATGGTGGTGAACAGCAGTTTTAAAGACCTGGAGGGTGGAGTGGGATTGAAGAGAGTGAGGGAGTTTGTTCCAGACGTGGGAGAAAAGAGGAATGAAGGAGCGAAGGTGAGCAGAGAGTCTTGATTTTGGCAGTTTAACCATAAGAGGGTTGCAGGCAGATCTTGTGCGACCTGTAGGAATATTTGCGGGACAGAGCCCAGAGAGAGCTGGGGGGGCAAGGCCAGAGAAGAGTCGGTAGAAGACGGAAAGACCACCAACCTGCCTGCGGTGAGTGAGTGAAAGGTCCTTGGAGTTAGCTTCATCGCGGGAGATTCCAATGATTCTGAATGCTTTGCTTTCAACAGCGTGAAGACGAGCTAGGTGTGAGGCAGGAGCACCAGCCCAGAGGGGAGAGCAGTATTCCATTGAGCTGCGGATGAAAGCCTTGTACGTGGTGAGGAGCTCAGGTGTGCCAAGGAAGGACTTCGCACGATGGAGGATGCCCAGTCGGCGACTGGCTTTGGAGGCCAGATTTGAAATGTGGTTTTCCCAGGAAAGATCATGGCAGATAGTGAGACCCAAAGTTTGTGTGACAGAAATTCTTGGAGAGGATTATTCAGAAAGTAGATGGGAGGGTTGTCCAGTCGGTCTTTTCGGAGAGACATTGTAACAGTGTGAGATTTGTCAGGATTGAAAGACATGTTCCACTTGTTTGCCCAGTCTGTGATTTTGTCCAGGTCTGCAGAGAGTGAGGAGGCTGCAGACTGTCGATCTGAGGGATGAAGAATGGAGCGACAGAGAGTAGAGTCATCAGCAAAGAGATAGAGAAGATTTTCAAGAGAGTCGGGGAGATCATTGATGAAGACCAGAAAAAGCACAGGGCCCAGAAATCTCACTAACGTAAGCTTCGTAAAAATTATCTCACTAACGTAAGCATCACTCTGTATTTAAGGCTTGAATGTTTATTTTAGGCCAACACATCACCTTCAAACTGGTATAGCATCCATGTGCTACTCGGGTATTTAAAGACAGATATTTTTGGTCACGGATACATGGAATTAGAGTGTCCAATCCAGATTACACCCTTATTTTTGGCTCATCAGGATAACGTATTGGCAAATCATTTATATCTGACCAGGCTTCAAAGCTCAAAGGTGAGTGTGGCTGTCTCTTACGTATACTGTCAGTGTAAATTTGGTGATAAAGCTTGACACGTTTTCCGTTTCGCTGGATACGTGAACAAATTGGATAAGATAATAACTCACAAAACATTCCAAACTGAGTAAAGAAAATAACATGTATAACTTTTCTGTGATTAACATAAGCATGGTATCCTTGGCATGTCATCGCTGAAATGGAGAGCTTCTTGGAATGGCTCAAATGCCAAGGCCTGAGAGCAGAAACAGCCCAAGCCGTGATCAATAATCTTGGAGTTGAGGATCAGATGGTTATTTCAGCTTGTACTGAGTCGGATCCATTGTGGACCGAGCTCCTCTCTCTCGCCAAAGAGAAATTACAATTTGCGATGTATGCTGACTTCTGTAAATTTATGAATTATTTTTCGAAGCCACAAAATATCCAGATTGCATGTTCTTCTCTATTGGGAAATATTTTCGTCACCTTAGATTTGGAGAATGTTATTCGGGAACTTTCCAGTTCCTCTGAAAAGATTTCTGGATCTCAAAATGTGCAGAAGACAACGTTTCTGGTTTCTGTGGAATCAGGCTGAGTGATTCCTGCTGTCTCCAATTTCAGGATGATGGATTAACACCCAAGTCTGGAACGTGACGTATTCTTTAAATGCAACATTGCATGTCAGGAAGTAACCTTTAGGTTCTGTGATTGATTTTTTTTTTTTATCTCTGCCACCAAAGGTGGATGCAGGTTGTTTTCACTCCTGTTTGTTTGTCTGTGAGCAGGATATCTGAAAACATTATGGATGGATTCTGACCAAACTTGTTGGACAGGTTGCGTGTGTGACGAGGACGTATTGGTTAAATTTTGGTGAAGATAGGGATACGAGTCCCATAATCAGCCCATCTGCCACACAAGGGAGACTTGTGTTTGGTTGTTTTTTGTCTCCATATGCGGGTTTCAGAAGTTGGAATGGAGGCGTCCCAGTCTCGAAGTATCTACCTCTATTTCGGTAATAGTGTGAGAACCAACTTCACTAAAGTGGCTAATATTGTGAATTTCATTCATGCATCTGTGTACATCTATCTATAATTCCAGTAATCTCTGTGTGTATGTTTGTATGTTTGTATGTATGTATGTATGTATGTATGTTTGTATGTTTGTCTGTGACCGCTGTTTCTCGACAACGACCGGTCCGATATACTTGAAACTTGCCAGGTATATTGCTGGGGACCCGAGGATGTGCCTTTTCAAGGTTTCATATTAATCGGAGAAGTAGTTACCGAGCTATGTCCAAAAAACGATTCAACCAGAGAGCAGCGAGCTATCACGTGTGCCGAACGTGGCGAACAGACTCTGCCTCGGACGGCACATTTGAGAGCGTATTCATTTATTTCCCGTCGGCAAACTATGTTGGCGTTAAACTATGTTTTAAAACTAATTAAAACTAATTTGCGATTCTTTCGCTTTGCGATGCGATTTGCGATTGCGTTAAACTCGCTCGGGCGTTAAACTATGTTTTAAAACTAATTAAAACTAATTTGTGATTCATTCGCTTTCCTGCGCGTTTGTGCACGCGATGGCGATTTCTTTACCAAACTCCGCAAGCCGTTAGCTTTGGACCAAACCATTTCATGTAAATAGAGGGGGGGGGGGGGATTGTCACCGTACTCGCAAGCCGTTCGCTTTGGACCAAACCATTTCATGTAAATAGAGGGGGGGGGATTGTCACCGTACTCGCAAGCCGTTCGCTTTGGACCAAACCATTTCATGTAAATAGAGGGGGGGGATTGTCACCGTACTCGCAAGCCGTTCGCTTTGAACCAAACCATTGCATGTAAATAGAGGGGGGGGATATACTTTTAGATATATATATATAGTACGGGCATGCCCTAGTTTATACAATAAACCCATGTATTTGTCTAGAGGGGACCATTGGGGACTAGAAACGCCCAGTTGTCATTATCTGAAGGTTTACACATTCGAGTTGAGATCATATTCATGGAGCTCATCATGTACGTGATTCACGATATTTCTTAATTTGTTAAATTTTACATCGTCACGAATATTTACTCAATATATACACAAATGGTATACACAAATACACACAATACATAAGATAAGATATACACAAATGGTAACAAATTGTCGATAATCAAGCCCCTATGCATATATAACCCATATATATGGTCACAATGCTTTGTTTTCTGGGCTCATTAGGATAATTAGGTTGCACCTGAACCAGGGGTTACTTCATTGTTTTCCATGATTGCTTTTGGATAACGTTTACATGAGTTGTCTGGAATTGGGATATTGAGACTTTTGCAGATGGGTTCGTGGATTGCCCCACATTCCTTCTTTATTTGGGGTGTCACCCAAACAGCATTTTTGTCCATCAGTTGTTTTCTCGTATAGTTGTGGTCTTTCCCCAAATGGTGCAATCTTATATCCACTATTTTGTTTGCCAGCTCTTATTCCAGTCTTCGCTGGTCCTCATCATCCTTGTACTCCATACTCCTTTTCTCCTTCCTCCTTCCTTCACCTTCCTTCCTTCCTTCACTTTCAAATCCTTCACCCCCTTGTGCCTTCCGTCCTTCTGTGTGTTATTGTTACATGCTCCTCCCCAAACCCCGGTCACGGTGTACCTCCGAGCCCCGAGACGAGTCACGGCACAAAGATGTGTTATTCTGTGTGTCAAAGATCAATGGTGAAACCACACCAATTGTTACCAACAAACAAGTATTTTATTAAGGTCACACAAGAATAACAGCACAAAAACAATAGTAATCAATTGTACAACCAATATATCATTCCTATGATGGTACCATCAGTTTCGTACAATATAACTCGCTGTGCTCCAAGTGAGCGAAAATAACATTCCCAATGTCTCTATCCCAGCATCAAGCCAAAGTCAAACAAAGCTCCAGTGATCGTCAGAACGATGTCTTATCGAGACTAGAATCCCATTCGGTTGACAGTCACACTGACATAGATGGGCAAAGGTGTCCTCAAGAGGCGACTGGGAAATGACACCTTAGTGTATGGATGATCAACGGCTCCCCACATGGCTCCTCACAAATTCCCACTGGAAATCCACATCACACATGCAAACCATGCTAACGTCTGGTTGCGTTGAAATGGTTGGAGTGAGGTGGAAAACCTGGAGCGATGCGAAATCGGGCGTGAGGCGAAGCAGCCAACCGCCGTACTCGAGGTATAATGGCACACCAATGATTCTCTTCGGAATCAACCGCAAAACCTGTCAAGCAGGTTTATCTGTCACAGCGATAACAACTCTGTCGCAGGAATCCCTTTCCCAGGAAACCCAAAGTTCACTCGTGACCCCGTTCGCCAGCATTTGCTCAAAACGTCAACACAGTTCGGCTTCTTCCACCTTACTCGCTCCGCCTCCTTTTCCTCTTCTTCCTCTTCTTCTGGTTCCCGATCCGGTTTCCGGTTTCTTTTTAAAACACTAACTTTTTTTACCTTTTGAAAACAGGTATCTCTATTTCACTTAAACGATAACAATAATAGTACATGCAACCAAAAATGTTTACAGTGGATGAGAACCACAACAACGGAAGTGACGAATCCATCCGTAACACTTCTCCCCCCCCCCCCCCTTCAAAAAAAAGTTTGAACATAGTGAAAACTTTCTTCACATGCAAAAACTATTTTAACAAACAAAAGTAAAACTCACACCCAAATGATCAATTCACGTGAGCAACAATAATTAATATTCCCCAAAATAAAGTAACAAAACTTCCAAACAACCTACAGGAATTTCCAAAGTTAGTTCACTCTGGATAAAGCATCAGCACTATATTATCAATATTACAAAAGCTGACCATGACGATGAAATAAAAATATATATATATTTGTGATAAAAAATCCAAAGCAAAGCAAATCTATAGCACTTTTTGAAGGAGGCCGAGCTGAGAGCCAGGTTTAATGGTGGTTGGGTGGTGAGGCCTGGAAGTATTCCACTGCATGGACGCATTTAGGGACAGGGAGTTCACAGGTTAATCCGTGTAGGAATCTTGGCTTGGCTGCTCCTGAGCACTCGGTGCTTCCAACTGTTCTCTTGATCATAAGAATCATAATCGTGGTTGTAGCATCGGGTGCTGTAGTCACGTAAGTAGCGGTCCCCATCTTGGCTACCACTGTAATAGTCATCCCGTCGAGAGTTGCCAAAACTGCGCTGCTGCTGCTGCTGGGAGCCTCTGTAGTAATCACGAATGCGGCCACCACCAAAACTACTACTCCCACCCCGGGAGCCATAGCCACCCCTGAAACTACCTCCACATGTTCCTCCTCTGCAGCCCTCTCGATGCCCATGGCCTACCTTCTCTACCGTTATGGTACGACCATCCAAATCCTTGCCATTCAAATCCTTTTCTGCATCTTTGGCATCCTCTGTGTTTTGAAACGTGACAAAGCCAAACCCTCTCGACTTTTGCCTCTCCGTCTTTCATCAGCAGCACTTCCAAGAGTGGTCCATATTTGCCAAAGAATAGAGTCCAGGACATCTTCACTTGTGTCAAAGTTCAGTCCACCTACAAAGAGCTTGCCAACATTGCCTCCATGCATGACTTGTGTGTGCTGACACTTAGTTTCAGGGTACTCGACAAGAAGTGCCTGTGGAAAGCATGACGTCAGTACCTTCTCCTTCTCCTCAGAGCGTCCCCCACCCACAGCATGAGTCACGGCACAGGATGGAAAGATACCCGGAATCTCCTGCTCCAACTGTGCGGTGCTACTTTCCATACTAGGCTTCTCAATCAACATTGGACTACCAGAAACTCGACCACCGGCCAAATCATTCTCGACAACAAAAGAGACTCCCTCCACAGGAAGAGTGGCTTGTAAACCTACGGTGACCAGTCCTGACACCAACTCAGACTCTAAATGGATGACATGAAGAGGAGCTTTAACATAGCCACCAACCCCCTGTAAAAGAACACTAACACCAGTTGCCATCTTCTCTGACAATGGCAAAATGCCTTCAAGCATCAAAGGTTGATGTGCTCCTGTGTCCCTCAATACCCTAACAGGTCTCCGGTTAGTTAAGTCCCCATCCAGTGACACAAACCCCTCTGAAATAAAAGGTTTGTAACCCTCTTGGACAAGGTCGTTCTGTGATGCCGTAACTTTGGCATGGGAACCTTCACAAGGCACTGTCCTCCAAGGACGATTTCTCGCATTGGCAAATGCATTCGGAGTTGCACGAGTTTGACTCCGCTCCTGATTTTTCCTTTTCACAGCATAACATTGGGACATCAAATGCCCAGGTTTCTTGCAAAAAGCGCAAGTCGGCCCGGAGGAAAAACTCGTGGTCTGTCTCGGGCCCCCCGGAAGATAGTTATGTCTTGGAACTGCAGTCTTCTGATCCCTAAAAGTCGCGGTATCAGATTTGTCCCCATAGTCCTCTCTAGGCCGCCTCCATGAAAATTTGTTCTCCAAACCTGATTTTCCGTAACTTCTCTGGCTAACTCGAGGCGGGAAGTTAGGTTTGTGGAACCCCATCCTGTGTATCAAGGCATAGTCATCTGCCACGGTTGCTGCCTCATACAACTCTGGTACTTTCTTCTCATGCAGATGGACTTTAATGTCCACATGGACACACTGTTTGAATTCCCCCACCAAGATCAATTGTCGTAATAGGTTGAAGTCTTTCCCAATCTCCTTCGAGTCACACCACCTATCAAACATGGTTTCCTTCATTCTGGCAAACTCAACATGGGTCTCACTCTCCCTCTTCCTGGCATTCCTGAATTTTTGCCGGTAAGCTTCAGGGACCAATTCATAGGCTTTGAGAGGTTTTCTTCACTATCTCATAATCTGCACATTGGTCAATCGGTAAAGTCGAACAGATATCTTGAGCTTTACCCACCAGAACACTTTGCACTAACATAGTCCAGGACCCCACAGGCCATTTTAGCATTTTTGAACCACCTTCTCAAAGTGTAAAAAGAACTTGGCAACCTCCTTTTCATTGAAGGGTGGAACCAGCCTCACTTGCCTACCAACATCCCAAGAGTTCTCACTAGTTGTCGAACTAGCCGGCATGGATACTACTTCTCTTCGTTCTTGCAGTAATTCCAGCTCCTTGAGTTTAAGTTCCTTCTGATACTCCATGTCACGTTCCTTTAACTCCCTTTCAGCTCTCCTTTCCTCTGCTCTTTCCTCTGCTCTTCTCTCCTCGAGTTCCTTTTCAGCTCTGCTCTTCTCTCCTCGAGTTCTCGTTCCTGTTCTGCTCTTGCCTGTTCAGCTCTCCTTTCTTCTGCTCTTTCCTCTGCTCTTCTTTCCTCGTGTTCTCATTCATGTTCTGCTCTTTACTTTGCTCTTCTTTCCTCAGCATTTCCATTCCAACTCTTTTAACCTTTCCTGGCTCAGCAGTTGCATCTCCATTTTCCGGAGCTCCACATTTCCTTTTTCCTCGGGTAACCAATCCAAGGCTACCTCTTCCCATGTTCCTTGCCCCACTAGAGACTCTACCAGTCTACCACCATGGTCTGAATCTCTGCTTTCTTCATACTAACTCGGACCTCCAAGTTAAAATATTTGGCCAATATCATGAGTTCTGATCTTTTTAATGCCTGGAACTGTGCATCATTGGGGGATGCCGCAAACTTTTCTGGCAAACACGTGGTGACTATCAGTTAGCACCTGTTAACCTTCACACAAAAAAATTCCAATTTTTTGAAAAATTTGGGAATTTTGGGAATGTTAGGGAATTCTATCCCGGACGAGGCCCCCAATTTCTGTTACGTGCTCCTCCCCAAACCCCGGTCACGGTGTACCTCCGAGCCCCGAGAGGAGTCACGGCAGAAAGATTTGTTATTCAGTGTGTCAAAGATCAATGGTGAAACCAACCAGGGGTACTCGCTTTGCCTCCTTTTCCTCTTCCTTCCGGTTCCCAATCCGGTTTCCGGTTTCTTTTTAAAACACTAACTTTTTTTACCTTTTGAAAACGGGTATCTCTATTTCACTTAAACGATAACAATAGTAGTACATGCAACCAAAAATGTTTACAGTGGATGAGAACCACAACAACGGAAGTGACGAATCCGTAACAGTTATCAGCCGCCGTTTCCATTTTTATCCCATTCAATTTGTGTTAGGGTTTTCACATGGTCCGTGGTTGTAAGTTGGGTCTGTTTCCCTTCCCCATTAGGGTGGTTATTTCTCCTCTGCCTCTGTCTCACCACGCCTTCGCCGTGATGTCCCCAGTGATGCTCCTCAATCCAAACCATTGCTTCATCGTGCATTCCCTCCCCCATGCCATTGTGGCCACCTTTCCACCTCTCCTCTGTCCATCTCTGGTGACCATGTGGCTCCCATCCTCCTCATTTCTTGTGCTTGTCTTCTGCCCTTCACCAAACCTATTTTATTTTTATTTTCTGAGTTATGTGCCGTTCACTCAACTTAAAAAAAATTTTTGGATGGCACCATCCCTGCTCTGGTGGTCAATCTGGTATTCCTCAGGTGGTCCATTAATGTAGTTCCTCTGCTGGCCATTCCCCACTGTTGATGTCTTGAATAGACATTACAGTAGTAAATGGACTCCTTCTCCTCATTGCTCTGAGGTTCCTTTTCTTGAATTTAGTTTTTGAGATGGTAACACCCAAAGAGCCTCTTGGCTTGGTGCAAATCTCTATCCAAATGTGAGTTGGTGTTTCTTCCCACTGGAGGAGGTGCAGGCTTCATTCTTTGGAGTGAGCTATGTGCCGCCACATCAACTAATACCACACGGTGGTCTGTGTCCCGTAATTTGCTTTATTTTCCTTTATCACCAACACCATTTCATTTGTCGAAGGCTCTTACCTTCCCCAGGCACTTCGCCCACCCTCCTTCAGCCCATCGGAAGTAGTTTCTCACGTCGGGGATCCCTGAGCTGGCGACTCGACATTACGTTCAGAGATTGTTTCTCCCTATAATGTTCGAAGCACACAATCAACCGCAAGGCCTTGTTCAGGTTCGCAGACTTCCATGCCCATTGTATCTGTCAGTGAAGTGCTTTTCCTTGCCATTCTGAGCATTTCCTTCCCAGCAAGGTCGTCCTCATGTCCTCTCGAGATGGGAACAGTCTCTGAGCATCATCTCTGGTGGAAGCAGGCCTCCAATCCACATTTGCCTCCTGTTGGACTTCATTTCCGCTCCTTGATTATTCTCTCTGTCCCACTCAAATTACCAGCCACATTGTCCGACTCTCACATCGATGCCCAGGAAACCACAAAGTTCTCCAGAGACACGAACCGCCTCTGATTGGGTCTGCAATCTACATTCACGTCGTGTTGAGCTTCATCTCCACTGCTTAAATACTCCAGTAGAGTACCGTCAGAAAGTGAGCGTGGCGATGGGCTGCCAGACATTATCTAACCTTGCTCGCCGTATTTGTTGTACTTTCAGATGGGACAAAAGTCACTGAAAAAATCCCAGTTTAACTATGGTGTCAGCAAGGGTTTCTGCAAATTGGAATATGCAATCCATAATATTGACGTTTATTGTGTCTTCGACAAGAAAGACTTCGAGATTCCCATGTTGTTCTTAGAGGACGCTGTTTAATTACCCCGCAAACTCATTCATAAGTGGGGTTAAGCAATTGGTTCATGTCTGTCTACAAAAGTGGACAATGTATTTAAATTGTATGTTATATTTTGAACACTTATCGGAACATGAATCTCAACAAACCTGTCCTTCAACAGTACTTTGGCTGTGAATTTTTATCGACCTCACATGCGCAGAGAGTGAGATAATATTGCTGCGGTTTTGAGATTTGCACATATTGATCATTGAAGGCTAAAGTTTTGCCCCCCATAGTTAGTCCACGAGCAACACGTCGGCACACTTGTAGTATTAGTTATGTAGTAGTATGTGTAAGTATAGGCCATTTCCCCGAGTAAATATCTGCGTTGTGTAAAGACATGAGATTAGGTCCCATTCATTTTGCGTCCACCCTCCAATTCCACCTCGATGGGCGTAATTGATCCCATGCCCCATTTGGCTGCCTGCTCAGTTTATTACGCGTTGGCTGCCCGCAGCATTTGCTGCCCTTTGCTCGCTCACGAATCGAGTAACACGAGATAGGCCTGAGAAGGAGGAGCGCAGGGTCAGGGTGGGGGCGGCGTCAAGGCAGAGCGTCAGAGGCGATGACGGTAAGAGCCACCAGCCAATCAGGGCTCTAACGGCATGGCATGAGAGGGCGTGGAGAGGCTCGTCTGGTGAGTTATTGAAGGTTCACAGGGCGTGCCTATATAAGTCACTACACATAGCCCTTGAGAGGACTGAAGCGGAAGACTTGGAGCACATGGAAGAGGATTGACTCGCAAGTGGAGAGAGATAAGGGACTTGAGGGGGTGAGCGCATTGTGAGCACTTGTTACAGCGAGGAGAGAACCTCGTGCGATAAGCGTTTGGAGGAATTGAACTGTAACTCGCACAGTATAACGTACGCGCCAGAGGAGAGGAAGAAGAGGCGTTGAGTACACTGCTGCAGCCAGACGGGCCGGTGGCGAATAGTGCCTACTTCAGCCACGCGAGTCAACACGGTAATCCGTGCCAGTGATTAACCGCCGAAGTCCGCTCCCTACCAAATCGCCGCGTAACAACCCTGTGTGTACAAACGACACGTGGAGAGCTCCTGCCTTCTCTACTTACCATCTGCACGGGACGAGCAGGAGACCAGATGGAGCTGCACGGGAGCCATCCTTGGACGCGGACCATCATCCTGCAGCTGCAAGCCCCGTGTGAGTGTGTATGTGTGTGACGGGCCCGTTTGTCCTGGGTATTAAGTTAAGACTGTATAAGGCTGCACTGTGTCCCCTTTTTCTCTGAACCATTGTGAATCGTGTAAATAAATCTGTTCTTCCTTTTTCCAATTCGACCGCTTTTGTGTTTTATCCATTGACTAAGCGTGGCACGAATAAGATCGCTAGAACTGGGGTCACCATCTAAATGGCACGGATTGCGTGTACGCACCGCTCGGCATCTCAAACACACGTGGTTCATGTGGGGATTATTTCCTCGCTTCCAGGGCAGCGCGAGTAATTAGGTATTAGCGAAACCTAGTCTTAATAGCCTATTTTGCGCTGTCCGGAAGGGAGTCATAGGTCCCGGGTCCTGCCAGGCCAGTCAAAGATGATGGGACTAGTCCCCCTTTGGTAAGGGGAGAAAGCCGGCGTCGGGATCCACAACATTTGGTGTCAGGAGTAGGATTTGGATCCTGGGACAAAATTTGTTAGACAAAATTTTGGACACCAAATGTAATATTGGCCACAACATTTGGTGTCAGGAGTTTGGATTGGGACCCGATGTGCGCTTAACGCACTCGAAAATTACGAGCGACCGAAATTTAGTTATTAACACCTAAATTAAATTCGTGCCATGGCTAGCCAAAGCGGCCGGATGCCGGTGGGGGTCGAAGATGAGGAGATAGAAGAATCAATAACCCAGGACCCCCGGGAAGAATTGGGAGAAATGGAGGAGGACATTAATGAGGGTGCGGCAGAAGAGGTAGCAGGGGTAGAAAATGGAGGCGCCTCGCACATGGCGGCGAGAGCCGAGCCCGCGGTGCCAACGGACTGGGGCCTATTTATGGCACAAATGAGGGCCTTTATTGTCAAGTCGGGTGAAGACATGAAAATGGAGGGGGACAAATCGAGAGCAGAAATGAGAGAAATAAAAGACGGGTTAACTGGGATGGAAAACGAAATGGGGGACAAATCCACCCGGGAATTGAAAGAGTTAAAAAACGAATTGGAAAACAAAATGGATTCCCAAAGTGACAAATACACCCCGATCATAAAAAAAATGGGGGAGGACATTGATCACATGTTGACAAAGAGGTCACATTGGTACGCGATGAAGTAACGCAGCGCGAGGAATGCGTGGAGAGTGAGGTAGAGCAGAGCGCAGTCAAGTTGACTGGGGAAAACGAAATAGCGACACGGGGTGTAGAGGAGCCGACGGCCACCGAATTGGACAAGGAAAATGTATGGGCACCGGCAGTCGTCGAGGAAATAGAAAAAGGAAAATAAATCATAGTGGAAATTGGGGTTGAAGAGATGGCGGAGTTAGAAAATGTATCATGGAATGTCGAAATGGAATTTGCACAAAGTCCGTGTTCGCATTGTGATGCCGTACTTGCTAATCCCAACAAAGGTTTGCAGGTGCGGTTGGCAGAGAAGAGAATCCTGAAGGTGAGTAGGAGCATGTATGGCGCGGAAATGTTTGGCGGGAAAGTGTTTGGCGGGAAAACATTTTTGGCGCGCTTGGGATCGAGACGTAACCCGGGCACTCGTGGAAGGTCCGTGGTGCGATGTGTGAAAGCGAATGGCGTGCGTGTGAGGAAAAAGTGTGCACCGGAGCACGAGTGTGTAACGGGAGAGTGTGTTACAGAGAGTGAGAGCGAATGCACAACGGAGTGTATGTGTGAAGAGTGCGACAGAGTGTGCGATGGCCGAAGAGGGTGTGCGAGAATGCACACCGGAGCAAGTTGTCGAGTGTGCGGGAGTGCACACCAGAGCACGTGATTGGGTGTGTACCCAGAGAGTGCACACCCGTGGGTAATTGTGCACTGAGTGGGTGTTTACCCGGAGAGTGCACACCCATCGTTGTTACCGAGTGTGTAACAAAAGGTTGTACGCGAGGGTGTGTGATGACTGAGTGTGCAACAGAGTGCGCAAGTAGTATAAGCGCCAGGGTGTGCGCGAGGATGTGTAATGGAGTGTGTGAACGGCGTGAGTGCACCTGAGTGGTGTGCACCTGTGTGCGAGAGAAGAGTGTGCACAGGAGAGTGCAGTAATGGAGTATGGGGTGCCTCAGTGTTTGAGAGAGGAGCGGGTCGCGTGTGGGTGTGAGAATGCGACTCGGGCATCGACGCAGACCGTGGGAGCATTTAGGCCGACGTATAGCCGACACAAGCTCTCGGGCGTGGTGCGCTTTGTGTGCAGTGGGGACCGGCGGGGATCATTGTTGCGGCGGTTTTGCAAGGAGCGTCGTGCACGATTCGTGCCGGGCCCCGCCCTGTATGGTCGGTGCCGTGCCGTGGCGAAAGAGGCAAACGGCACAGTTCGAAGAGGGGGGGGGGTAGGAGAGGTCAGAGCTTTGCCCCCTGGCGGCCGTGGTTCTCCGACCATGGGCGGTTGGTCCATCGTGCCGGGGACCGAAAGGCCCTGCACAGAGATGGTGCCTGGAACCTAGGCCCAAGCATGCCTCCTCCCCTGAATCGAAAATGCCGGATGGACCCAACCAACAGGAGACCAACCACCCATATGCATTGCTCGGCTTTTCAAAGCCGAGCTGTGATGGAAATGTATTGCCGCACGGAGAGGCTCGAGTGGAGTGGACAGTTAGTAATAGTGTTGGCGAATGGTAGCTTTACCATTCTCTTGGGGGCAAATGAGCATTAGAATATGGGGGTGGCAGTGAAAACTAGCCGAGGGCGGGCTAGGATATTGTTAGGGATTTAGAGATGACAATAGGAGACATGAGAGCTAAGTAGTGACATTGGTACAGGTAGAGAGATTAGAAGGATGTTAATGACGGGGGAGAGCTTTGTGTAAGGGAATACGGGGAAGCACGAGTATTAGAGGGAAGTAGTTAGTTCGATGATGCTGTGTGTATGTAGTATTATATAAGTGGTGTATTGAGGACGAATGGAATTGTGTTGAGTGAATTGACTTGCATGGGGTGCAAGTGGAGAACAGGTGTGTGGAATAAATGGTGTGGAATGAGTGGTGTGGAATGCATGGTGCGAAGGAGTGAATGGGGGAAGATGGACCCCTTCACGAATACCCGGGGAGGGTAGTTTAAAGTTAGGTAGAGGGTTTAGGTAAATTGTTGGATATTGACACCTGTGGTGCAGGTCGTGGCAAAGAAGTGCTTGGATGGGTGCATGAGTCAGTGAATGGCTGGGCGTGTGGGCTTTGTTGGTGCATATGGTTATTGGGGCACTCCGCCACTGGTAGTCTGTCGGCCAGGTGAGGCCACAGGTAGGCTCTGGGAGCCAGTCAGAATAGTGTTCATCGGGGCCCGAGGATCCGAGGAAAGGACACAGGTATCCCAATGCCAGAGAGGGCATCAGAGGGGAGAGAGCCAGGGGGCAGGCCTTCCCCAGTTTAGGGTAGTCGCAAGGAGCAAGGTAAGCTCGGGTGGCGACTTCAGTGGTGGAGGTGCGCAGGTAGTTGGACCTGCTAGTGGAGCCACATGACCAAGCCCCGAAATTGTGCAAAGGCACAGTCGTGAAAAATTGGAGAGTGAGACCCAAATTTGGAAGAGCACCACAGGGTGGGTCAATGGGAATTGGTTTTTAGAACCACATAGTGTAACGATGGCCAATTGAATTGGCAGGGCAAGACCCCGGGTAGTGTAACTGAGTTAATGTTATTAGAGTGTAGTTAGGATGAGAAATCTCTTCGCACCATCCACATTCACTCACCAAGGAGACGGAACTCCGCACCAGGTTTTGTGAACGATTTGAGTGGGTGAGACGCATCTCGACGTGAATGTGACATTGTGTTTGTTCCATCTCTTCCTTCTTGGGAGGGATTGGAAGACGATTTTGGCTTAGAGGGGGATATGGGAGACAAGACGTAGAGACGGATTTGTAAAGTGTAAATACAGGGAAGGACAAGGGTAGTGTAGGCTGACATGGGGGGGGGGGGGGGGGTACGAACGGCTAGGGACGAGCTTTCTCTGCTCGCTCTCCCATGCCCCTCATGTTGCATTGCCTTGTATTGATGTGTACCTTTGCGTCCTTTCCTTTGCTAACTGTGCTTTGTCTTCCTCCCCACCCATGGACCCATTTTGGAGGGGAGTGTGCAGGAACACTGAACTGTGCTGCGGATTGTTGCTACACCTGTGCCTGTTGCTACACCTTTGCACAACCCAGAGAGGCACGCCTGCTACCTTTTGCTGCACCAATACACCTTATGGACCACACGTTCTGTGGCCTGGCATCTTTGCTGAGCGGTCATTTGCTGCAAACGTTACCTTGCACCTGCGGACCACTGGTTTTAAGTGGCGTCTGTCACGTAGTCGGACCATAAGATTGGCCCTGCTCGAAAATAAAAACGGACCCGGTTTGTACACTGTATTCTGGTGTGTCAGGAAAGAAGACCTTTAAGTTTTTATTATGGCACACCAAAGACAAAGCAGAAAGCAAGAAGGTGCAGCCAAGCAACAGCCAAGCAGCAAATGTGACATTTAAATATGACATTTGAAATGGTGAACTGTGCATTTTTGTGAAATGTGTATTGGTGCATTGGTGCATTGTTTTGTTTTCTGCCCTCCATACTTATTTCCACAAAAGAACAGGTCCTGGGTTATAGAGATGTAAATAATTGGTTTAGTGTTGTAAATAACATGCTCCCCACCTGCTTTATGTTTAGTTTGAGAATCGAATCCGCAATTCGGTTAGCCGTGGGTGTGGGTCTGTTAGTTAGTACACAACGCAGTAGGTGGGACATACCTAGTGTTGTAAAACTGTCACATACAGGGTGTTAGATTAAATGTAGAGGGAAACCACATCTAAGTGTCGCACATAATTTTAAAACGAGTCCCGAACCCTCCTCTAAACCGGTCGTTCTCACCTGTGTGGGTTCGACTCGGGGACAAGTCTGGCAATGGAGGGGGGCAGTGCTACGGTTTTGAGATTTGCACATATTGATCATTAAAGGCTAAAGTTTTTTTTTTTTTTTTTTTTTTTTTTTTTTTTTTGTATACTGAATCGAGGCTCGTGAAAGAGCTGACATTTACTTCACAAACAAATCAACCAGACAAACAAAACACACAAAAAGAGGGAGCGGAAAACGATGGGGAGAGAAGGGGAAGCACACAAACACAACATCCGAGAGCAGGGATATGTGTGGAAGGGAGAGGGCTTGGGGGGAGGAGGCGTGGGAAGGTGGGGGGGGGGGGGGGTGGAGGGAGAAGTATAAAACACCAAGGACTTCCAGGACAGAAGTTGGTATTTCAAAAAAGTGGATTTGGGGTGAAATTAGCGGGGGTAGAAAAGATCAAGGTTTTGGATGGGGGAAGATAAGAGATGGTGGTGAACAGCTGTTTTAAAGACCTGGAGGGTGGAGTGGGATTGAAGAGAGTGAGGGAGTTTGTTCCAGAGGCGGGAGAAAAGAGGAATGAAGGAGTGAAGGTGAGCAGAGAGTCTTGGTTTTGGCAGTTTGACCATAAGAGGGTTGCAGGCAGATCTTGTGCGACCTGTAGGAATATTTGCGGGACAGAACCCAGAGAGGAGTCGGTAGAAGATGGAAAGACCACCAACCTGCCTGCGGTGAGTGAGTGAGAGGCCCTTGGAGTTAGCTTCATCGCGGGAGATTTCAATGATTCTGAATGCTTTGGTTTCAACAGTGTGAAGACGAGCTAGGTGTGAGGCAGGAGCACCAGCCCAGAGGGGAGAGCAGTATTCCATTGAGCTGCGGATGAAGCCCCCCATAGTTAGTCCACGAGCAACACGGAGGCCCACTTGTAGTATTAGTTATGTCATAGTATGTGTACGTATAGGCCATTTCCCCTAGTAAATATCTGCGTTGTGTAAAGACATGAGATTAGGTCCCATTCATTTTGCATCCACCCTCAAATTCCACCTCGATGGGCGTAAATGATCCCGCGCCCCATTTGGCTACCCGCTCAGTTTATTACGCTTTGGCTGCCCACAGCATTTGCTGCCCTTTGCTCGCTCACTAGTCGAGTAACACGAGGTAGGCCTGAGAAGGAGGAGCGCAGGGTCGGGGTGGGGGCGGCGTCAAGGCGGAGCGTCAGAGGTGATGACTGTAAGAGCCACCAGCCAATCAGGGCTCTAACGGCATGGCATGAGAGGGCATGGAGAGGCGTGTCTGGTGAGTTCTTGAAGGTTCGCAGGGCGTGCCAATGTAAGTCGCTACACAAAGCCCTTGAGAGGACTGAAGTGGAGGATTTGTTGGAGCACATCGAAGAGGACTGACTCGCAAGTGGAGAGAGAGATAAATGACTTGAGGGGGTGAGCGCATTGTGAGCACATGTTGCAGCGAGGAGAGAACCTTGTGCGATAAGCATTTGGAGGCATTGAACTGTAACTCGCACAGTATAACGTACGCACCAGAGGAGAGGAAGAAGAGGCGTTGAGTACATGGCTGCAGCCAGACGCGCCGGTGGCGAATGGCACCTACTTCAGCCACACGAGTGAACGCGGTAAT
The DNA here is from genome assembly GCF_964187855.1 of Myxine glutinosa. Taxonomy (NCBI): domain Eukaryota; kingdom Metazoa; phylum Chordata; class Myxini; order Myxiniformes; family Myxinidae; genus Myxine; species Myxine glutinosa. The sequence continues at coordinate 419,565,686 of NC_136261.1, forward strand.
CCCTGACAGTTTTTAACCGCCGAAGTCTGCTCCCTTCCAAATCGCTCCTTAACAACCCTGTGCGTACAACCAACACGCAGAGAGCTCCTGCCTTCTCCACTTACCATCTGCACAGGATGAGCCAGAGACCGGAGGGAGCTGCACGGGAGCCATCCTTGGACGCGGACCATCATCCTGCAGCTGCAAGCCCCGTTTGAGTGTGTATGTGTGTGACGGGCCCGTTTGTCCTGGGTAGTAAGTTAAGACTGTACAAGGCTGCACTGTGTCCCCTTTTTCTCTGAACCATTGTGAATCGTGTAAATAAATCTGTTCTTCCTTTTTCCAATTCGACCGCTTTTGTGATTTATCCCTTGACTAAGTGTGGCACGAATAAGATAGCTAGAACTGGCGTCACCATCTAAACGGCACGGATTGCGTGTACGCACCGCTCGGCGTCTCAAACACACATGGTTCGTGCGGGGCTTATTTCCTCACTTCCAGGGCAGCACGAGTAATTAGGTAATAACGAATCCTTGTCCTAATACCCAATTTCGCGCTGTCCGGAAGGGACGTCGTAGGTCCCGTGTCCCGCCAGGCCAGTCAAAGACAACGTGACTAATCCCCCCTTGGTAAGGGGATAAGGCCAGCGTCGAGATCCACAACAATATTTTGATGGTTATAGAACCTCCCTCCCACCTCCCCCCCCCCCCTCCCCGGAGTGAGAACATCTATGAACATTTAGAACTGTCTATAATCGGTCATGCTGTTAGTTTATGTGCACAAATAGACCTCCACCTGTTCAGAGGGAAATGGGACAAATGCGTTGGGTGGGTTTAGTTCGGGTTGCCCCTTTCTACAATTCTCTTGCACGATGCTCTCGCACATTTTAAACAAAATCACATTGCAGAAAAAAAAACTTCACTCACTCAAAAGCGCTCGGAGGGAAAGATCGTGGGCTGTATGCGAAAACCATGACGAGGTGCAGCCGACCCTGGGGATAAGCCGGACATTCGGAATGATTGTTGTTGCGGGAGAGTAAGTTGGTACGTGCTGCGTTGAGTCAAGGGGCATGCCACGACCTCTCCTTCCAGGAACTCCACTTCCCAGGCACATTACTCCATAGTATATCCGCCGAACCCAATTGGCTTAAAAAGCTGGAATGCCAGAGTTTCTGCTGTTGGAATGTGCTGGGGACCCAAGGAGCAGCTGCCTACCTGTTTCTGCCATGGAGTGATGAATTGCCAAGATAAATTGTGCAAAAGCTGGGACGAGCTGCTCCATCGCTCAGCCAGACAGCGCTGGGCGGACTGCGCTGTGAGGAGTTGAGCACGGGGCCGAAGGACGAGAGCAAGGAAGACACAAGGTCCTTGGTGTGTGAAGGTATCCCCACTACTGATGTACATGATCCTTCTCTTGCTTTCCTCGAAATAACCGCTAATTTGTCTCATTGAGAGGCACAAGAAGTATCATGATTGAAAGAGCTATCAACGATTGGCCTCCTGAACAGTCTGTTCGAGGTTTACATTCGCATGTCACACTCTTCCTCTGAAGCCTAAGCCTTACACTGCACACACTGTTGTCATTCACACTCACTACATTCTGCTCTCATTACCCCTCCCTTTTTCCTTGTTTGTCTTCCCATTGCGGGATTGGCACACGTATGTCGACACGTGCCGAGGTTGAGTCGGTGGTCTTCAATATAGTTTGCCCTCCATTTTTATCCTCATTACTTCCTTTCTATTTTTCCTGAATGATTCTGTTGGAGCCATGTCTTGTGTATCAATAAATAAGTAAGAATGCCTCAGGGGGAAAATAAGTGCTGAGGGTAAGATATGCTCTTTTGTGCCTTTCTTGATGTTTGGTTATTGTTTGATGTGCTTGAAAATGTGTGCCCCATTATTATTGAATCTTGTGTGCTTGTAAATACCTGCCTTTTCTTTGGTACATGATTTTCCATCCTGTCCATTTTTGTTTCATTTCCTTCAAGAGCTTGATTTAGTGTGTACAAATAGATAGACAGAAAGTTTTTCCTCACCGATCACTCGTGCCTCTCGCCAACGTGCACTCAGGGTTCCACTCAATGGTATGTAATAAATAGATATATGGGTTCTCTCTGACGTAGTTCACTCTCACAGCACATATCTTCCTGGTGTCAGCACATTTAACATTGCCATGTCACATGACCTTACTCAGTTCATCTCAGCTTCTACTTGAGTTCCTGAACAAGGTACAGAAAACAGGTTTCTTTACCTCCGCCACTGAAGGTGGATAGAGGATATGTTTTCACCCCTGTCTGTCTGTTTGTCTGTTTGTCTGTTTGTTCTGGGTTTTTTTCTGTTTTGTTACTTGGCAAAAATTCTTTTTTTTTGACGAGTATGTTGATCACTCTGGTTTGTGTGTTTGTGTGTTTGCCTGTCCGCTCATTTATACTTGCATACACGTCACAATTTCAAACTGATCTTCACGAAACTTCAACAAATGGTAGTTTGTGGTCCTGCAGGATCATTTTTATTTTTGAGGTCAGAAGGTCAACATACGCCAAAGGTCAACCACTTTTTCTCCAGTTTCTAAAATCCTCAATTTTCATCCGATTGACTTGAAAATTGAAAAGGATTTTCATATCGGCTAACTGAATTCATCCACCAACTATTTTTGTGATCAGCATCGGCCAAAGGTCAACAACCATTCCAGATTTCTAAAATCTTTAATTTTTACCTGATTGACTTCGAAATTTGTATAAGAGATTCATATCAGCTGATTGAATTCAACCACCAACTATTTTCAAGTCAAAAAGAAGTGCTGCTGAGCCATTCTACTTCTTCTTATTTGTATACAAAGGCAAGGCTCATGTAAAAGCTAACACATAAAACATATATAAAGTGAGCGGGAGACAAGACGGGGAGAGAGAGGAAAGCACCCAAGCACCAATAACAGTGGAGAACATGGACATTGGGAGATCTGTGGAAAGGAGGGTTGGTAGAGGGAAAAAAACAAAAGGACCCTGCTTGGACTTCAGTATTTCAAAAAAAATGGATCTGGGGTGAATTAACGGGGTAGAAAAGATCAAGGTTTTGGATGGGGGAAGATGAGATGGTGGTGAACAGCTGTTTTAAAGCCCTGGAGGGAGGAGTTGGATTGAAGAGAGTGTGGGAGTTTGTTCCAAAGGTGGGAGAAAAGAGGAGTGAAAGTGAGCAGAGAGTCTTTATTTTGGCATTTTCACAATAAGAGTGTTCCTGGCAGGTCTTGTGTGTCCTGAACGAATATTTGGGGGGCAGAGCACAGACAGAGCAGTGTGAGCGAGGCTGGAGAGGAGTTTGTGGAAGACAAAAAGATCACCAACCTGTCTGCTGTGAGAGTGAAAGGCCTTCAGAATCAGCTTCATCATGCAGATACCAATGATTCTAAAAGCTTTGGCTTCCACAGCATGAAATTGAGCCAAGTGTGAGGCAGGTGCACCAGCCCAGAGAGGTGAGTCGTATGCCATTAAGCTGTGGATAAAGCTTTGTACGTGGTGAGAAGCCCAGAAGAGCCAAGAAAGAACTTCACACGACAGAGGATGTCCAGTAGGCAACTGGAAGTCTCTCGCGAGATCTTGGAGACGGCGGCAGGGATTTTCGAAGCTCCACACGGTCTCCACGTTTTTCGAAGTTAAGTCTGTTCACAATTGTATTTTGTCGAAACTGTATTTATCTTTCGGTGTGTGAAGTTATTGTGTGCAACTTTGGTTGTTTCTCGGTGTTTATCTTTCATAAATTGATCGTCTGTTTGCCGACAGTGGGAAAAGACAGGGGGGTAAACGACATTAGATAGCGATTTCCCATGTTAAATGGAGGTGTCCCAAAAACAACATTTATCATCTACTGATATGGATTTGACCAGATGCCACCAGGACTTGGAGGAGGGAGACAGGTTTGAGAGAAGAGTGATACTATTTCCTGGCTCTTCTGAGGGTAGAAACACACTTGTTCCAAGCTTTGTGAAAGGAAATTTTGAGAAATTTTTAACGGCAGTAATTTCCAGAAAAAGATTTTGATGAATCTTTCAATCTTTATTTTAATTAAATGGAAATAGATTCTTGAACACTGTTGAACACAAATTGCCTTCTTGGTACTTCCAATAACCTTGAGTTTAGCAGTACTTGGACATGTTAAATCGGGGGGCGAATAAGGCTGATGTCGAAGACACTTCACATCAATAGCGCTTAACATCCGGAATTTTTTTTAAACAATCTTAAACTTCATTGTTATATTTAAATGGAAGTGTATATTTCATGGTGTAACATGTTCCATGAACTCAAGATTGTTGTCATTCTCATTTCCCTGCAAAAGACTGATGCTGATTTGTACAAAGGTGATGTCTATTTGGTAAATGTGGAAACTAGACAACAAGACTATTCATCTGTCACAGAAGATTCAAAATGCCTAAAATGATTCAAATTCTGCAAAGGAAGGTTCAGATGATATTCACATAACAAACGGAAGTGCTTCTTGTTTTGCAACGGGTGAGTGGAAATGTATGAAATTAACATACAATCTTTTGTGTTGAGAAAATATAAAATTTTCGGAAAGGTGTTAAATATTTAGCAAGTTTGATTTTGACAAAAAAAACTGATGTTCTTTGTTTCTGTAGAACAATCCAGAAGTCATATGGGACAAATAAGGTCCAGTCGCAGCTTGATAGTGAAGAAGAAGCCTTTTTTGAAGAAACAAAATCACATAATCAAGACTCACTTTGAATGAAATACAAGTGCATGTCCACCAAGATTGATATTGAATTGAATAAACACAAAAATGTTGTAGAAAGGTGAATACGTTATAAATGTATTGTGTGCAGAATGGATTTTGCTTCAACGGATACCATCAAAACACATGAGGATCCACACTGAAAAATGTCCCCATAAGTGCTCGGTCTGTGATAAAGGTTTTCACAAAAAGAAATTTGAATAGACAAATGAAAATCCATCCAGAAGAGCAACCTCACAAATGCTCCATTTGTGATAAAGGTTTCTCTCATAAAGGCGATTTGAATAAACATATGAAGATCCATACAGGAGAGCGTCCTTACAATTGCTCGATATGTGACAAAGGTTTCTCTCGAAAAGGCCATTTGAAATTACATATGAGAATCCATACAGGAAAGCGACTTCACAAATGCTCGATATGTGATAAAGGTTACACTTGTAGCAACAGTTTAAAATCACATATGAGGATCCATATAGGAGAGCGACCTTACAAATGCTCAATATGTGATAAAGGTTACACTTGTAGCAACAGTTTGAAATCACATATGAGGATCCATACAGGAGAGCGACCTTACAAATGCCCAATATGTGATATAGGTTACACTTGGAGCAACAGTTTGAAATCACATATGGGGATCCATACAGTAGAGCGACCTTACAAATGCTCGATATGTGATAAAGATTTCTCTCGAAAAGGCCATTTGAAATTACATATGAGGATCCATACAGGAGAGCGACCTTACAAATGCTCAATATGTGATAAAGGTTACACTTGTAGCAACAGTTTGAAATTACATATGAGGATCCATACAGGAGAGCGACCTTACAAATGCTCAATATGTGATATAGGTTACACTTGGAGCAACAGTTTGAAATCACATATGGGGATTCATACAGGAGAGCGACCTTACAAATGCTCGATATGTGATAAAGATTTCTCTCCAAAAGGCCATTTGAAATTACATATGAGGATCCATACAGGAGACGACCTTACAAATGCTCAATATGTGTTAAAGTTTTCTCTCAAAAAGGTGATTTGAATAAACATATGAAGATCCATTCAGGAGAGCATTCTTACAATTGCTCGATATGTGATAAAGGTTTCTGTCTAAAGGGCCATATTAAATTACATATGAGGAACCATACAGGAGAGCGACCTTTCAAATGCTCTATATGTGATAAAGGTTTCTCTCAAAAAGGCGATTTGAATAAACATATGAAGATCCATGCAGGAGAGCGTCCTTACAATTGCTCGATATGTGATAAAGGTTTCTCTCAAAAAGGCAATTTCAATAAAATATGAGGATCCACACAGCAGAGCGTCCTCACAAATGCTCTATGTGACAAAGGTTTCTCTCAAAAAATAAATTTGAAATCACAGATGAAGATCCATACAGGAGAGCTGAAATCTGAAATACCCGGACATTAAAAATGAGGTTGTGGGATAAGAAAATGACAGATTTAAATAAAATGTAAAATGTATTAATCTTGGTTCTCCATATTCTCATAATAGATAATTATTGGAAAATTGATGCCGCAAACTCAAAAAGTAATATAACTTAATCTCTCAATCTGATCTTGGATCTCATTGTGCTTTCTTTCAGGGTTTTCCTTTGGTTGCCAGTTTGTAATTCTTGTTTCCGTAATTTGCCATGTATCCAGCCAGGTTCCATTTGTGGTTTTTGATTGTGACCTGTGCTTAGGAATTTAGTTTTCTTTCCGATTTAGTTGTTTTTCTTGTCCCTTTTTGGTTATGCTCAGATGGCATCTTTCCATGGTAGTTTGGACATCATTTGTTGCTCAATCTTTGCTATAGTCCATGTTTCATTGACGTGTCTGATATGGAGAGAACACACTTGTTGTAAAATTGTTTGTCAGAAGAAGTCTTCTGCCTATTACGAAACCTGAATTTGTAAAGTGTTTAGCAATAAAGAGAGGTCCTAAAACCACAAATGCAATGTCTGTGTTATTGGGGATTCTAGGAAAGATACCCTTCAATGAAGGGGGTTCGTAGATGTCTGACCTGAAGTGAGAAATTAACTTTGGAGTGTGTATGGGTAGAAATGGGAATTCAATGTAAATATTCAGTGAGCATATGTCACAAATGGGTGGAGCTGGTAACCTCATCAACCTCATTCCATTCCATCAGTGAAGATTTCCAATCTGTGCTTGTTGTACCTCCGAAGTACTCCTTGAGGGGGGTAGGGGGTCGAAGGGGTGGGAAGAGTTTGAAGGGTGTGAAGGAGTGAAGGTGTAGTCAAGAAATTACCGAGGGTTCATAAATAAATTAACTCTGGAGTGCACCACAGAAATAATGGGCCAAATGACGTCCTTATGACTGTTTAAAACCCCTATTCAGGTGCATTGTTGTAAAAAGTCTCATTGTCGAAGGTTTTTTCGTGGTTCACATTGGGAGATCAAAGCAGTAAGGTCACAAACAAACAGAAAAACAACAACTCACCTTATTGTGAGTGTGGTCGATGTTGGAGGTTTACCCGTTGACATGTGGTGGCTTGGAGATGGCGGCACGTGGTGTTTTGGCAGGCATTGCCGAGAAGGATATTTGGCAGGCATCGTTTATGATGATGTCCCTCCAGTGCTGTGACGACTCCAATTTTTTTTTTATATATACCCCTTCTGACTTGTGTCATTGAATGTGTGGCTGTTCGGGTTTTAATTTAATCTATTTGTTTCATCTGCACGACTTATAATTTCAAACTGCAGTCAATGGGAACTTATAACAAACGGCCTTAGTTAAAAAAAACGCACCAGTTGGCCCGATCACCCAAGATCATAACGACTTAATGAAATGAGATATTCGAAATCTGTTTTGTTGTCAGACAATCGTAACGCATTCTCTAAACAACGATGTCAGTATACGAATAAAAATTGACTGTTTAAAACTGTAGGATGTATATTTTGTGTGTATATTTGGAGGTGTATATTTAGTAAAGTTTGCTTGGTGGTAACCTTTTTTCAACAAACAACTTTTTTTCACCCTTGAGAGTGATGTTGTTGGATGTGCAGTAAAATTACCTTTAAATCGATGTATTAGTTGTGTTTGTACTATTTTGGTTTTTGAATGATTTGTGCAATTGAGAGGTCACGTGACTCCTTCTTTACCAATCATGTTAAAGGCTTAAATTAACAGTTATTTTTAACATCTGAGTTGATGTTACGCTCAGCTCAATTCAGCTCAATGGTGAACAGCTCAATGGAATACTGCTCTCCCCTCTGGGCTGGTGCTCCTGCCTCACACCTAGCTCGTCTTCACGCTGTTGAAATCAAAGCGTTCAGAATCATTGGAATCTCCCGCGATGAAGCAAACTCCAAGTGCCTTTCACTCACTCAATGCAGGCAGGTTGGTGGTCTTTCCGTCTTCTACCGACTCTTCTCTGGCCTTCCCCCCCCCTCCCCCCCAGCTCTCTCTGGGCTCTGTCCCCCAAATATTCCTACAGGTCGCACAAGATCTGCCTGCAACCCTCTTATGGTTAAACTTCCAAAATCAAGACTCTATGCTCACCTTCACTCCTTCATTCCTCTTTTCTCCCGCCTCTGGAACAAACTCCCTCACTCTCTTCAATCCCACTCCACCCTCCAGGTCTTTAAAACAGCTGTTCACCACCATCTCTTATCTTCCCCCATCCAAAACCTTGATCTTTTCTACCCCCACTAATTTCACCCCAAATCCACTTTTTTGAAATACCAACTTCTGTTCTGGAAGTCCTTGGTGTCCTTGTGTTTTGTACTTCTTCTGTGTTTTATACTTGGCCCACCCACCCCTCTCCTCCCCCTTCCCACGCCTCCTCCCCCAAGCCTTCTCCCTCCCACACATCTCCCTGCTCTCAAATGTTGTGTTTGTGTGCTTCCCCTTCTCTCCCCATCTTGTCTTCCGCTCCCTCTTTTTATATGTTTTGTTTGTCTGGTTGATTTGTTTGTGAAATAAATGTTAGCTCTTTCATGAGCCTCGATTCAGTATACAAAAAAGAAGAAAAAATTTGAGCTGCGGATGAAAGCCTTGTATGTGGTGAGTGGTTCAGGTGTGCCGAGGAAGGACTTCGCATGACGGAGGATGCCCAGTCGACGACTGGCTTTGGAGGCAAGCTTGGAAATGTGGCTTTCCCAAGAAAGATCATGGCAGATAGTGAGACCCAAAAGCTTGAGCGACAGAACTTCTTGGAGAGGATTGTTGAGAAAGTAGATGGGAGGGTTGTCCAGTCGGTCTTTTCGGAGAGACATAGTGAGAGTGAGAGATTTGTCAGGATTGAAACACATGTGTCCACTTTTTTGACCAGTCTGTGATTTTGTCGAGGTCTTCAGAGAGTGAGGAGGCTGCAGACTGCCGATCAGAGGGAAGAGGAATGGAGTGGCAGAGAGTGGAGTCATCAGCAAAGAGATAGAGAGGATTTTCAAGAGAGTCAGTGAGATCATTGATGAAGACCAGAAAAAGCACAGGGCCCAGAACACTGATTTGGGGAACTCCAGCCTGAACAGGAAGAGGAGATGAGAGAAACCCATTCAGCGCCACACGTTGACTACGACTAGAGAGGAAGTCCGCCAGCCATGCGTGGAGATTTCCATGGATATCAAAGGAGGAGAGTTTGGTGAGCAGAGTGGGGTGCCAGACCCTATCGAAGGCACGTGATATGTCAAGTGAGATGGCTCTGCTTTCCTGTTTGGCATTGAGGACCTCTATCCATTGTTGAGACAGCAGAAGCAGCATGTCCAGAGTAGAATGACCTGGTCTGAATCCAAATTGATGATCGGAGTTCAAGCCATTGGAGGAGAGGAAGGATTTGATATCTGAAGCAATGATGGATTCCATGACTTTGCTGACAATTGGGAGCAGGCTGATTGGTCTGTAGTTGCAAGGATCTGTTTTTGCACCTTTTTTGTGCAAAGTGGGAATGTTTGCTGATTTCCAGGATGCTGGCAGATGACCTTGAGCAAAAGAGAGGCTGAAAAGAACAGAGAGAGGGTGAGATGGAGCAGCAGAGCAGGATTTTAGGACCCGTGGGCTGATGCCGTCGGGTCCAGTTGCAGAATCAGAGTCTAGGTTTGACAAAACCTTCTCCACCTTGTCAGGAGAGAAGGACACATAGTCCAGGAGCAGCTGGGTTCGACTGGGTAAGGTGGGAACAGAGAGAGATGGGTTTGGGACACAAGATTTTGAGGCAAACACAGAGTTGAGGCATTCGGCTTTGTCACGTGCGGTGTCAACTGTGTAGCCATTTGAGGTAAGGGAGGGGATGGAGGGGGAACAAACACCAGAAATGGATTTGACCAGACGCCACCAGGATTTGGAGGAAGGAGACAGGTTTGAGAGTTCATGCTTGAGTGTGGAGAGATAGTGCTTCCTGGCACTCCTGAGGGTAGACACACACTTGTTCCGAGCTTGGTGGAAGGAACTGAGATTGCCTGCATTTCGATTAGCCTTCCAAGAGGCAAAGGCAAGTTGTTTCAGGGCAACTGCCTCACCACAAGATTCAGTGTACCATGGACGAGAGGAAGGGTAAGACAACTGAAAACAAGATGGGATAAATCTGTGCATGAGAGAGAGCAGTTTGCTTTGGTAGAATTCCCAGGAAGAATTTATGTCAGAGGCAGTGGAGATTGGAGACCAGTCCAGAGGATTGATGGCTGCTTGAAGACCGTGCCAGTCGGCCTGAGTGAAATGCCAGACTCGTCGACGCTGAGGAGGCTCTCTGAAAATGGCTATAGAGATGTCCACTTTAACAAGCACATGATCATAAGAACCGATTGGAGCAGAAGAAGAGCAGCAGACATTTGCAGGGAAGTTTGTCATAACCAAGCCTAGAAGAGAAGATACTCCATTGGCTGAGATCCGGGTTGGGAAATTGACAGATTGTGTCAATCCCAATGAGTCACAGAAGTCCTTTGCTGAGGTTCCATGACTGATGAGAGAGGAACCCACACCCAGCTGGCTGGCATGATGTCAGTTGAAGTCACTACATATGAGGAAGAGAGAGTTGGGATGAGTGGATAGAAGTTGGTCCATGTTGTCAGACAGTGAAATGTAAATGGAGTCATCACTGTTTGGAGGACGGTACAGAACACACATGAACAAAAGGTGGGAGCGGAGAGGAAGCCATAGCCAGAGGTACTCCTGGGGGTGATGTGGAAAGAAGGCAGTGCAAGGAGAGTGAGGAAAAGTTTTTGATAAGGATAGCAACCCCACCACCAGGACGAGGCTCAGGTCCATCATACCGGTGGAGGGAGTAACCAGGAAGAGATATTAAGGAATGAGAGACATCTTGGAGGAAAGTTTCTGTGAAGCAGATCAAGTCTGGATTGTCAGAAGCAACCTGTATGGAGAGATCAGTCAGTTTTGAGCGAAGGCCCCGAATGTTTGAGGTCTCACCCAGAAATGTCCAAAAATTCCTCAAGCTCATTTTAATATGTGAAGAAAAAGGTCGTTATGTCGCCTCTTCTCGGCTCCAACACTCCATAACGTTTGGACATACACCCACCCCCATCCACTCCAAATTTCAACCCCCACCCCCACACCTCAAGCGTTAGGTGCCACACCCGTACGTAATTTTAGAATGGATAAGACATTAAGATGTCGGTGACATCGACAATATCGCAAGAAATGAAATATATCTCACCTGCGAGTGAATGTTCTATAATAGTGACTAGAAACCATTTGGAAATCTAAAAAAAATATTGTTGCCAAGGTTACCCTCAGAACCCACGATGTCTCAGGCTCACGGAACCTCTTAATTAAATAATATATTCGAAATCTGTTTTGTTGTTAGACAATGCCATTGTAACGCATTCTCGAAACAACTATAAAGGTTTTACAGATTAACATCGCCTGTTTAAACTTTGGGATGTATATTTTGAGTGTATAGTTGGAGGGTGTATATTTAGTAAACTAAGCAAAAAAGTTAACCTGGATCGGAACTCACCATCAAAGTAATCATATTGATATCCGGGTTGAAATCCAATAACAATTAGGGCTTTTTATTAAGATTTGTATGTGTGGATGAAGATCATGGAAACAAGTGGCGGCTTGGATGGTTTTTGGACGAATTGTGTGGAAATAATTGTTTTAAAACGCCTGTTTGGGTGCAGGGTGGTAAAATATGTTATTGTGGCGGACACGAAAGCACTGACGTGGTGACATCACCCCGCACACCAAGTGGGGATGGGCCACGCCAGGGAGAGAGGCGTAGCCTCACGATATACACGGGGCGCGCAGCCCTGAGCAGCTTAGCGCTGCAGTTTGAGTACTTTGAATAAAGACTCTTTTATGAACCGCGTTGTCCGCTTGCTCCTTGCGTAAGCATTAGCGCGCGCAGCATCGCGCTTTATTATCCTAGAAAGTTTTGTGCCGATTAACCTTGGGAGCTCAGTGGAGTAGCTTCACAAACAGACAAATGGACATTTCGCTTTGATATATATACAGTTACGTGAAAAAGTAAGTACACCCTATGTAAAGTTTTGACTTTTTCAACATATTTCAACATACAGCTATTTGATCTTCATTTTTTTTTTTTTTTTTTGTATACTGAATCGAGGCTCGTGAAAGAGCTAACATTTATTTCACAAACAAATCAACCAGACAAACAAAATATACAAAAAGAGGGAGCGGAAGACAAGATGGGGAGAGAAGGGGAAGCACACAACCACAACATTTGAGAGCAGGGAGAAGTGTGGGAGGGAGAGGGCTTGGGGGCAGGAGGCGTGGGAAGGGGAGGGGGGGGGGGGGGGAGAGGTATAAAACACAAGGGGACCGAAATTAGCGGGGGTAGAAAAGATCAAGGTTTTGGATGGGGGAGGATAAGAGATGGTGGTGAACAGCTGTTTTAAAGACCTGGAGGGTGGAGTGGGATTGAAGAGAGTGAGGGAGTTTGTTCCAGAGGCAGGAGAAAAGAGGAATGAAGGAGTGAAGGGGAGCAGAAAGTCTTGATTTTGGCAGTTTAACCATAAGAGGGTTGCAGGCAGATCTTGTGCGACCTGTAGGAATATTTGGGGGACAGAGCCCAGAGAGGGCTGGGGGGGCAAGGCCAGAGAGGAGTCGGTAGAAGACAGAAAGACCACCAACCTGCCTGCGGTGAGTGAGTGAAAGGCCCTTGGAGTTAGCTTCATCGCGGGAGATTCCAATGATTCTGAACGCTTTGGTTTCAACAGCGTGAAGATGGGCTAGGTGTGAGGCAGGAGCACCAGACCAGAGGGGAGAGCAGTATTCCATAGAGCTGCGGATGAAAGCCTTGAATTTCAACAATATTGATAGATAAAGGTGATATAATATAACAAATATCATGAAACATTTTCATTTTGTAGTCCTGTAGTGACCCATGGGTCCCCCAAAGCTCGAGACCAGCAACATAATCTCCTTGCCCCAGCCGGTGACGTAAGCGGTGGACAAACCACGGCGCCAAGGTTATAATTGCTTGCACCTGTCGGTCACATGACCACCAAAGCGTGCCTCGCCTGAGAGGCGTGGCTTTGGTTCTGAAGTATGCTTTTTGGCTTGGATTATATATATGCGAACCCGATAAACGGGCTTTCAGAGTTCCCGAGTTGATTTTACATTAAACATCTTCTCGGATGAGTTTGTGTCTTGTCCGTCACTTCGTCCATCTCAAGCAGGAGCACTGCTCCTCACTGGTGACCCCGACATGATGACACACGATGGGCACGGCAGTGTCCCTCAAATTGCCCACTTTCTGGGAAGCACAGGCCGCTGTCTGGTTCGCTCAGGCGGACTCCCAGTTCGCCCTGTGTGGCATTAAGGAGGACACCACTAAATACCATTACGTGGTCGCCGTGCTCGGCTCCGTGACCGCCGCCCGCTGCCTGAGCCTCCTCCAGAGCCCGCCCGCTGACGGCAAGTACGACGCCATCAAGGCACTTCTTCTGGGCGCTTTCGCCCTCTCCCTGGCTGAATGCGCACGACGCCTGCTTGACCTTCCTGAGCTCGGCGATACGCGCCCGTCCGAACGTATGGACTACATGCTCGCATTGCTCAGCGAGCGTCCCTCGGATTTCCTTTTCCGAGAGCTTTTTCTCCGCCAGCTCCCGACCCAGGTACGGGTCGCCTTGGCAAGCACGACCATCGCGAACCCCCGCGACCTCGCCAGGGAGGCCGACAAGATCTATTCGGCGAGCCAGCTCATCGGGGTGGCTGCCGGGAGCCTGCCCGCCACCCAGGCGGCGCCCGCGGTGCAGTTTCCCGCCCACCCGCCCAACCCCCGCGATGCAGCTTCCTTCCCAGAGGCCGCCGGGCCGGAGCGACTGGCCGCGGCGACGCCGCATCGCCCGGTCCCGACGCGGCGACCGGCGCCCCCGCCAGACCCAGCCTGGTGTTATTGCCACACCAGGTTCGGGCGGCAGGCCCGATCATGTCGACCCCCGTGCACATTCGGCAAGTCGGGAAAAGGTCGGGCCGGCGCTCACTACCAGCCATGAGCGCCGGCCGTTCAGGAAGCCTGCTATTCATCGTGGACCAAGCGTCGGGGCGACGTTTTCTCTGCGACACCGGCGCTCAGCTGAGTGTCATTCCCGCTTCGGCGGAGGACAGGCGGGCCGCCATTTGCGGCCCCTCCTTAATCGCGGCCAACGGCTCCGCCATCCGCACCTTCGTCCCACGCACCATCGCCCTCCGCTTCGGCAGCCAGCTCTTTCGCTGGGAGTTCGTGACGGCGGACGTCCCCTTGGCTTTGCTCGGTGCCGATTTACTTTGCGCCCATGGGCTGCTGGTCGACGTTAAATGCCGGCGTCTCGTCCATGCCCAAACTTTCAGCTCGCTGGCGTGCGCCTTGAGCCGTTCCGCACCCACCGAGTTTTCCTGCGTCCTCCCATTGGCAGACGACTTCGCCCGATGGCTGTTATTACACCTTTAGGCCTCTTCGAATTCCTCCGGATGCCTTTCAGCCTCAAAAACGCGGCACAGGCGTTCCAGCGCCTGATGGACGGCGTGCTGCGCAACTTGCCGTTCCTCTTTACCTACCTGGACAACATCCTCGTCGCCAGCTCGTCCAGAGCCGAGCACCTCCTCCACCTCCGGACGCTGTTCGGCCACCTCAGCGAGCACGGCTTGATTGTCAACCCGGCCAAATGTCACTTTGGTGCGGCGACGATCGACTTTTTGGGCCACCACATGACCCGGAACGGCGCCGTGCCACTACCGGCCAAAGTTGAGGCCATCACCGCTTTCCCGCGCCCCCGCTCCATCAAGGCGCTGCAGTAGTTCGTCGGGATGGTGAACTTTTATCACCGCTTCGTGCCAAGAGCTGCGCAACTCATGCGGCCCTTGTACACCGCCCTCCGGGGCCAGCCGGCGAAGCACGACATCGTCTGGTCCACGGACATGGACGCTGCTTTCACCGGCGTGAAACGGGCCCTCGCCAACGCCACGCTGCTGGCCCACCCGGTACCCCATGCTCCCATCGCCCTCACCACGGACGCCTCTGACTATGCCGTGGGCGCGGTTCATGAACAATGGGTAAACGGGGCCTGGCAGCCGCTCACGTTCTTCAGCCGGCAACTCCTGCCCAACGAGTTGAAGTACAGCACTTTCGACCGCAAGCTCCTCGGGCTGTACCTGGCCGTCCGCCATTTTCGCCACCTCCTGGAGGACCACCCATTCACGGCCTTTGTCGACTACAAGCCATTGATTTTCGCCATGGCCAAGGTCACGGAGCCGTGGTCGGCCCGCCAGCAGCGCCACCTCTCCGCCGTGTCGGAATACACCACGGACATCCGGCAAGTTGCCGGAAAGGACAACGCCATGGCCGACTGCCTTTCTCGAGCCGGCGCCAATGCCGTCCAACTCGGCATTGATTTCGCCCTGGTGGCGACGGACCAGGCCACCGACGGCACGGTGCAGGCGCTCCGGGTGGAGGACACGGACCTCTGCTTGGCTGACGTCCCCTTCGCGGACACGGTCCTGCTTTGTGACGTCTCCCAAGGCCGACCTCGCCCCGTTGTGCTGGTCACTGGCGGCATCACATTTTTGCTTCGCTCCACGGCCTCACTCACCCGGGCCGGAAGGCGTCCCAGAGGCTGGTGTTGGCATGTTTCGTCTGGCACGGGTTGCGACGAGACGTCCGCGACTGGGCCAATGCCTGCACACCCTGCCAGCAGGCCAAGGTCCACCGTCACACTCAGGCTCCGCTGGCTCCTTTCACCATGCCTGAGCGACGTTTCGACCACGTCCACGTGGACCTGGTGGGTCCCCTTCCCCCAACGCAGGGGTTCACCCACCTGCTTACCATGGTGGACAGGACCACCAGGTGGCCGGAGGCCGTGCCCCTCGCCTCCACCACCACCGACGATGTGGCCCAGGCGTTCATCGCCACCTGGGTCACGCATTTCGGCGCACCGGCGGACATCTCATCGGACCGCGGCCTACAGTTCACGTCCGAACTGTGGGGCGCGGTCGCCCGCACGTTGGGCATTACCCTGCACCGCACCACGGCCTACCACCTCCAGGTCAACGGGTTGTGTGAGCGGTTCCACCGCTCCATGAAGGCCGCCCTCATGGCCAGCCTCCAGGACGACGGCTGAGCCGACCGGCTCCCGTGGGTCCTTTTGGGCCTCCGCACGGCTCCAAAGGAGGACCTCCAGGCATCCACCACCGAGCTGGTGTACGGCCAGGCCCTCCACATCCCGGGCGAGTTCGTGCCCGACGCCACCAGCGCCTGGTCCGCCGCGCGCCAGCGCATGGACTTCCAGGAGGCCGCCCAACGTTTCGCCCCGTTGCCCATGTCCCGCACGGCGACCCCCAATCCTACGTCCCCCCAGCACTCCGCACGGCGGAGTACGTCTTTGTGCGCCACGACATGCACCGAGGGCCGCTCCGGCCACCATACGACGGACCCTTCCGGGTCCTACGACGGGACAACAAGTCCTTCGTCGTCAGCATCGGCAGACGGGCGGACCGGATTTCAGTGGACTGCCTCAAGCCGGCCCACATGGACGTTGGCCAGCCGCCACGGCTGGCTCTCCCACCGCGGCGCGGCCGCCCCCTGTCCACTGCACCCCCAGTCCGGCCACCCACCACCACACCGGACCCCCCGCCCCCCCCCCCGCGACCAGCCCAGCCAGGGGTCGTTTCGGTCGGGTCATCCGGACCCCCCTCAGGTTGACCATCCTGGACCAAGTCGATTCTGGGGGGGCGTGTGTAGCGACCCATGGGTCCCCCAAAGCTTGGGACCAGCAACATAATCTCCTTGCCCCAGCCGGTGACGTAACCGGTGGACAAACCACGGCGCCGAGGTTATAATTGCTTGCACCTGTCGGTCACATGACCACCAAAGCATGCCTCGCCTGAGAGGCGTGGCTTTGGTTCTGAAGTATGCTTTTTGGCTTGGCTTATATATATGCGAACCCGATAAACGGGCTTTCAGAGTTCCCGAGTTGATTTTACATTAAACATCTTCTCTGACGAGTTTGTGTCTTGTCCGTCTCTTCGTCCGTCTCAAGCAGGAGCACTGCTCCTCAGTCCATTGTATAATTTAAATAAACAAATGCAAATTTCGCATGTGGAAAAAGTAAGCACACCCTTGGCTCTAAAAGGTGGTATTGCCCCCTTTGACAGAAACAACCTCAAGTAGGCGTTTCTTATCACTGTCTACCAGTCTCTGACATCGACTGGGAGAAAGTTTTGCCCACTCATCCATGCAGAATTTTTTTCAGCTGTGCGATGTTTGAGGGGTTTCTGGCATGCACTGCTCGTTTCAAATCCCCCCACAACATCTCGATTGGATTTAGATCCGGGCTTTGATTTGGCCATTCCAGAACCCTCCATTTCTTTCTTTTCAGCCATTCCTTGGTGGACTTACTGGTATGTTTAGGGTCATTGTCATGTTGCAAGGTCCAGGTTCAGTTGAGCTTCAACTTCCCAACAGATGGCCTCACATTATCCTCAAGCACCCTCTGGTACAATGAAGAATTAAAAGTGGATTATATGATGGTGAGCTGCCCAGGCCCTGATGCAGCAAAGCTGCCCCAAACCATAATATTTCCACCACCATGCTTTACAGTTGGTATCAGGTTCTTGTGCTGAAATGCTGTCTTTGGTTTTCGCCAAACATGTCTTCTGGTACTGTGGCCAAATAGCTCTACCTTTGACCCATCTGTCCAGAGCACATTGTTCCAGAAGTGCTGGTCTTTGCCTCAGTGTTCATTGGCAAACTTTAGTCTTGCCCTGATGTTCTTTCTGGACAGCAAAGGTTTCCTCCTGGCACCCTTTTTTTTCTTTTTTTTTGTATACTGAATCGAGGCTCTTGAAAGAGCTAACATTTATTTTACAAACAAATCGACCAGACAAACAAAAATATATGAAAAGAGGGAGTGGAAGACAAGCTGGGGAGAGAAGGGGAAGCACACAAACACAACATTTGAGAGCAGGGAGATGTGTGGGAGGGAGAGGGTTTGGGGGGGGGGGGAGGCGAGGGAAGGGGGGTTGGGAGAAGTATAAAACACAAGGACACCAAGGACTTCCAGGACAGAAGTTGGTATTTCACAAAAGTGGATTTGGGGTGAAATTAGCGGGGGTAGAAAAGATCAAGGTTTTGGATGGGGGAAGATGAGAGATGGTGGTGAACAGCAGTTTCAAAGACCTGGAGGGTGGAGTGGGATTGAACAGAGTGAGGGAGTTTGTTCCAGTGGTGGGAGAAAAGAGGAATGAAGGAGTGAAGGTGAGCAGAGGGTCTTGATTTTGGCAGTGTTGATTCAGCAGTCTTGAGTCCCATGTAGATCAAATTTGTGCAGCCTCTTTCTAATGATAGACTCGTGCACTTTGACATAAACAGTGGCAAGAGCTACCTTTAGGTCCCGTGATGACATTCTGGGGTTCTTAGAGACTTATTTCAGCATCTTGTGGCCTGCTCTCGGGCTGAACTTGCTGGGGCGGCCTGGCCTGAACAAGTGGGCAGTTGTATGGAATCTTCTCCACTTGCAGATGATCTTCCGGACAGTCGAATGATTGATTTCAAATTGTTTGGAGATCCTTTTAAATCGCTTCCCAGACTCGTAGGCATCTATTACCATTTCTGAAGGCCTCAGAGAGCTCTTTTGATCTCGGCATGGTGACACCACACACTTCAAAAACAAAGAGCAAACCAAACTAAATGTCTGAGGTTTAAATAAGACAGGTTCCTCCAAGATCTTCTATAACGATGTTCTAATCATTTGCACCTGAGCTGGTGCACCTGATTCTAATTTTAGGTATTTGAAGTAGTGATAAATGTGGGGGTGTACTTACTTTTTCCACAAGCGAAATTTGCATTTATGTTTATTTAAATTATTCAATGGGCTACAAAATGGAAATGTTTCATGATATTTGTTATATTATATCACTTTTATCTGTCAATATTGTGAAAATGAAGATCAAATAATTGTATGTTGAAATATGTTAAAAAGTCAAAAAACTTTACATGGGGTGTACTTACCTTTTCACGTGACTGTAGATATGTAATGGGACATTATGATCAATTTATCAGTCAGTGGAGAGCTTGGAGTTGTCCATGTCCCCATAAGTAATCCTGATCAAACCGAGTGTTGTTTACCAAACCAGTTGATTGCCTTGCATAGACATAATGACATGACTGCATTTGATGCCATCACTGATTGCTGCGAAGCAGCTCAGCTACACAGGTCCCAATGTGGAAGTCCACACACCTGGTTGCTACCACATTTTTTTCTCAACATCAATGGTAAAGCATTGCTAATGGAGGGAATATCTTTGAACACAGACTTCGAAAGAAAAGAAGAGGGGATCCAACCTCTGCCCCCAAAAAGGTTGAGATTCAAGTCGATGTGGCCACTACCCAGACCAAGCAGCAAAAATTATTCCAAAAACTAAAAAAAAAAAAAATTACAAAAACTAAAAAACTAAAATTACAAAAACAGATCTTTGCAACTACAGACCAATCAGCCTGCTCCCAATCATCAGCAAGGTCATAGAATCCATCATAACTTCTGACATTAAATCCTTCCTCTTTTGCAATGGCTTGATCTCAGATCATCAATACAGATTCAGACCAGGCCACTCTACTCTGGTGTTGGCTGGTGTTGGCGTAGTGGCTGGTGTTGGGAGAAAGAGGTGTTGGCTTAGTTAAGCCTGGTGTTGGCTTAGTGGTTAGGGTGCCGGCTTGGGATCCTAGGATCCTGGATTCGAATCCCGATCGATCGCTGAATTAATGCCAGGGGGATTGATTCAGCCTGTCATCCTTCCGAGGTCGGCAAATTGAGTACCAGCTTGCTGGGATGAATGATCACGGTGTGTACCCCGATTTAGAATAGGTACACCGTATCCCTGTGCATCGTAAGAGGCGACTAAGGGTTGGCGTTGGGAAGGGCATCCAGCCATAAAAACATTGCTTCAAACAGGGAACCATGATTGTCATGGGGCACACAAGGCTAACCCCCGCTCTAGCGGGGAAAATGGCCTTAAAACGATCATTCCACTCTTCTCTGGATAGCTTCGACTGTCTCAATAATGGATGGATGTCCTAAACGCCAGACATTAAATCAGAACCGTTTCCCATGACATATCTCGTGCCTTCGGTTATGGTCTGGCACCCCGCCATGCTCACCAAACTCTCCTCTTATGGAATCCATGTAAATCTTCAGGAAGGGCTCACAGATGTTCCCTGCCGAAGTCAGCATGTGGCTCTAAATGGAATTCTCTCATCTCCTCTTACTTGACAGGCCGGAGTTCCTCAAATCAGTGTTCTTGTCATGGTGCTTTTTCTCACCTTCTTCAATGATCTTTCTGAATCTCTGGAAAATGTTTATTGATTTGCTGATGACTCCACCCTCTGCCGGTCCATCTCTCAACCCTCAGATCGACAGTTCCAGGTAAAAATCAGCGTCTTCACTCTCTGCAGACTTGGTAAAATTACAAGCTGGTCAAACACTTGGAACATGTCTTTCAATCCTGATAAATCTCACACTCTCACCTTGTCTCTCTGAAAAGACAGTCTGGAAAAACCCTCCCATGTACTTTCTCACCAATCCTCTCCAAGAAGTTCTGTCACTCAAGCTTTTGGATCTCACATGCTGCCTTGATCTTTCATGGGAAAACCACATTTCCAAGCTGACCTCCAAAGCCAGTCGCTGACTCGGCATCCTACGTCGTGTGAAGTCCTTCCTTGGCACTGCTGAGCTCCTCACCACCTTCAAAGTGTTAATCCTCTGCTTGATGGAGTCCTGCTCTCCCCTTTGGGAGGTGCTCCTGCCTGGTGCTCCTGCCTGCCTGGTCCTCCTGGTGCTCCTGCCTCACACCGAGTGCAGCTTCACGCTTTAGAAACCAAGGCTTTTTGGATTGTTGGTATCTCCCGTGATTAAGCTGATAGAGAGGGTGTTTCACTCTCATGGCAGGCAGGTTCCCGGTCGTTCTAACTTCTATCGACTCCTCTGACTGTGCTCTGTCTCCCAAATATTCCTCTGCAGGACTCAAAAGATCTGGCAGTAAACCTTTTGGTACATCACGGGATTTCTGGTGAAAGTGACAGAATAAAGATTCTCTGCTCACCTTCACTCTTTCATTCCTCGTTTTCTGCCTCTGGAACGAACTCCAGACTCTCTTCAATCCTACGTCTCTCTCCAGGTCTTGAAAACAGCTGTTCACCACGATCTCAAATCTTCCCACATCCAAAACCTTGATCTTTTCTACACCCATTAATCTATCTTAAATCCACCTCCTTCAAATTCCAATTTATTTCCTGAATAAAACATCCCTGTCGTGTCCATCTTGTTTATCCTATAGACTCCACCCCAGCACTCGCTCTTTCACTGATCTCCCGATGTCCCTGTTCCCTACTATTGTTGTACTTTCCTCTCTCTCCTCCACTTCTCTCCCGCTGCCCTTATTATAGATTCCATGTGTTAGCTCTCAAAGAAGCCGAGACCAAGTACATAAAAAAAGGTTTCACTGTCTCCCCATCTGACCAGCACTGTTCTTGGCCAGTTTCTCACAGTGTGGGTGTTTTGACATGCAAGTGGTTGGAACGAACATGAGGGATATTTGTTGATTTCCCAGGAAGAATTTGAGTATGGTGACGGCCTGTACACATGGAAACTGGTTCCTCCTCTCGATTCTGCACAGTTTGGTTCATATTTGTGATCGGCTCAGTTCCGGAAAGAAATGAATGACTCCAGTGGTACGACTACATCGTCAGACGTGGTCTTGTTCTGAACAATCAACTCTGAAATTACGTTTTTTCCAATTATTGGGTCCATTTTGTAACCGTTTTAAAGCTTGAACTCTGCTTCAAAACATCCTTCAAATGGAATTGGGGCTTCCATTTTCGGCCGTAAATCACAATCCATCCTGTAGGATTTCTTCCACTGGTCTTACAATGGTGTCTGGCAAGTTCTCTTGTAGCCGGTCTCTGCTTGCTACGCTTACCTGTGAACCAGTCTCCCAAAAGGGCCTGAACCACAATACCATTCAGTTTACAGTGTGTTATGAGTTAACCATAGTCATACACTGACGAACATCGACATTATTTAATGGTCAATCAGCAAAACTGAAACGGTGAATTCTTTTGAAAATTGGAGACACTATTTTCTTTGTATTTTATCTGTCGATCCCAACTTTGCTCCCTTCCTCACTGGGAGAAAAAGAGCAAAGCGTTCCACTTTCGTGGACTCGGCGATGATGATGGCAATATCCCCGCTGAGAAGCGTCGAATTTCCCTGCTGAAAACTACTGTTCTGGAACTTATGCTTGGTCAAATTGAAAACTACTGCACTGTGATATCCCGCAACACTATAGTCCGAAACTCCACATCTATAGCCAACATATGGCAGTCGATTCGACAACATTTTTGATTCCAGTCGACGGGTGCACACTTGATTGACTTTGCAGCGATACGCCATAACCCCGAGGAGCGCCACGAATATTTGTACCAGTGCCTGATGACATTTGTGGAAAATAACTTGCTCCGACAGGATGGTGGCATTTCCCACCATGACCAAGTCATAACTGAAGATGAGGAGCTCTCTCCCTCATTAGAGAACTTTGCTGTGTTCACATGGCCTTGGCTTGCCCACAGTGGGCTCCCCGGACTGGTCAAACAACGCTATGAAGCTGGAGATATCGCAGGTGCTCGACTCACTATGAGATGAGCTCCACACTGCTGAAGATGCAAACTCCATGCGTACGTCAATGTGTCGACCACAAGTCTCCCGCCAGACATTATTCCCATCGCCAAATCCCAGGAAGTCCTTTCGGGGACTCTCCCCAAAAAAGTTGTGAAGTCCTGTCCCCTTTGCAAACAAGTGCGTCGTGATGATTATTGTCATTTCCTCAGTGAATGTTCTTATTTCCCCAAACGAGATTGTCGGTATATTGCAAGAGCACGCCGAGTGGCTGGCATATTGGAAGTATCAGACATTGAGTTTGGAGACCTAACAAATGCCCATATGGACAAAAGTGTTCATGACATAAGTTACCCAGAACCGCCCACTACCCTACATGTTCATGTCTGCCAGTCTCCATATCTAGACACCTTCCATGGCCACCACACAACCCGAGTTACCATTGATAGTGGTGCTATGGGTAACTTGATTCGCGCATCCACTGCAAGCAACTTAGGAGCCAAGATTCAGAAGAGCGCACAGTCCACTCATCAGGCAGATGGGTCCTCCCCGCTTCAAATTGTTGGTGAAACCAGACTTGCACTCACGCACAATGGAAGGAAATTCCAATTTGAGGGCCTGGAGGTCGATAATCTGGATGTGGAGGTACTGGCAGGAACACCTTTCATGGAGTTTAATGACATCTCGGTCTGCCCTGCTGGGCACCAAGTGATCCTGGGTGATGGCACCACTTGCATGTATGGTTCTGATGAAAGGAACATGGATCGCTATACTGTACGCTGAGCTCATGTACGACATGTCCCACCATACACAAGTAATTTGAGGCCAGGAGAGTTTGTTGAAATCGTCCTACCAAATGACATTTTGAATATGGACTCGGTGTTTGCACTTGAACCTCACACGGTCACTGTGATCCAGTGAACTCTGTCCCACACCCAGTGTTATCCACAGCTTCAGCGGGAAGGTTCGGACCCCCAATTTAACCAACAAACCACGAGTCCTCAAACGACAGGAGCAGTTTTGCCAGATTCTCCCCGTGTACATACTTGAGGATACCAAAGAACAATCAGTGGCTTATGCTGAAACCAACCCCCCTTAAAGTAAGACACACACCCATTTCGCCCACAAAACACTACAACTGTCACCTTGGACCCTGACAACATGTTCACTCCCGAAATGCGATCCAAGTTTTCCGCACTTATGGAAGAATATGATAAAGTGTTTGACCCAGTCTTCCAAGGTTACAATGGCGCTGCAGGTCCCTTCGAGGCTGTTGTTAACATGGGCCCGGTTCAGCCCTCACAGCGCAAAGGCTGGTCGCCACAGTATGCACATGATAAATGATGCGAACTGCAGCACAAGTTTGATGACTTGGAAAAACTTGGAGCCTTTGCCCACCCAGAAGACATGGGGATCACCGTAGAGTACCCGAGTCCCTCTTTCTTGATCAAGAAGCCCAATGGTGGGTTTTGATTGGCCACTGCCTTTGCTGATGTGAGTCGGTACAGTAAGCCCCAACCCTCTCTTATGACAAATGTGGAGTCCATCTCCACAAGGTTGCGCAGTGGAAGTACCTTATTACGACCGACCTTACGAGTGCCTTCTAACAAATCCCATTATCCCACCAGTCCATGAATTACTGCGGTGTGGCCACACCCTTTAGCGGGATACTAAAGTTGACCGAAATGGTCTTTGGCTTGTTGACCAAGATGGCGCCATGCCATGGCAACTCTGTGCTGCTCTTGTTGTTTTGTTTGTTTTTAATGTTAATCGCTCTGCATACCTGTTGAGCTATAATTGGATGGATCTCTTCTATATACACGAGACAACATGGCTGCTTCTGATCAGAATTTGAATTACTTTCTATGCAATCTGCTTGCTCGGAACAATATCGCAAAAGTTAGCGACTGTTAGCGAAAAGTTAGCGACCGTACGGCTACCGACGAAGATGAAGAAGAAGAATACGAAGACGAACCAGGAAGCGGCGTACGTGAGCCGGCGCCTTGGTTCGACTATGGCTAAATAAATTCCAACAACGTCAAACCAGGAAGCGGGGTACGCGAGCCGGCGCCTTGGTTCGACTACTGCGAAAGAAATTCCGCTCCCCTCTGCCTAGCATCGCCCTCTCCAACGTTCGCTCTCTGGTAAATAAGATGGACGAGTTTGCCATATTACTTCACAGCCGGCGGGACATTAAGGATTGCTCTGCATTGTGCTTCATTGAGACCTGAGCTAATGAGAATATACTTGATTCTGCCCTCAACGAAGAGGGCTTCACTCTACACTGGGCGACTGCACCGCGGATTCTAACTAGTTGTGAGGGGGAGGTGTGTGCTTCTATGTTAACAATAGATGGTGCACTGACTCCAAAAATCTCTCTCTATGTCCTGCCCTCCAGTGCTGGATACTTTTACCATCAAGTGCAGACCATTTTATTTACCAAGAGACTTTACATCCATTATTATGATGGCTGTCTCTATCCCACCACAAGCCTCTGCTCCAACCGCAGTTCGACAGCTGGCATGCCAGATCACAGAGGTTGAGAACACCAACTCTGACTCGGTGAAGATCATTCTCGGGGACTTCAACCATGTGAACCGAAGGAAAACTCTTCCCAGGCTAAAACAACAGATCCACGTTGCCACAAGGTATGATGGAGTCCTCGACCAATGTTACTGTGCCATTCCTGACGCTTTTCATGCTGTGGCCTGGGCTCCCTTAGGTCAGTCAGACCATTACTTAATTCTACTGCTACCTAAGTACCGTCAGAAACTGAAGTCTGTCAAGCCGACGGTTAAGATTGTTAAACAGTGGTCTCCTGAAGCAACAGACAGGCTCAGAGATGGCCTTGATATTACAGACTGGTCTGTTTTTAAACAAGCCTGCGCGAGCCTTGGTGAGTACACTGACACAGTCACCTCCTACATCCATTTTGTGGAGGACACATGTATTCAGGCTAAATCAGTAACCCCCTATAGTAACAATAAGCCATGGTGCAGTAGGGAGGTCAAAAACCTCTGCAAGGAGAAAAACAATGCTTTTAGGAGTGGGGACATGGATGCCGACATAGCTGCCTACAAAGTATACACATGAGCGTGCAGTGAAAAAGGCTAAGGCTGCATACAGCCACAAACTGGAATCCAAGCTCCATGCTAAGGAAAGCAGAGGAGTGTGGCATGGCCTGCAGGAGATCACGGACTACAAACCGAGGTCCGTAGCTCCCAGCAATGACATTATTCTTCCTGACAGCCTTAATTATTTTTATTCCCGCTTTGTTGTACCTACACCCACCCCTCAGAGGGAACTTTCAGCAGTGGACCACCCAGACCCTCCCTTTGTGAAACAGGAACACACAGTCAGAGCCCTGCTGCATAAACAGAACTGCAGGAAAGCAGCTGGCCATGATCTAGTATTAACAGCCACCCTGAAAGAGTGTGCTAACGAGCTGGCGCCTGTCTTAACTGACATTTTCAACTGGTCTCTGAGGCTCTGTAAGGTTTCTGGTTCCTGCAGATTCCTATAAAGGTTCCTGTATGATTTAAATCTGCAGTGTTAATCCCTGTACCTAAGAAATCCAACGTGTGCTGTTTCAATGATTATATAGGCCTGTTGCACTGACCTCTGCCATTATGAAGGTATTTGAGCAGCTGATATATAACCACCTGTCTAATGTTGTATTGGACCCCTACCAGTTTGCATCCAGAGCTGGAAAGTTTGTTGATGATGCTGTCTCCCTTTGCCTAAATAACATTCTACAACACCTTCAGTCTCCTGCTACCCATGCACGTGTTCTGTTTGTTGATTATACCTCTGCTTTCAACTATATTCTGCCTTCTAGATTGTTTGACTGCCTCCTCAACCTAGATGTTAATCGATCTCTGGCCCTTTGGGTCCTTGACTTCTTACAGAATAGAACTCAGGTAGTTATAATCAATAACAGATACTCTAAACCGCTAAGCATTAGCACAGGAGCACCTCAACGATGTGTGCTGTCTCCTCTCCTGTACTCTATGTATACAAATCAAATAACTGCATCTCCCATGAGGACTCTGTCAGAATGTTCAAGTTTGCAGATGACACGACAGTTGTGGGCCTCATCTCCTCTGGTGATGAATCAGCCGACTGTGCCGAAATCTCCCTCATGGTCAACTGGTGTCAAAACAACAATCTCCAGCTGTCCATCACAAAAACCAGAGATGGTTGTGAACTTCAGGAGGGACAGGATGGAGCTTTCGCCTCTGGTCATCAACGGCCAGGTGGTGGAGCAGGTGTGTAACTTTAAGTTCCTCGGCACCACCATCTCCTCCTCTCTGAATTGGGAGGATAACACCTTCTCTATCATAAAAAGCGCCCACCAGAGACTATTCTTTCTGAGGCAACTCAGGGAGTTCAAAGTATTGTTGTGGATTCGGGGTCGGCGCTTCCCTTACCAAGGGGGGTTAATCCCCTTGTCCTTTAAGCCGGCCGTCCCTCGATCCTGGAAACTATATCGCTCCTCTGTGGTCAAGATTGGCCAGGGTGATTGGTCAATGGACGTCCCAAATACCTGAGTGCCAATCTCTCCGCAAAGAAGGGAGATAATTCCCACTCGGACCACGGACAAGATGGAATTTGCCGAGCGGTTAGCAATCCGAAGCCCGAGCCGTAAGCAAAGAAGACTAAACCTAATTCAAGCGGTTCCGAAATCGTGCCACAGGTACTCAATTGAGAGAAAGGATGAAGACGATTGATTGAAGAGGAAAACAAAAGGTAAGGAAGAACAAATATGATTTATTACAATAACCCAAGAAGAGGAAACGAAAGGGCAAGAATATACAGAAGAAGAAGAAGCAGACACAGGGCAACCTTAAACTATACAGTCTTAACTTAACCCCAGGACAAAACAAACAGACTTACACGGTAGATGGTAATGGGTAGGGGAGGAAGGTCCAAGGAGATGGTTCCAGGTGACGAGATCCGACCTCGGTCCAAGCTCCAGGTCCACGGCGAAGAATGGTAGGCGCCTTCGTGTCGTTTGGCGTGACAGGACCTTAAGAATATAGCGGGGGAAACTGGGATGCGTACATAATACCTGTACTCTCAACTCTCTCTCTCCCTTTCGTACAGTTCGTATCTCAGAGGGTACCCTCGTGCAGTTCCGTGAACATTGGCTCATGGCGCAGTTCGTTACGAAAGTGTGGCGCAGCTTCAGTCCCCATCCGCAGTAGTCCGTAATAGGGCTCTCCGCTCATCTGCCATCTCTCCTCACTCATCTCTGTAAGGGCGCCGTGCTTGCCCTTATATTGGGCGCTTTCAGATGAAGCCACACGATTTTTGGCTCCGCCCACCGGTGAGCTCACCTCAGCCCTGGTTGGTCAGCGAGGGCTCACCGGCTCCGCCCTTGATGGGTCGTTGACAGGGCCACACCTTATTCCTGGCGCTCTGACCCCTTCATCTCCAAGCTGACCGCGTGTTCAATGGCGGCCGGGGCGAGCCAATTTGGAGAGAGGAAGCCGCAAAATGAACAGAATGGGGCCTATCTTATTTAATTAATGCAATGTAGATTCAACTATTGGGAACACAGCCTTAACTAAACACATACTAAGGAAATAACTGAAGAAATTCCTATGGTGTCCTACGTGTTGCTGTGGCCTATCAAGGGTGCGACCTTTAACCTTTTAATGAAGAGAATTATTTCCAAGAATTATTATTTACAAGTGAAGGGTTCTCAAAACCGCAGCACTGCACCCTCCTTTCCCCCAGGCACGGCCTGATCCGACAAAACTTTAACTTAATGTGACACTTAGATGTGGTAACCCTCTACTTTTAACCTCACTCTGAGTGCGACAGTTTTAACAATTAAATATGTCCCGCCTGCTACGTAGCATTCTACCGAACAGACTCATGACCACAGACTAACCGAATTGCGGAATTAATCTCAAAACTACACATTTAGCCGGTGGGAAGCATTATTTACAAAGAACACTATTTTGATTATTTACAGAACTTGAACCCAGGACCTGTCTTTTGGGAGACAAAAGCAGATGTTTTTGATAAGAGGAAAATCATTGCCATGCACTGCACTGATACACCATACCACAAGCACCAATCAACAAAATGCACCAAAAAGCACCAAGAGGCCCCATCACCAAAAAAATGCACCAAGCATGGAAATGCACAGTCAAACACATTTTCAAATAATTAGCAATGATGTCTTCTTTCTTCTGGGCTGGCTGCTGGGCCACTGGTTCTGGCTGTCTTCTTGCTTGCAGTCTATTTAAAAATAAAAGGGCACAAACTGCATCCACTTTTTATTTTCGACCAGCAGGGCCAACTGAGGTGGTCCACCTGTGTGGCATGGGTGCCACTTAAAACCGTGGTCCGCAACCAAGAGGCTGCTGGCAGCAATGACCGGTCCCAGCAGAGGTGCCAGGCCCCAAAACGTGGGGTCCAAAGGTGGTGCTCAGCCACAGAACGTGTGGTCCATAAGCTGGTGCATCAGAGCAGGCCGGAGGCAGGGGAGGTGCGGGCACACAACTGCAGTCACCTGCGCACTGCCCCCCGGGCCCAAAAGAAACAAGTCCATGAGTGGGGAAGGAAGGACAAGCAAAGCAGCGGGGCAACGGCGCAAGGGTACACGTTAATACAAGATAATGCAGCATGAAGGGCGCTGGAGAGCGAGCGGAGAAAGCTCGTCCCTAGCATACATCCCCCCTTTGTCTCCTACTCTAACCTTGCCCTTACCCCGTATTTACACAATCTACACATTTACAAATTCATCGCTAACCGTCTTGTCCGCCATATCTCCCCTAATGCCAAATCTGTCATCAATCCCTCCTAAGGAGGAAGAGATGGAATCACAAACAATGTCACCCCCACGTCATGGTGCGTCTCAACATTCCCAAACATTTGCAAAATGTGGTGTGGAGTCTATCACCTAGGTGAGTGGATGCGGATGGTGGGAAGAGATTTTCTCCTATCTATTTCTCTAAATGACATTAACACACTTCAAACTACCTGGCGTCTTTCCCTGCAAAACCATTAGCCACTTTACACTATGCGGTTCTAAAAACCAATTCCCATTGACCATACTGTGGTGCTCACCAATTTGGGGTCTCACTCCCCTGATTCTTCACCCAGTGCCCTCGCACAATTTTGGGGCTGGGTCGTGTGGCTCCCCAGCAGGTCCGCTCGCCTGCACACCTCCGCCACTGCACGTCGCCACCCGAGCTTACCTGCTCCTCACCCTAACCTACCTGGGGAAGGCCCTCCCTGGCGCTTACCCGCTCAGTGCCCTCTCTGGCACTGGGCTACCCGGGTCCGTCCCTGGATCCTTGGGTCCCATTGATCTCTAACTCTACCTGGCTCCCAGAGCCTACCTGCGGCCTCACCTGGCCGAAAGACTAACAGTGGCGGAGTGCCCATTCAACAATTCCTCTAACAGGCCACACGCCCAGCCATTTTGTTCCACTAATGCACCCATCCAAGCAGTACTCTGCTACTCTCGCACCACAGATGTCAATATCCACCAAATTTTCCGACTTCCTCTACCTACTTTTAACTACCCTCCCCGGGTGTTTGTGAAGGGGGTCCATCTTTCCCCCACCCACCCCTTCGCACCATGCACTCCACTCCACTTATTCCACCATACTCACTCCACACCATCCATTCCAGACCATTCATTCCAGACCACCAATTTCATCCAACCACTCACTTGCCACCTGTATTGCGCTTGCACACCTCACAAGTCAATGCACTCAACGCAATACCATTCATCTCTCTTGAGCATTGCCTCACTTCATCACCCTCACTACAAACACACTGCATCATCTGGCTACCTATTTCCCTTCTGTTACTCGTGATTCCCAGTCATCCCTTATACTATTGCACATCCCACGTCATTATCAACCATCTACCCTACTCTACGTCCCCACTACCTGTACAATGTCGCTACTTAAATCTAAAGTCACCTATGGTCATTTTTAGCTTCCTATCAATATCCTAACCCTCCCTGGCTAGGTTTTCACCACCATACCCCATAAAACTACTGCTCATGTGCCTGGTGATAGTGATGTGAGGGATGGTAGAGCTACCATCCCTCTACATCCCTATCACCATTACCACTACTACCAGTCCATTTAACTTGACCCTCTCGGTGCGAAATACATTTTTACAGCTCGGTTTCGAAAAACTGAGCCATGTATACAGTGGCTTATCTAATGTAGGTTGGGTCCGTCCGGCATCGACTCTGGGGGGGAGGCATACTCGGTCCGAGATTCCACGGTCCATCATGGCGCAGACCCTTGTGGTCTCCGGCCCGATGTCCCAAACTCACCTGGTCGGAACACCGCCCCCGCCAGGGGGCGAAGGTCCGACCTGGCCCTTCTCCCCCGGAATCGCACCGCTCGCCGCTACGATGCGGCCCCGACCATACAGAATGGAGCCCGGCCCGAATCGTGCACGGCGCTCCGTGCAGGAGCGATGCAACTACGATCCCAGCTGGCCCCCGCAGCACACAAAGAGCACCACACCCCGAGCGCTCGTGTCGGCTATACGTCGGCCTAACCGCTGCCCCGGGCAACGTCGATGCCTCCGTTGCATGCTCACACCATGCGTTCCTTTTGTTACACACACATTCAGGCATCTCAGCGCCTCTCATGCATTCCACACACTCCATCAATTCCACCACCACACTCTCTCTCCATGCACACTCTCTCGCTCCACACTCAGGTGCACACCTTCCTTCCACGCACTCCTCCCGTGCACTCTCCCCCATTACGTACTCCGTAACACTCACCACGGGTGTGCATTCCAGCACACACCCACTCACGCGCTCTGGTGTGCTCTCCTGCACACACACCACAACCAACTCAGGTGTACATCCTCGCACACGCTCTCCATCCATATCCATCTCACACTCTGTATCACAATCACTCCCACTATCACACTCTGTCGTGCATTCATTCTCACTCTCGACAACACACTCACTCCTCGGCGCACACTTTTTTCTTACATGCGCGCCATTTCCATTCACAAAGCGCACCACGGACCTTCCACAAATGCCCGGGTTACGCTGGAATCCCAAGCGCGAGAAAAGAATTTTCACGCCAAACATTCTCCTGCAAAATCTTTTTGCACCATATACAGCCCGGCTCACCTTGGCGCTTCTTCTTCCTCGCTCCAACACCTGCAAACTTTCCATTTGGTTAGGAAGTACAGTATCAAGATATGAACATGGACATTGCACATTTTCCATCCTTTCCTCCAGCTGTTGCTCTTCTAAGTCTGCTGTCTCTTCCACCCCAATTTCCACTATAATTGATTCATTTTCCTTAATTCCTTTTCCCTTGACGACCGCTGGCGCTAAAAAAAATTTCCTTTCTACTTCAGCGGTCGCCGACTTCCCCATACCCTGGGTCACGATTTCTATCCCGGTCCACCCGGCTGTGCCTTGCTCCACCTCGCTTTTCTCGCACTCCTCTAGCCATGTTACCTCGTCGCGTACCTGTGTGCCCTTCCCGCTCAACATGCGATCCATGCTCTCCCCACATTATTTTATTTGGCCACCTATTCCGGTTCTAAACACTTCAATTTGGTCTCCCATATCATTTCTCAGCCCCCCAATTTGGTTTCCCATATCATTTATCAGCCCCCCAATTTGGTCTCCCATATCATTCTTCACTTTTCCCCAATTTGACTTCCCAATTTATTCATTTCCCTACTGGATTTGTCCATTTTTTCCTCTATTTCTTTACTTTGCACCACGAGCATGCCCTGATTTGCGCCATGAAGGCTTGCATGTCGCCCACCCCCATTTGCGCAGTGGGTGCGGCCCCTGTCGCCATGTGCAAGGCGCCACCATTTTGTGCACCTGCAACCCCCACTACCGCGTCCTCATTACTTTCCTCTTTCCTCTCTCCCAATTCTTCCCTGGGGCCCTAGGTTGAATCTAACCACTCTTCTACCCTCTCATTTTCCTCCACCGGCATCCGATCGCCTTGATCATCCATGGTACGATTCAAAATGTAGATGTTACAATAAAAATTTTGGTTCGGGTTCAAATCCCACTCCTGACACCAATTGTTAAAAATCTGGGGTCGGCGCTCCCCTTAACAAGGGGGGGGGGTTAATCCCCTTGTCCTTTAAGCTGGCCGTCCCCTGATCCTGGAAACTATAACGCTCCTCTGTGGTCGAGATTGGCCAGGGTGATTGGTCAATGGAGGTCCCAAATACCTGAGTGCCAATCTCTCCGCAAAGCAAGGAGATAATTCCCGCTCGGATCACGGACAAGATGGAATTTGCTGAGCGGTTAGCAATCCGAAGCCCAAGCCATTAGCAAAGAAGACTAAACCCGATTCAAGCGGTTCCGTAATCGTGCCACAGGTACTCAATGGAGAGAAAGGACGAAGCCGATCGAATGAAGAGGAAAACAAAAGGTAAGGAAGAACAAATATGATTTATTACAATAACCCAAGAACAGGAAACGAAAGGGCAAGAATATACAGAAGAAGAAGAAGCAGACACAGGGCAACCTTAAATTATACAGTCTTCACTTAACCGAAGGACAAAACAAACAGACTTATACGGGAGATGGTAATGGGTAGGGGAGGAAGGTCCAAGGAGATGGTTCCAGGCGACGAGATCCGGCCTCGGTCCAAGCTCCAGATCCGTGGCGAAGAATGGTAGGCGCCATCGTGTCGTTTGCGCACGACCGGACCTTATGAATATAGCGGGGGAAACTGGGATGCATACATAATACCTGTACTCTCAACTCTCTCTCTCGCTCTCTCTCTCTCTCTCCCTCTTTCGTACTGTTCGTATCTCAGAGGGTAACCGCGCGCAGTTCCGTGAACATTGGCTCGTGGCGCAGTCATTGCGAAAGCATGGCACAGCTTCAGTCCCCATCCATAATAGGGCTCTCCACTCATCTGCCATCTCTCCTCACTCATCTGTGTCAGGGCGCCATGCTTGCGCTTATATAGGGCGCTTTCAGATCAAGCCGCGTGATTTTAGGCTCCGCCCACTGTTGAGCTCACCTCAGCCCTGGTTGGTCAGCAAGGGCTCACCGGCTCCACCCTTGATGGGTCGTTGACAGGGCCACGCCTTATTCCTTGTGCTCCGCCCCCTTCTTCTCCAAGCTGAATGCGTGTTCAATGGCGGCCGGGGCGAGCCAATTTGGAGAGAGGAAGCTGCAAAATGAACAGAATGGGGCCTATCTTATTTAATTAATTAAACGTAGATTCAACTATTGGGAACACAACCTTAACTAAACACATACTAAGGAAATAACTGAAGAAGTTCCTATGGTGTCCTATGTGTTGCTGTGGCCTATCTAGGGTGCGACCTTTAACCTTTTATTGAAGAGAATTATTTTCAAGAATTATTATTTACAAGTGAAGGGTTCTCAAAACCGCAATAGTATCAAGGGTTGCGTGTACCCTTGAATCGCCTCAAGCGTTAACGCTCCTGCGTTAAAACTGGATAAAACATGCTCCAGTTTTACCGCACTGTCATTAAATCCACACTTACCTTCTCAATAACTGTTTGGTTCAGCAGTATCACGGCCCAGGAAAAAACAGGAGCTGGACCAAGTCATATGTACAGCCTCCAAAATCATTGCAACTGACCTGCCCTGTCTCTGCTACATCCACGAGTCGCGAATGCAGAGGGTTGGCCTGAATATCCTTAAGGACGCTTCTCATCCAACCAACCTCCTGTTCGAACCCCTACCCTCAGGGAAAAGGCTCAGAGCCCTCAAGGTCACAACCTCTGGGTTCAGGAACAGTACCTATGTTACTGCCATCCGCATTCTGAATGCACAGTACCACTCCTATAACTATTAACTGCTCATAAGCTTATAATGCACTCGGCACTTTAGCTACAGACCATTTTAAATGCTCTTTTATGCACCTTATAATGTATACTATGACCACTGCATGTATGGATGTTTGCCATGCCTTATTCATGTATGTTTTTTTTTGTTGCACTTTATAATGTAATGTTATGTCGGTAGGGTAGAGTGATATTGAGCCAGGTAGATCTGAATAGGTAACATGCTTTGTCTGTCACGATAAGGAATCTACCCTGTAATAAGTCTGTGTTCTTAGGCGGTTTGTCGGGTTAAGATGTATACCTGTGAACATACCAGGATGTTCGAGTGTTAGATAGTGTAGGGATTAAAGATAAACCACTGTGTGTCAAACCTGGTAATCAAACCTTTATCCCTTATGGCAATGCACATGTGTAGACACTTAGACAGGCCCTTAGCGCAACATTAAATAATTCCCTTCCCTGACAGTGACTTTGGAAGGAACAGGCAAGGAAACCAGGCCATGACACCGCCGATGATGGCCGCCGCCAGCTACCCCTCCGGCAGGCCTCGCCACATCGAGTGCCATGAGCTATGACCACGCTACAGGCCTGTGATTCGGTGGAGGGCACTGATTGGGTGGCGCGCCAAGGCTGACGTCACCGCCACAAGGTTATATCAGGGCGCGCCGAACGTCATTGCCTCTCTTGCACATCGAGTTCTCTCTGCGCAGCACATCCCTCTGGCCCTCTTGCACGTCCAGCTTGAACCCTTGTGCTTTCTGGCTGTCTCAGTGTGTTTGAAGCTCTTGCGTTTTTCTTCTTGGGATTGAGAGGTCCTGGAGGTCGTTGGCTCGCCATCTGCGTGGTGCTTGGAACGGTGATTTTGGTGCTTTTGGGCCCCGTGTGCGATCGGTGCTTCTGGTGCTTGGAGTGGTGCATGGACCTCGTGGGCGGTCGACGAGGAGCCTGGAGTGGGCATTGGCCCGGGCCTTTGCGGTGCTGTGGTGCTGGAGCGAGGGGCCTCGTGGTGTGCAGCGGAGCTTGGAGACGCAAGCCGACAGGACAGATAAGCTCACTCCACATTTCACAATTACACGACGGACAGTTATTTTCGTAACTCATTCGTAAGTCTGGTGTGTGGGATCACAATTTGGGCCCTTTATTTGATTACCGTCACGTTCCTTGTTGTCGGGTCCGTGATAAATCTCTATTTTTGTACGATAAATCTGGTTTGTTGAGTTCATTAATTCCCTGCAGGATCGAATCCGCGTTCGGTGCGCTCCAGGTAAGCACCATTGCTGCAGCTTTCCACTTCCCTTCCTCTTCCCGTGCTACATAAGTAAAATCCGTGTTTGGCCGTCGCCTCAAGTAAGTCCGTCCTGGTCCATCTGCGAGCCCTGGCATTAACCGAAGTGTTTGCGCGTCAGTATACAATGACCACCGAATGTTTGGATGTTTACCATGCCCCATTAATGTGTTGTTGTTTTTTGTATTTAAGAGCACACTACTTCAAATTCCTAACAACTGTCAAGTTGATGTGGTAATAAAGTATTGAATCTTGATACGCATGTATACCAGATCCACAATGGGAATGCCTGGATCAGTAACGGCTCTTGAAGAACTCACATGCTGCGTCCTTGGTGATCTCTTGGAGAAGGGAACCGTCACCAAGCTCGCGACGACCTCTCTTGTGGCGGTAGCACATTGGATGAGCTCCTCCAAAACTGGTGAATGGTTTTGCATGCCCTGTATAAATGTGGACTCTGCCTATCTGCTCCAAAGACTGTTATATGCCCGAAGAGCACTAACTTCTTGGTATGGATCTGGTCCAATGGTACTATCCAGGCCAGCCCACATTGCGTGGCCACTCTCTCCATGTGCTCAGCTCCTGAGGTCAGAGGAATGAGATCTTTTATTGGGGCATATAAGGTTCTGTCTCATGTTATCCCTGGCTGCTCAACACTGCTATCCCCCTTGGATGACTATGTGGCCGGATGCCAAACACTGGACAGAGTTATGTGGACTGAGGAGTTGCCAGCTGCCTTCCGCAGAGCCCAAGCCGCTCTTACTTCAACCCATACTGTTGTTCTTCCTCGTGTGAATGATCAGCTGTGGATTTTAACAGACGGTTCAGTAAAACAACGTAGTATTGGATCGACTTTGTATGTCACATGCAGTGGAAGACCTCATATCGTGGATTTCTTTAGCAGGAAATGATGTGGACGCCAACCTACCTCGTTGCCTTGTGTGGTGGAGGCTATTTCCATTACCACCTGGGTAAAACACTTCAGTCCCTTTATTATCCAGTCTAAGCATTACGCTTCCATCTTCACCGATAGCAAGCCGAGCATACAAGCGTACGAGAAGCTTTGTCGTGGGGAGTTTTCAGCGGAGCCCTCGTATATCCTCATTCCTGTCCACTGTCAGCCGGTATCAGGAAACTGTTCAGCACCTTGCAGGATCCGCCAACATTCCATCTGATTTTCCGAGCCGCAATGCCCCAAACTGCACTGATACCACCTTTCAGATTTGTGCCTTCATTAGAAGAGAGGAGGAAGCTGTCGTCCTGCATGTATCAGCTCAGGATATTATTTCCGGTCGTGCCAAACTGCCCTTCACCAACAGAGCCACTTGGTTGGCAGTGCAGGCAGAGTGCTCAGACTTAAGCCGGACTCATGCACACCTCGTTCAGGGCATCCGCCCATCAAAGAAAGCTACCAACTTCAAGGATGTCAAACAATACCTCCAGGTCATTTCAGTGTCCAAAGATGGCCTTGTAGCAGTTCATCTTAACGACCCCCTGTCCCCAGCACATGAGTGCATCATTGTCCCACGTCAGGTACTCAATGGCCTACTAACAGCACTACACATTCAGTTGGATCACCCGAGTCGTTATCAACTTAGTTCCGTCATTCCCCGCTATTTCTCCGCTCTCGACTTGGATGGAGCAGTTGATCAGGTGACCTCTTGGTGCCACCAGTGTGCTGCATTGTGCAACACACCCCACGCCATCATCAAACAGTGCAATGGAGACTCTCCTGGTGTCGTCGGTGTATCCTTCGCAGCAGATGTAATCAAACGCAATCACGAGTTAATTCTTGTATTGTGAGAATGTACCTCCACTTACACGACATCGTGTATCGTGGACAATGAACAACACAGCACACTCCGCGATAACTTGGTCCGTTTATGCAGAGAGCCCCGGCCATTGGATGGACCATCTGCTGTCAACCGCACCGATCCGGCCCCCGGCTTCACACGTTTGGTTCATGATGAGCTATTTGAACATCATCACATGTGCACTGAGATTGGTCGCATTAAAAATCCCAACAAGAATCCCATCGCAGAGAAGGCAGTCTGTGAAATTGAGGATGAACTTTTACGACAGCAGCCGATGGGAGGACCAGTAACCCCACTAACCCTCGCACTGGGCACTGCCAGTCCGAATTCACGAATTCATGCCTGGGGTCTCTCAGCCCGTGAGATGTGGTGTCAGCGGGATCAGTTCACAAATCAACAAATCCCGTTCTCTGACCTGCAAATGGTCCAAACCCAACAACAGCTTTGCTCCACAAACCACCCATTTAGTGAGAAGTCTAATGCGTCCAAGGGGTCTGTCAGGCCCAACATGTTGGTGGAAGTTGGTGATTTCGTCTATCTGTACTCTGACTGTAACAAGTAATGCGCAAGAAACCGCTACCTCATTTCGGTCATCGATGGACCCTGGTGTAACATACACAAGTTTGGTAGGATCCCAATTGAGGATTGCAGTGGATCGGGTCAAAAAATCAGAATGCTTCAAGGTATCCAAATACTGGGAAGATCCGCCCGCACTTCCTCGCAATAGGGTACATGGAGGTTCTCTTTACACTGAAGACGTTTGCTTCTAACCAACATCAAAGCCACCATGCCCCCCATATATTCCCGATGAGGTGTCTACACCTGCTAACAGTTCTCAATCATTACCAATCCCTATCAGCCAAGCCCGGACCACATCTCCGTTACACCCCCAAAGCTTAACACCCGTCAACCAGATCACTCCCAATCTGTTGAGTCCATCGGTGACACCAGCGTGGATCACCCAACAATGTCTCCAAGCGACTGTGCACCAAGACGCTCCAGCCGTCCACGATACCAGCCCAAGTACTTGAAGGGTTATATTTTGGATGCTTAGGATCGTCATATAATGGTCATAATACCTGCCTCACGACCGTGATAGGGCAGAATAGTCTCTGAGGTGGGACGGGAGCCTACCCCTGCAATCGACTTATATATACTGTACATGACTCATTGGTACATTTATTTGACGTGTTGACAGTTTGTGAGATTATAATTTGCCAAATGTTTTGCTTATTCATTTGTTATTTGTGCTTTATCCCTGGTTTATAGTGGGTTTTGTTTTTCAATGTGTTACCTGTAAAGGGTTTTGCTCACCCTGTGAGCTCAATATAGTGGTCCATAATATCCGTGACCTCCAACATTGTCGTGATCATTACCTTTATTGTACTCAACCATCAATGTTAGTTAGCAGCCAGTTATTCTCACCTGTTTTCTGCACGTATAACCTCGAGAACTCTCTTAAAGGTACGAGCACAACAATGAAAGGATGTAGAGGAGAAAGAAGAGATCACGTCACTGTGTGTTACACCCACGGGTGAGGGCTGGCAGGGGTGTTTGGTCGTGGTGTCGAGTTTGGAGGTTACCTTCAACCAAAGTGGCGATGAACAACGTGATGACGCAGCCTCGTAGAACGAGCACGTGATCTCACGCGAATTCCAGTCTCACAGCAAGTCACGTGGTTATTTTAATAACATCAACTAGATTTTCAACTTGTTTTTCACCTGAAGTTGATTTTCTTGTCAAAGAATAACCGAATGAGGGAACTTCCACGAGGGTTTAACCCCTTCATGTGATGACAACGTTTATTTTAAACCCGTTATCTCTGATTATCCCGTTTAATAAACAATCTCGTTCTCATCTCGAAAACAAACATCATTCCCCAATCCGGATCCACGGAATTCACCGATGAATGTCCGAGTTCAGAAAGTTCAATCGGAGCCTGAACTGAACTCATTCGGGAGAACGATCTTCAACATGTGTTTCAGGTTCAACCCTGGACGGCTGAATTCGAATCCAGACCCAGGTATAAACTGCCGTCCAGGTGCATCGCAGGCAGGTGATTCATCAATGTGTTCATCTTCTTACCTCGGCTTGACGTGAAGCCGGACGTCCTGTGTGCTAGCATTAGTTGGTGAACGTTAAATATCCCACGGTGTCCTTCACGAAGAGTAGGCAAGCTATCGCCGGCATCCTGAACAAATTACACAGTCCTGCTGAAACCCACGAGGCACTCCTGTAAATAAGGTAAAGGTGCGACGAGAATTTGTTGGATTATTATCGGGAACACGTGACATCAAGATAGTTCCACAGACGTATTACGTCATCGTACACGTACCAACGTGATAAAACGTCATCACGACATGGAGTATGAAGGTGTGATTGAAAACCCGATCCACACCAGGCAACCCGGTTTGTAACGCTTGTCCCATCATTTCTGAGTCGATTCCTCGAGCGAAGTGAATCACGTTTAAGGGCCATTTTTGGATACCTGGTTTAAACGTGCACACCGGACAATGGCTGAAGTGTAACCTGGAGTCCCGATTACCTGTCTTTGTACAACTCCACCATGTTCGATCGAACGAACTCGATAACAATCGGTACACGTGATCTTGTCTCTCAGGAGGAATGTGTTGGGGGTTGTCGGCGGAATCTTTAGCCCTTTACAATTTACCTCGACGTTGATACAGTATTCGCTCGTGAATAAAGAACAACCGTTCGATTTGAACACCTGGAAGCACCTTTACAGGTAAGAAAAGGGTATTGGTGTGAGGGACAGCCATGGGAATGTCATGTACTTCACCTGGACATTTACCTTCATGGCTAAAATGATCCTTCTTTACCGACGATCTTGAACATTTCCGGGTTCGAATCCAGACCCAGGTATAAACTGCCGTCCAGGTGTTTCACGGTGTGGGAATAATTTGTGTTCTCCAAAATTAATTGCGAGTAATTGCGAAACAGGTAAACAAAACCGAATACCTGTATCGATTATTATGAATGTTTAATTGTCCTGGAGAGATGATTTTACCTTCAAGTGAAATTACCTTCAGTACAAGAACTCCATGTTTTTAATAACCAAAAATACTTGTTCAGAGATTGTACCAAAGAAGGTATTTTATCTCTCCTGAGGGAATGTGCTCATTCTGCTTTATGATTACGTGGACTCCTCTTAGACCATTAAACAACCTCCAACATGGTGTCCCCTGCTGTAAAATGGATTCACACCTGCTTTGCATTTCTCAAATCTGCTTCTCACCTGGAATATGTTTCTCTCTCTCTCTCTTCCAGAGTAATTAATTTTCCTTTGTTGTGAAACTTTGTTTTTTCCCAAATGTTGCTCGAGAATTCTCACGTTTGTGTAATTCCCAGCAATCTGATCGGGGCTCGAACGTAACTTCACACCTTTTACACATCAATGTTCCAACCTTCTTCAAAATGAGAATATCTAGAGAGGGCTTTGGGGGTCGAGCACATGGGTCTTCATGTACCTTGTCGTGTTGAACTTCTCTGTGCAGGTAAAAAAATCTCTGATGTTTGAACTCTGCTGTATGTTTTTTCCAAAACAGGTAGTGTGACTCATCAATGTGTGTACCGTCCCCCGGATGCACGTTAAACGGGAATACCGTCTGCCGACATGAGTTGGTGGACGATAAAGATCCCACGGTTTCCTTCGTGAAGAGTAGGCGGACTATCGCCGACATCCTGAACAAATTACAAATTCCTGACCTAACAAGCAGGAGTGCAGGGGGTGCCCAGCAGAGCCTCCGTTAGGCGCATGTGGAGCCCGCAGCCTCAGGGGGCCATCCACAAAGAGGAGCCACCCACAAAGAGCACCTCCCACAAAGAGAAGCCATCCACAAAGAGGGGTCACCCACAAAGAGGGGCCACCCATAAAGAGGGGCCACCCACAAAGAGGGGCCACCCACAAAGAGCACATCCCATAAAGAGGGGCCACCCACAAAGAGGGGCCCCCCACAAAGAGCACCTCCCACAAAGAGGAGCCACCCATAAAGAGGGGCCACCCACAAAGAGGGGCCTCCCACAAAGAGCACCTCCCACAAAGAGAAGCCATCCACAAAAAGGGGTCACCCACAAAGAGGGGCCACCCATAAAGAGGGGCCACCCACAAAGAGGGGCCACCCACTAAGAGGAGCCACCACAAAGAGGGGCCACCCACAAAGAGGAGCCACCCACAAAGAGGAGCCACCCACAAAGAGGAGCCACACACAAAGAGGGGCCACCCACAAAGAGGGGCCACCCACAAAGAGGGGCCATCCACAAAAGGGGAAGCCACCCACATCAGCTAAAGCATATTGAAAGTCCAGTTCTGCAACACAGACGTTTCCAATAACACGAGTCATGTCTACCGGCATGTCTACATGTCTACATGGTCATGTCTACATGTCTACCAATCGCTTCACTGATGGTT
Source organism: Myxine glutinosa (assembly GCF_964187855.1). Lineage (NCBI taxonomy): Eukaryota > Metazoa > Chordata > Myxini > Myxiniformes > Myxinidae > Myxine > Myxine glutinosa. The sequence goes on from NC_136261.1 coordinate 419,607,829, forward strand.
TAATCAAAGACCTGATGTTGCACTTCTCAACCACATGGAAATCTCAACCACATGGTAAATCTCAACCACATGGTAAATCTCAACCACATGGTAAATCTCAACCACATTGTCAATATCTATTTGTAAATGTCAAATAGTATGAAAATACAGTGAAACTCGCGAAAAACGGAACTTTCGTGGCTGAGCTGTTGTTGTTGTTGTTCGTGTTGTGGTTGTTGTTTGTGTTGTGGTTGTTGTTTGTGTGCTCTTCCATGTCCGTCACTTTATTCTAAAATTATAAATGGTTTCTGCTGCCATACATTAAACACCTTCGTGTGGACCTCTCATCCAAATCAGAAAGATAGACGGATTTGTAATAAAGAACTCTGTATCTTTATGTTTAAACAGACATTGACTGATTTTTTTCCCAAGTGTAATCAATCATTAGGAGACCAGGTCTCTAAGAGAATGGATCTCCTGTTGTTATTGGACTTCTTCTTATGAATCGATCATTTGGGGACCAGGTCTATAAGAGAATGGGTCTCCTGTTGTTATTGGACTTCTTCTTATGAATCGATCATTGGGGGACCAGGTCTCTAAGAGAATGGATCTCCTGTTGTTATTTGACTTCTTCTTATGAATCGATCATTGGGGGACCAGGTCTCTAAGAGAATGTGTCTCTTGTTGTTATTGGACTTCTTATTATGAATCGATCATTTGGGGACCAAGTCTATAAGAGACTGGATCTCCTATTGTTATTGGACTTCTTCTTATGAATCGATCATTGGGGGACCAGGTCTCTAAGAGAATGGATCTCCTATTGTTATTGGACTTCTTATTATGAATCGATCATTTGGGGACCAGGTCTCTAAGAGAATGGGTCTCCTGTTGTTATTGGACTTCTTAATATGAATCCATCATTTGGGGACCAGGTCTCTAAGAGAATGGGTCTCCTGTTGTTATTGGACTTCTTCTTATTGTTACATATTTATGTGAATGTATGTGGATTACCATTCAGGTCTTTGCTTATCCGTGTGTAGTATATTAAGGGTTGTTGTGATTGGAGGGTCAGGAGCCCTTCTGAACAAGTGGCCGGAAACGGAAGTGACCGGAAACGGAAGAGGAAAAGACACGAGGAAAAGGGACGAGTCTTCTTCTTCCTCGCCCCGCACCGACGAAAGGTGGGATTGATTGAGCCGTGTGGAAAAGCGGCGTTCCGAAGCCCGCCTGGCGAGAGGAATCACCGGGACGTGTACCTGCCCGGTGGAGACGTCAAGTTGACGTGGGGCCGTGCATCGACCCCGCGTCTGGCACCGTTCCCAACACCGTCTAAAAAGACGCGTACGGGTCGCCCGTTGGGCCTAACACTCCTGGCAAGCGGCGTGGGGCTTTTGGCTTGCTTTCCCGTCCCCGCGTCGCGTGGCCGCGAGGGGCTGTAGCCGGGGTGCCGGGTACGATACCTGCCCGGTGGAAACACGTCCACCCGGGGTTCGTTCAACCGCCCGAGTGCGGCGACGCCGACTATCATCTTGGTCAGGAGGGGCCCAGAGACATTGTGCGGGACCGAGACCAAAAGGGTGTCGTGAGTACTCACCGGGACACACGTATATAAGATGGCCATCTTACTCATAGGGAATTGATTGTAGCTGGGGAATTGTTGATGGTAGTGTATTGTTGATTGCTCGGGGAAAATCTCCGTGGTTGTGTCATTGAAATATTGTTGATGGTTGTGTATTGTTGATTGCTCGGGGAAAATCTCCGTGGTTGTGTCATTGAAATTGTATGGTATCATTACCATTGAAATATATCCTTGAACGTCAGTTGTCTCTTGGGTGAAATTCATATGGATTGCGTGGCGAAAGCGCATATATAATACAGCTTTCTGGCGAAGTTCCTCTCACGGTCCGGGGGTCACTGAGACCAGGTATTCACCGAGGGGACCACGTAACAGAATTGGGGGCTCGTCCAAATTACGATTTGCGGTTTCGCAATTGGGTCTACGTCCGGGATTTAAAATTGTATAAAATAATAAAATAATAATTTTTTATTAATTAAAATTTATTAATTAATTATTAATTGGTAAATTTTTTGGAGAAATTGGGGTAAAGTCTTGGGTGAAGGTTAACAGGTGTTAACGATAGGCACCATGGCGTTTGTGGCACAGAACTTTGGGGTAACCCCGAGTGAGGCACAGTTCCGAGCGTTGCTAAAGTCGGACCTCTTGAAATTGGCCAAACATTTTAACTTGGAGGTCCGAACTAATTTGAGGAAGGCAGAGTTGCAGGCCACGGTGATACAATCTATGGTGGGATTAGGAACATGGGACGAGTTAGCCTGGGAGTGGCTACCCGAAGAACCAGAAGACGTTGAGCTCCGGAAACTGGAGTTGCAATTACGGAGCCAGGAACGGATCAAAGAAGAAGAAAGGAAAGCAGAAGAGAGGAGAGAAGAGAAGCAAGCAGAGGAAAGGAGAGTGGAACGAGAACTCCAGGAAAGGTTAAAAGAAGAAGAAAGGAAAGCAGAAAAGGAAAGAGCAGAAGAAGAAAGGAAAGCAGAAGCGAGGAGAGAAGAGAAACAAGCAGAGGAAAGGAGAGTGGAACGAGAACTCCAGGAAAGGATGAAAACAGAGGAAAGGAAAGCAGAAGCAGAGGAGAGGAGAGCTGCAAGGGAACTCGAAGCAGAGGAGAGAAAAGCGGAAAGGGAATTAAAGGAACGTGACATGGAGCTTCAACAAGAAATCAAATTCAAGGAGCTGGAGTTAATGAGAGAACGGGGAGAGGCACCACCCTTGCTGACGGGGTCGACACCTAACCAGAAAACCTGGGATGTGGGCAGACATGTGAGGCTGGTTCCACCGTTCAGTGAAAAAGAAGTCGCGAAATTTTTTCCACACTTTGAGAAAGTGGCTCGACAATTAAACTGGCCGGAGGAGGACTGGACCATACTCGTGCAAAGTGTGCTGGTGGGGAAAGCTCAGGAAATTTATTCGGCGCTACCAATGGACCAATGTGCAGATTATGAGGTACTGAAGACGCACATCCTCAAAGCATATGAGTTGGTTCCGGAAGCTTACACGCAAAAATTCAGGAATGCCAGGAAGAGGGAGAGTGAGACCCATGTGGAGTTTGCCAGAGTGAAAGAAAACATGTTTGATCGGTGGTGTGAGTCAAAAGGAGTCGGGAAAGACTTCGAGACATTGCGGGACTTGATCCTGGTGGAGGAATTCCAGCAGTGTGTCCACGAGGACATCAAAGTGTACCTGCAGGAAAAGAAGGTACCAAAGTTGTGGGACGCAGCCACCATGGCAGATGATTATGCCTTAACCCACCGAATAGGGGTCCACGAACCTAACTCCTCGCCTAGATCTCCGCAGGGAGGTGGGGAACAGCAGGTGCGGAGAACGACCATACATGGCGGCGGCCTCGAGATGATTATGGGGACAACTATGATACCCCACCGGTTCGAAATCAGAGGGATGCGGGCCCAAGACAAACTTATAGTTTGGGGGGCCCGAGGCAGACCACGAGTTTTTCCTCCGGGCCTACTTGCGCTTTTTGCAAGAAACCTGGACACTTGATGTCCAGTTGTTACCGCATGAAAAGCGAAGACCCAGAGCGGAGTCCGACTACTACGACTCCAAACGCAATGGCCATTGTGAGAAATCGCCATCAAAAGGGTTACCAACCATTTATTTCAGAGGGGTTTGTGTCACGGGATGGAGCCTCGACTAACCGGAAACTGGTTAGGATATTGAGGGACACAGGGGCACATCAATCTTTAATGCTGGAAGGCATTTTGCCATGGTCCGAGGAGACGGCAACGGGGGATAGTGTTCGTTTACAGGGGATCGGGGGCAGTGTTAGTGCTCCCCTTCATGTCATCCATTTGGAGTCCGATTTGGTGTCAGGACCGGTCACCGTCGGTTTACAAGCCACGCTTCCTGTAGAGGGTGTATCTGTAGTTATCGGGAATGATTTGGCTGGGGGTCAAGTTTATGGTAACCTGAGGGTTGGTAAAGAGCCCAGCAGGGAAAATAACGCCACACCAGCTCGGGATGGCGACAAAAGTGCCAAGTTATTTGTAGGGGGACTGAACTTCAAAACAGAGGAAGAAGTTCTGACCTCTGTCTTCAACAGATATGGGCCGCTGGTGGAAGTGCGGTTGGTAAGAGACTGGGAAACGCAACAGTCAAGAGGGTTCGGCTTTGTCACGTTTGCCAGCACAAAAGACGCCAGAGAGGCAGAGAAGAATTGGAATGGCAGGGATTTGGAGGGTCGGACCATAACAGTAGGGAAGGCATTTCGTAGACGTCGAGAGGTCTACAGGAGAGGACAACTGGGCGGTAGTGTTGGTGGTGGCCGCAATCAATATTATTATGGAGGCTCCCTGAGTTACGGCCGCTCCCGAAGGAAGGATTGGCAAAGAAGTGGCCGAGAAGGAGACCGCTATTCATGGGACTACAGGGACAAGTGGTCCCACCCTAATTATTAGGGAAGTTCTGAGAAGTTGAAGCACTGAATGCGGCGGAGCCGCCGAGCCAAGATTCCTACACGGATTAACCGTGAACGCCGTTCCTAAAGGCGTCCATGTAGTGAACTTTCATGCACGGACTAACCGTGAACTCCACGTTCCTCAAGGCGCCCATGTAGAGAACTTTCCTGCACGGACTAACCGTGAACTCCACGTTCCTAAAGGCATCCATGTAGTGAATACTCGGCTTGGCCTCCCAGAAAAAGTGCTATCGAGTGGCTTAACTTTGGATCTGTGATCAACCCCTTAACCTTCATTCACAAGAAACTGGCGGTCAAAGTCAGAGGGTCATGAGATGGAGTTTGATTTGGCAGGGACAATGTCGTTGCTGGTGCTTAGTCCAGAGTGAGTAATCTGGAGGGGTTGTGGTGAAATTTTGGTTGCTTTATTTTTAAGTGATAACTGTGCCCGGGGGCAACTGATAATGTGGGGGGGTTGAGTTATCTGGTTTGTTTCTCCAAATTGGCCGGCAAAGAAAGTTTTCGCTGGGTTCAAACTTTCTTTCTTGAAGGGGGGGAGTGTTACATATTTATGTGAATGTATGTGGATTACCATTCAGGTCTTTGCTTATCCGTGTGTAGTATATTAAGGGTTGTTGTGATTGGAGGGTCAGGAGCCCTTCTGAACAAGTGGCCGGAAACGGAAGTGACCGGAAACGGAAGAGGAAAAGACACGAGGAAAAGGGACGAGTCTTCTTCTTCCTCGCCCCGCACCGACGAAAGGTGGGATTGATTGAGCCGTGTGGAAAAGCGGCGTTCAGAAGCCCGCCTGGCGAGAGGAATCACCGGGACGTGTACCTGCCCGGTGGAGACGTCAAGTTGACGTGGGGCCGTGCATCGACCCCGCGTCTGGCACCGTTCCCAACACCGTCTAAAAAGACGCGTACGGGTCGCCCGTTGGGGCCTAACACGCCTGGCAAGCGGCGTGGGGCTTTTGGCTTGCTTTCCCGTCCCCGCGTCGCGTGGCCGCAAGGGGCTGTAGCCGGGGTGCCGGGTACGATACCTGCCCGGTGGAAACACGTCCACCCGGGGTTCGTTCAACCGCCCGAGTGCGGCGACGCCGACTATCATCTTGGTCAGGAGGGGCCCAGAGACATTGTGCGGGACCGAGACCAAAAGGGTGTCGTGAGTACTCACCGGGACACACGTATATAAGATGGCCATCTTACTCATAGGGAATTGATTGTAGCTGGGGAATTGTTGATGGTAGTGTATTGTTGATTGCTCGGGGAAAATCTCCGTGGTTGTGTCATTGAAATATTGTTGATGGTTGTGTATTGTTGATTGCTCGGGGAAAATCTCCGTGTTTGTGTCATTGAAATTGTATGGTATCATTACCATTGAAATATATCCTTGAACGTCAGTTGTCTCTTGGGTGAAATTCATATGGATTGCGTGGCGAAAGCGCATATATAATACAGCTTTCTGGCGAAGTTCCTCTCACGGTCCGGGGGTCACTGAGACCAGGTATTCACCGAGGGGACCACGTAACAGAATTGGGGGCTCGTCCAAATTACGATTTGCGGTTTCGCAATTGGGTCTACGTCCGGGATTTAAAATTGTATAAAATAATAAAATAATAATTTTTTATTAATTAAAATTTATTAATTAATTATTAATTGGTAAATTTTTTGGAGAAATTGGGGTAAAGTCTTGGGTGAAGGTTAACAGGTGTTAACGATAGGCACCATGGCGTTTGTGGCACAGAACTTTGGGGTAACCCCGAGTGAGGCACAGTTCCGAGCGTTGCTAAAGTCGGACCTCTTGAAATTGGCCAAACATTTTAACTTGGAGGTCCGAACTAATTTGAGGAAGGCAGAGTTGCAGGCCACGGTGATACAATCTATGGTGGGATTAGGAACATGGGACGAGTTAGCCTGGGAGTGGCTACCCGAAGAACCAGAAGACGTTGAGCTCCGGAAACTGGAGTTGCAATTACGGAGCCAGGAACGGATCAAAGAAGAAGAAAGGAAAGCAGAAGAGAGGAGAGAAGAGAAGCAAGCAGAGGAAAGGAGAGTGGAACGAGAACTCCAGGAAAGGTTAAAAGAAGAAGAAAGGAAAGCAGAAAAGGAAAGAGCAGAAGAAGAAAGGAAAGCAGAAGCGAGGAGAGAAGAGAAACAAGCAGAGGAAAGGAGAGTGGAACGAGAACTCCAGGAAAGGATGAAAACAGAGGAAAGGAAAGCAGAAGCAGAGGAGAGGAGAGCTGCAAGGGAACTCGAAGCAGAGGAGAGAAAAGCGGAAAGGGAATTAAAGGAACGTGACATGGAGCTTCAACAAGAAATCAAATTCAAGGAGCTGGAGTTAATGAGAGAACGGGGAGAGGCACCACCCTTGCTGACGGGGTCGACACCTAACCAGAAAACCTGGGATGTGGGCAGACATGTGAGGCTGGTTCCACCGTTCAGTGAAAAAGAAGTCGCGAAATTTTTTCCACACTTTGAGAAAGTGGCTCGACAATTAAACTGGCCGGAGGAGGCCTGGACCATACTCGTGCAAAGTGTGCTGGTGGGGAAAGCTCAGGAAATTTATTCGGCGCTACCAATGGACCAATGTGCAGATTATGAGGTACTGAAGACGCACATCCTCAAAGCATATGAGTTGGTTCCGGAAGCTTACAGGCAAAAATTCAGGAATGCCAGGAAGAGGGAGAGTGAGACCCATGTGGAGTTTGCCAGAGTGAAAGAAAACATGTTTGATCGGTGGTGTGAGTCAAAAGGAGTCGGGAAAGACTTCGAGACATTGCGGGACTTGATCCTGGTGGAGGAATTCCAGCAGTGTGTCCACGAGGACATCAAAGTGTACCTGCAGGAAAAGAAGGTACCAAAGTTGTGTGACGCAGCCACCATGGCAGATGATTATGCCTTAACCCACCGAATAGGGGTCCACGAACCTAACTCCTCGCCTAGATCTCCGCAGGGGAGGTGGGGAACAGCAGGTGCGGAGATCGACCATACATGGCGGCAGCCTCGAGATGATTATGGGGACAACTATGATACCCCACCGGTTCGAAATCAGAGGGATGCGGGCCCAAGACAAACTTATAGTTCGGGGGGCCCGAGGCAGACCACGAGTTTTTCCTCCGGGCCTACTTGCGCTTTTTGCAAGAAACCTGGACACTTGATGTCCAGTTGTTACCGCATGAAAAGCGAAGACCCAGAGCGGAGTCTGACTACTACGACTCCAAACGCAATGGCCATTGTGAGAAATCGCCATCAAAAGGGTTACCAACCATTTATTTCAGAGGGGTTTGTGTCACGGGATGGAGCCTCGACTAACCGGAAACCGGTTAGGATATTGAGGGACACAGGGGCACATCAATCTTTAATGCTGGAAGGCATTTTGCCATGGTCCGAGGAGACGGCAACGGGGGATAGTGTTCGTTTACAGGGGATCGGGGGCGGTGTTAGTGCTCCCCTTCATGTCATCCATTTGGAGTCCGATTTGGTGTCAGGACCGGTCACCGTCGGTTTACAAGCCACGCTTCCTGTAGAGGGTGTATCTGTAGTTATCGGGAATGATTTGGCCGGGGGTCAAGTTTATGGTAACCTGAGGGTTGGTAAAGAGCCCAGCAGGGAAAATAACGCCACACCAGCTCGGGATGGCGACAAAAGTGCCAAGTTATTTGTAGGGGGACTGAACTTCAAAACAGAGGAAGAAGTTCTGACCTCTGTCTTCAACAGATATGGGCCGCTGGTGGAAGTGCGGTTGGTAAGAGACTGGGAAACGCAACAGTCAAGAGGGTTCGGCTTTGTCACGTTTGCCAGCACAAAAGACGCCAGAGAGGCAGAGAAGAATTGGAATGGCAGGGATTTGGAGGGTCGGACCATAACAGTAGGGAAGGCATTTCGTAGACGTCGAGAGGTCTACAGGAGAGGACAACTGGGCGGTAGTGTTGGTGGTGGCCACAATCAATATTATTATGGAGGCTCCCTGAGTTACGGCCGCTCCCGAAGGAAGGATTGGCAAAGTAGTGGCCGAGAAGGAGACCGCTATTCATGGGACTACAGGGACAAGTGGTCCCACCCTAATTATTAGGGAAGTTCTGAGAAGTTGAAGCACTGAATGCGGCGGAGCCGCCGAGCCAAGATTCCTACACGGATTAACCGTGAACGCCGTTCCTAAAGGCGTCCATGTAGTGAACTTTCATGCACGGACTAACCGTGAACTCCACGTTCCTCAAGGCGCCCATGTAGAGAACTTTCCTGCACGGACTAACCGTGAACTCCACGTTCCTAAAGGCATCCATGTAGTGAATACTCGGCTTGGCCTCCCAGAAAAAGTGCTATCGAGTGGCTTAACTTTGGATCTGTGATCAACCCCTTAACCTTCATTCACAAGAAACTGGCGGTCAAAGTCAGAGGGTCATGAGATGGAGTTTGATTTGGCAGGGACAATGTCGTTGCTGGTGCTTAGTCCAGAGTGAGTAATCTGGAGGGGTTGTGGTGAAATTTTGGTTGCTTTATTTTTAAGTGATAACTGTGCCCGGGGGCAACTGATAATGTGGGGGGGTTGAGTTATCTGGTTTGTTTCTCCAAATTGGCCGGCAAAGAAAGTTTTCGCTGGGTTCAAACTTTCTTTCTTGAAGGGGGGGAGTGTTACATATATATGTGAATGTATGTGGATTACCATTCAGGTCTTTGCTTATCCGTGTGTAGTATATTAAGGGTTGTTGTGATTGGAGGGTCAGGAGCCCTTCTGAACAAGTGGCCGGAAACGGAAGTGACCGGAAACGGAAGAGGAAAAGACACGAGGAAAAGGGACGAGTCTTCTTCTTCCTCGCCCCGCACCGACGAAAGGTGGGATTGATTGAGCCGTGTGGAAAAGCGGCGTTCAGAAGCCCGCCTGGCGAGAGGAATCACCGGGACGTGTACCTGCCCGGTGGAGACGTCAAGTTGACGTGGGGCCGTGCATCGACCCCGCGTCTGGCACCGTTCCCAACACCGTCTAAAAAGACGCGTACGGGTCGCCCGTTGGGGCCTAACACGCCTGGCAAGCGGCGTGGGGCTTTTGGCTTGCTTTCCCGTCCCCGCGTCGCGTGGGCGCGAGGGGCTGTAGCCGGGGTGCCGGGTACGATACCTGCCCGGTGGAAACACGTCCACCCGGGGTTCGTTCAACCGCCCGAGTGCGGCGACGCCGACTATCATCTTGGTCAGGAGGGGCCCAGAGACATTGTGCGGGACCGAGACCAAAAGGGTGTCGTGAGTACTCACCGGGACACACGTATATAAGATGGCCATCTTATTCATAGGGAATTGATTGTGGCTGGGGAATTGTTGATGGTAGTGTATTGTTGATTGCTCGGGGAAAATCTCCGTGGTTGTGTCATTGAAATATTGTTGATGGTTGTGTATTGTTGATTGCTCGGGGAAAATCTCCGTGGTTGTGTCATTGAAATTGTATGGTATCATTACCATTGAAATATATCCTTGAACGTCAGTTGTCTCTTGGGTGAAATTCATATGGATTGCGTGGCGAAAGCGCATATATAATACAGCTTTCTGGCGAAGTTCCTCTCACGGTCCGGGGGTCACTGAGACCAGGTATTCACCGAGGGGACCACGTAACAGAATTGGGGGCTCGTCCAAATTACGATTTGCGGTTTCGCAATTGGGTCTACGTCCGGGATTTAAAATTGTATAAAATAATAAAATAATAATTTTTTATTAATTAAAATTTATTAATTAATTATTAATTGGTAAATTTTTTTGAGAAATTGGGGTAAAGTCTTGGGTGAAGGTTAACAGGTGTTAACGATAGGCACCATGGCGTTTGTGGCACAGAACTTTGGGGTAACCCCGAGTGAGGCACAGTTCCGAGCGTTGCTAAAGTCGGACCTCTTGAAATTGGCCAAACATTTTAACTTGGAGGTCCGAACTAATTTGAGGAAGGCAGAGTTGCAGGCCACGGTGATACAATCTATGGTGGGATTAGGAACATGGGACGAGTTAGCCTGGGAGTGGCTACCCGAAGAACCAGAAGACGTTGAGCTCCGGAAACTGGAGTTGCAATTACGGAGCCAGGAACGGATCAAAGAAGAAGAAAGGAAAGCAGAAGAGAGGAGAGAAGAGAAGCAAGCAGAGGAAAGGAGAGTGGAATGAGAACTCCAGGAAAGGTTAAAAGAAGAAGAAAGGAAAGCAGAAAAGGAAAGAGCAGAAGAAGAAAGGAAAGCAGAAGCGAGGAGAGAAGAGAAACAAGCAGAGGAAAGGAGAGTGGAACGAGAACTCCAGGAAAGGATGAAAACAGAGGAAAGGAAAGCAGAAGCAGAGGAGAGGAGAGCTGCAAGGGAACTCGAAGCAGAGGAGAGAAAAGCGGAAAGGGAATTAAAGGAACGTGACATGGAGCTTCAACAAGAAATCAAATTCAAGGAGCTGGAGTTAATGAGAGAACGGGGAGAGGCACCACCCTTGCTGACGGGGTCGACACCTAACCAGAAAACCTGGGATGTGGGCAGACATGTGAGGCTGGTTCCACCGTTCAGTGAAAAAGAAGTCGCGAAATTTTTTCCACACTTTGAGAAAGTGGCTCGACAATTAAACTGGCCGGAGGAGGCCTGGACCATACTCGTGCAAAGTGTGCTGGTGGGGAAAGCTCAGGAAATTTATTCGGCGCTACCAATGGACCAATGTGCAGATTATGAGGTACTGAAGACGCACATCCTCAAAGCATATGAGTTGGTTCCGGAAGCTTACAGGCAAAAATTCAGGAATGCCAGGAAGAGGGAGAGTGAGACCCATGTGGAGTTTGCCAGAGTGAAAGAAAACATGTTTGATCGGTGGTGTGAGTCAAAAGGAGTCGGGAAAGACTTCGAGACATTGCGGGACTTGATCCTGGTGGAGGAATTCCAGCAGTGTGTCCACGAGGACATCAAAGTGTACCTGCAGGAAAAGAAGGTACCAAAGTTGTGTGACGCAGCCACCATGGCAGATGATTATGCCTTAACCCACCGAATAGGGGTCCACGAACCTAACTCCTCGCCTAGATCTCCGCAGGGGAGGTGGGGAACAGCAGGTGCGGAGATCGACCATACATGGCGGCAGCCTCGAGATGATTATGGGGACAACTATGATACCCCACCGGTTCGAAATCAGAGGGATGCGGGCCCAAGACAAACTTATAGTTCGGGGGGCCAGAGGCAGACCACGAGTTTTTCCTCCGGGCCTACTTGCGCTTTTTGCAAGAAACCTGGACACTTGATGTCCAGTTGTTACCGCATGAAAAGCGAAGACCCAGAGCGGAGTCTGACTACTACGACTCCAAACGCAATGGCCATTGTGAGAAATCGCCATCAAAAGGGTTACCAACCATTTATTTCAGAGGGGTTTGTGTCACGGGATGGAGCCTCGACTAACCGGAAACCGGTTAGGATATTGAGGGACACAGGGGCACATCAATCTTTAATGCTGGAAGGCATTTTGCCATGGTCCGAGGAGACGGCAACGGGGGATAGTGTTCGTTTACAGGGGATCGGGGGCGGTGTTAGTGCTCCCCTTCATGTCATCCATTTGGAGTCCGATTTGGTGTCAGGACCGGTCACCGTCGGTTTACAAGCCACGCTTCCTGTAGAGGGTGTATCTGTAGTTATCGGGAATGATTTGGCCGGGGGTCAAGTTATGGTAACCTGAGGGTTGGTAAAGAGCCCAGCAGGGAAAATAACGCCACACCAGCTCGGGATGGCGACAAAAGTGCCAAGTTATTTGTAGGGGGACTGAACTTCAAAACAGAGGAAGAAGTTCTGACCTCTGTCTTCAACAGATATGGGCCGCTGGTGGAAGTGCGGTTGGTAAGAGACTGGGAAACGCAACAGTCAAGAGGGTTCGGCTTTGTCACGTTTGCCAGCACAAAAGACGCCAGAGAGGCAGAGAAGAATTGGAATGGCAGGGATTTGGAGGGTCGGACCATAACAGTAGGGAAGGCATTTCGTAGACGTCGAGAGGTCTACAGGAGAGGACAACTGGGCGGTAGTGTTGGTGGTGGCCACAATCAATATTATTATGGAGGCTCCCTGAGTTACGGCCGCTCCCGAAGGAAGGATTGGCAAAGTAGTGGCCGAGAAGGAGACCGCTATTCATGGGACTACAGGGACAAGTGGTCCCACCCTAATTATTAGGGAAGTTCTGAGAAGTTGAAGCACTGAATGCGGCGGAGCCGCCGAGCCAAGATTCCTACACGGATTAACCGTGAACGCCGTTCCTAAAGGCGTCCATGTAGTGAACTTTCATGCACGGACTAACCGTGAACTCCACGTTCCTCAAGGCGCCCATGTAGAGAACTTTCCTGCACGGACTAACCGTGAACTCCACGTTCCTAAAGGCATCCATGTAGTGAATACTCGGCTTGGCCTCCCAGAAAAAGTGCTATCGAGTGGCTTAACTTTGGATCTGTGATCAACCCCTTAACCTTCATTCACAAGAAACTGGCGGTCAAAGTCAGAGGGTCATGAGATGGAGTTTGATTTGGCAGGGACAATGTCGATGCTGGTGCTTAGTCCAGAGTGAGTAATCTGGAGGGGTTGTGGTGAAATTTTGGTTGCTTTATTTTTAAGTGATAACTGTGCCCGGGGGCAACTGATAATGTGGGGGGGTTGAGTTATCTGGTTTGTTTCTCCAAATTGGCCGGCAAAGAAAGTTTTCGCTGGGTTCAAACTTTCTTTCTTGAAGGGGGGGAGTGTTACATATTTATGTGAATGTATGTGGATTACCATTCAGGTCTTTGCTTATCCGTGTGTAGTATATTAAAGGTTGTTGTGATTGGAGGGTCAGGAGCCCTTCTGAACAAGTGGCCGGAAACGGAAGTGACCGGAAACGGAAGAGGAAAAGACACGAGGAAAAGGGACGAGTCTTCTTCTTCCTCGCCCCGCACCGACGAAAGGTGGGATTGATTGAGCCGTGTGGAAAAGCGGCGTTCAGAAGCCCGCCTGGCGAGAGGAATCACCGGGACGTGTACCTGCCCGGTGGAGACGTCAAGTTGACGTGGGGCCGTGCATCGACCCCGCGTCTGGCACCGTTCCCAACACCGTCTAAAAAGACGCGTACGGGTCGCCCGTTGGGGCCTAACACGCCTGGCAAGCGGCGTGGGGCTTTTGGCTTGCTTTCCCGTCCCCGCGTCGCGTGGCCGCGAGGGGCTGTAGCCGGGGTGCCGGGTACGATACCTGCCCGGTGGAAACACGTCCACCCGGGGTTCGTTCAACCGCCCGAGTGCGGCGACGCCGACTATCATCTTGGTCAGGAGGGGCCCAGAGACATTGTGCGGGACCGAGACCAAAAGGGTGTCGTGAGTACTCACCGGGACACACGTATATAAGATGGCCATCTTATTCATAGGGAATTGATTGTGGCTGGGGAATTGTTGATGGTAGTGTATTGTTGATTGCTCGGGGAAAATCTCCGTGGTTGTGTCATTGAAATATTGTTGATGGTTGTGTATTGTTGATTGCTCGGGGAAAATCTCCGTGGTTGTGTCATTGAAATTGTATGGTATCATTACCATTGAAATATATCCTTGAACGTCAGTTGTCTCTTGGGTGAAATTCATATGGATTGCGTGGCGAAAGCGCATATATAATACAGCTTTCTGGCGAAGTTCCTCTCACGGTCCGGGGGTCACTGAGACCAGGTATTCACCGAGGGGACCACGTAACAGAATTGGGGGCTCGTCCAAATTACGATTTGCGGTTTCGCAATTGGGTCTACGTCCGGGATTTAAAATTGTATAAAATAATAAAATAATAATTTTTTATTAATTAAAATTTATTAATTAATTATTAATTGGTAAATTTTTTTGAGAAATTGGGGTAAAGTCTTGGGTGAAGGTTAACAGGTGTTAACGATAGGCACCATGGCGTTTGTGGCACAGAACTTTGGGGTAACCCCGAGTGAGGCACAGTTCCGAGCGTTGCTAAAGTCGGACCTCTTGAAATTGGCCAAACATTTTAACTTGGAGGTCCGAACTAATTTGAGGAAGGCAGAGTTGCAGGCCACGGTGATACAATCTATGGTGGGATTAGGAACATGGGACGAGTTAGCCTGGGAGTGGCTACCCGAAGAACCAGAAGACGTTGAGCTCCGGAAACTGGAGTTGCAATTACGGAGCCAGGAACGGATCAAAGAAGAAGAAAGGAAAGCAGAAGAGAGGAGAGAAGAGAAGCAAGCAGAGGAAAGGAGAGTGGAATGAGAACTCCAGGAAAGGTTAAAAGAAGAAGAAAGGAAAGCAGAAAAGGAAAGAGCAGAAGAAGAAAGGAAAGCAGAAGCGAGGAGAGAAGAGAAACAAGCAGAGGAAAGGAGAGTGGAACGAGAACTCCAGGAAAGGATGAAAACAGAGGAAAGGAAAGCAGAAGCAGAGGAGAGGAGAGCTGCAAGGGAACTCGAAGCAGAGGAGAGAAAAGCGGAAAGGGAATTAAAGGAACGTGACATTGAGCTTCAACAAGAAATCAAATTCAAGGAGCTGGAGTTAATGAGAGAACGGGGAGAGGCACCACCCTTGCTGACGGGGTCGACACCTAACCAGAAAACCTGGGATGTGGGCAGACATGTGAGGCTGGTTCCACCGTTCAGTGAAAAAGAAGTCGCGAAATTTTTTCCACACTTTGAGAAAGTGGCTCGACAATTAAACTGGCCGGAGGAGGCCTGGACCATACTCGTGCAAAGTGTGCTGGTGGGGAAAGCTCAGGAAATTTATTCGGCGCTACCAATGGACCAATGTGCAGATTATGAGGTACTGAAGACGCACATCCTCAAAGCATATGAGTTGGTTCCGGAAGCTTACAGGCAAAAATTCAGGAATGCCAGGAAGAGGGAGAGTGAGACCCATGTGGAGTTTGCCAGAGTGAAAGAAAACATGTTTGATCGGTGGTGTGAGTCAAAAGGAGTCGGGAAAGACTTCGAGACATTGCGGGACTTGATCCTGGTGGAGGAATTCCAGCAGTGTGTCCACGAGGACATCAAAGTGTACCTGCAGGAAAAGAAGGTACCAAAGTTGTGGGACGCAGCCACCATGGCAGATGATTATGCCTTAACCCACCGAATAGGGGTCCACGAACCTAACTCCTCGCCTAGATCTCCGCAGGGGAGGTGGGGAACAGCAGGTGCGGAGAACGACCATACATGGCGGCGGCCTCAAGATGATTATGGGGACAACTATGATACCCCACCGGTTCGAAATCAGAGGGATGCGGGCCCAAGACAAACTTATAGTTTGGTGGGCCCGAGGCAGACCACGAGTTTTTCCTCCGGGCCTACTTGCGCTTTTTGCAAGAAACCTGGACACTTGATGTCCAGTTGTTACCGCATGAAAAGCGAAGACCCAGAGCGGAGTCCGACTACTACGACTCCAAACACAATGGCCATTGTGAGAAATCGCCATCAAATGGGTTACCAACCATTTATTTCAGAGGGGTTTGTGTCACGGGATGGAGCCTCGACTAACCGGAAACTGGTTAGGATATTGAGGGACACAGGGGCACATCAATCTTTAATGCTGGAAGGCATTTTGCCATGGTCCGAGGAGACGGCAACGGGGGATAGTGTTCGTTTACAGGGGATCGGGGGCGGTGTTAGTGCTCCCCTTCATGTCATCCATTTGGAGTCCGATTTGGTGTCAGGACTGGTCACCGTCGGTTTACAAGCCACGCTTCCTGTAGAGGGTGTATCTGTAGTTATCGGGAATGATTTGGCTGGGGGTCAAGTTTATGGTAACCTGAGGGTTGGTAAAGAGCCCAGCAGGGAAAATAACGCCACACCAGCTCGGGATGGCGACAAAAGTGCCAAGTTATTTGTAGGGGGACTGAACTTCAAAACAGAGGAAGAAGTTCTGACCTCTGTCTTCAACAGATATGGGCCGCTGGTGGAAGTGCGGTTGGTAAGAGACTGGGAAACGCAACAGTCAAGAGGGTTCGGCTTTGTCACGTTTGCCAGCACAAAAGACGCCAGAGAGGCAGAGAAGAATTGGAATGGCAGGGATTTGGAGGGTCGGACCATAACAGTAGGGAAGGCATTTCGTAGACGTCGAGAGGTCTACAGGAGAGGACAACTGGGCGGTAGTGTTGGTGGTGGCCGCAATCAATATTATTATGGAGGCTCCCTGAGTTACGGCCGCTCCCGAAGGAAGGATTGGCAAAGTAGTGGCCAAGAAGGAGACCGCTATTCATGGCACTACAGGGACAAGTGGTCCCACCCTAATTATTAGGGAAGTTCTGAGAAGTTGAAGCACTGAATGCGGCGGAGCCGCCGAGCCAAGATTCCTACACGGATTAACCGTGAACGCCGTTCCTAAAGGCGTCCATGTAGTGAACTTTCATGCACGGACTAACCGTGAACTCCACGTTCCTCAAGGCGCCCATGTAGAGAACTTTCCTGCACGGACTAACCGTGAACTCCACGTTCCTAAAGGCATCCATGTAGTGAATACTCGGCTTGGCCTCCCAGAAAAAGTGCTATCGAGTGGCTTAACTTTGGATCTGTGATCAACCCCTTAACCTTCATTCACAAGAAACTGGCGGTCAAAGTCAGAGGGTCATGAGATGGAGTTTGATTTGGCAGGGACAATGTCGTTGCTGGTGCTTAGTCCAGAGTGAGTAATCTGGAGGGGTTGTGGTGAAATTTTGGTTGCTTTATTTTTAAGTGATAACTGTGCCCGGGGGCAACTGATAATGTGGGGGGGTTGAGTTATCTGGTTTGTTTCTCCAAATTGGCCGGCAAAGAAAGTTTTCGCTGGGTTCAAACTTTCTTTCTTGAAGGGGGGGAGTGTTACATATTTATGTGAATGTATGTGGATTACCATTCAGGTCTTTGCTTGTCCGTGTGTAGTATATTAAGGGTTGTTGTGATTGGAGGGTCAGGAGCCCTTCTGAACAAGTGGCCGGAAACGGAAGTGACCGGAAACGGAAGAGGAAAAGACACGAGGAAAAGGGACGAGTCTTCTTCTTCCTCGCCCCGCACCGACGAAAGGTGGGATTGATTGAGCCGTGTGGAAAAGCGGCGTTCAGAAGCCCGCCTGGCGAGAGGAATCACCGGGACGTGTACCTGCCCGGTGGAGACGTCAAGTTGACGTGGGGCCGTGCATCGACCCCGCGTCTGGCACCGTTCCCAACACCGTCTAAAAAGACACGTACGGGTCGCCCGTTGGGGCCTAACACACCTGGCAAGCGGCGTGGGGCTTTTGGCTTGCTTTCCCGTCCCCGCATCGCGTGGCCGCGAGGGGCTGTAGCCGGGGTGCCGGTACGATACCTGCCCGGTGGAAACACGTCCACCCGGGGTTCATTCAACCGCCCGAGTGCGGCGACGCCGACTATCATCTTGGTCAGGAGGGGCCCAGAGACATTGTGCGGGACCGAGACCAAAAGGGTGTCGTGAGTACTCACCGGGACACACGTATATAAGATGGCCATCTTACTCATAGGGAATTGATTGTGGCTGGGGAATTGTTGATGGTAGTGTATTGTTGATTGCTCGGGGAAAATCTCCGTGGTTGTGTCATTGAAATATTGTTGATGGTTGTGTATTGTTGATTGCTCGGGGAAAATCTCCGTGGTTGTGTCATTGAAATTGTATGGTATCATTACCATTGAAATATATCCTTGAATGTCAGTTGTCTCTTGGGTGAAATTCATATGGATTGCGTGGCGAAAGCGCATATATAATACAGCTTTCTGGCGAAGTTCCTCTCACGGTCCGGGGGTCACTGAGACCAGGTATTCACCGAGGGGACCACGTAACAGAATTGGGGGCTCGTCCAAATTACGATTTGCGGTTTCGCAATTGGGTCTACGTCCGGGATTTAAAATTGTATAAAATAATAAAATAATAATTTTTTATTAATTAAAATTTATTAATTAATTATTAATTGGTAAATTTTTTTGAGAAATTGGGGTAAAGTCTTGGGTGAAGGTTAACAGGTGTTAACGATAGGCACCATGGCGTTTGTGGCACAGAACTTTGGGGTAACCCCGAGTGAGGCACAGTTCCGAGCGTTGCTAAAGTCGGACCTCTTGAAATTGGCCAAACATTTTAACTTGGAGGTCCGAACTAATTTGAGGAAGGCAGAGTTGCAGGCCACGGTGATACAATCTATGGTGGGATTAGGAACATGGGACGAGTTAGCCTGGGAGTGGCTACCCGAAGAACCAGAAGACGTTGAGCTCCGGAAACTGGAGTTGCAATTACGGAGCCAGGAACGGATCAAAGAAGAAGAAAGGAAAGCAGAAGAGAGGAGAGAAGAGAAGCAAGCAGAGGAAAGGAGAGTGGAACGAGAACTCCAGGAAAGGTTAAAAGAAGAAGAAAGGAAAGCAGAAAAGGAAAGAGCAGAAGAAGAAAGGAAAGCAGAAGCGAGGAGAGAAGAGAAACAAGCAGAGGAAAGGAGAGTGGAACGAGAACTCCAGGAAAGGATGAAAACAGAGGAAAGGAAAGCAGAAGCAGAGGAGAGGAGAGCTGCAAGGGAACTCGAAGCAGAGGAGAGAAAAGCGGAAAGGGAATTAAAGGAACGTGACATGGAGCTTCAACAAGAAATCAAATTGAAGGAGCTGGAGTTAATGAGAGAACGGGGAGAGGCACCACCCTTGCTGACGGGGTCGACACCTAACCAGAAAACCTGGGATGTGGGCAGACATGTGAGGCTGGTTCCACCGTTCAGTGAAAAAGAAGTCGCGAAATTTTTTCCACACTTTGAGAAAGTGGCTCGACAATTAAACTGGCCGGAGGAGGCCTGGACCATACTCGTGCAAAGTGTGCTGGTGGGGAAAGCTCAGGAAATTTATTCGGCGCTACCAATGGACCAATGTGCAGATTATGAGGTACTGAAGACGCACATCCTCAAAGCATATGAGTTGGTTCCGGAAGCTTACAGGCAAAAATTCAGGAATGCCAGGAAGAGGGAGAGTGAGACCCATGTGGAGTTTGCCAGAGTGAAAGAAAACATGTTTGATCGGTGGTGTGAGTCAAAAGGAGTCGGGAAAGACTTCGAGACATTGCGGGACTTGATCCTGGTGGAGGAATTCCAGCAGTGTGTCCACGAGGACATCAAAGTGTACCTGCAGGAAAAGAAGGTACCAAAGTTGTGTGACGCAGCCACCATGGCAGATGATTATGCCTTAACCCACCGAATAGGGGTCCACGAACCTAACTCCTCGCCTAGATCTCCGCAGGGGAGGTGGGGAACAGCAGGTGCGGAGATCGACCATACATGGCGGCAGCCTCGAGATGATTATGGGGACAACTATGATACCCCACCGGTTCGAAATCAGAGGGATGCGGGCCCAAGACAAACTTATAGTTCGGGGGGCCCGAGGCAGACCACGAGTTTTTCCTCCGGGCCTACTTGCGCTTTTTGCAAGAAACCTGGACACTTGATGTCCAGTTGTTACCGCATGAAAAGCGAAGACCCAGAGCGGAGTCTGACTACTACGACTCCAAACGCAATGGCCATTGTGAGAAATCGCCATCAAAAGGGTTACCAACCATTTATTTCAGAGGGGTTTGTGTCACGGGATGGAGCCTCGACTAACCGGAAACCGGTTAGGATATTGAGGGACACAGGGGCACATCAATCTTTAATGCTGGAAGGCATTTTGCCATGGTCCGAGGAGACGGCAACGGGGGATAGTGTTCGTTTACAGGGGATCGGGGGCGGTGTTAGTGCTCCCCTTCATGTCATCCATTTGGAGTCCGATTTGGTGTCAGGACCGGTCACCGTCGGTTTACAAGCCACGCTTCCTGTAGAGGGTGTATCTGTAGTTATCGGGAATGATTTGGCCGGGGGTCAAGTTTATGGTAACCTGAGGGTTGGTAAAGAGCCCAGCAGGGAAAATAACGCCACACCAGCTCGGGATGGCGACAAAAGTGCCAAGTTATTTGTAGGGGGACTGAACTTCAACACAGAGGAAGAAGTTCTGACCTCTGTCTTCAACAGATATGGGCCGCTGGTGGAAGTGCGGTTGGTAAGAGACTGGGAAACGCAACAGTCAAGAGGGTTCGGCTTTGTCACGTTTGCCAGCACAAAAGACGCCAGAGAGGCAGAGAAGAATTGGAATGGCAGGGATTTGGAGGGTCGGACCATAACAGTAGGGAAGGCATTTCGTAGACGTCGAGAGGTCTACAGGAGAGGACAACTGGGCGGTAGTGTTGGTGGTGGCCACAATCAATATTATTATGGAGGCTCCCTGAGTTACGGCCGCTCCCGAAGGAAGGATTGGCAAAGTAGTGGCCGAGAAGGAGACCGCTATTCATGGGACTACAGGGACAAGTGGTCCCACCCTAATTATTAGGGAAGTTCTGAGAAGTTGAAGCACTGAATGCGGCGGAGCCGCCGAGCCAAGATTCCTACACGGATTAACCGTGAACGCCGTTCCTAAAGGCGTCCATGTAGTGAACTTTCATGCACGGACTAACCGTGAACTCCACGTTCCTCAAGGCGCCCATGTAGAGAACTTTCCTGCACGGACTAACCGTGAACTCCACGTTCCTAAAGGCATCCATGTAGTGAATACTCGGCTTGGCCTCCCAGAAAAAGTGCTATCGAGTGGCTTAACTTTGGATCTGTGATCAACCCCTTAACCTTCATTCACAAGAAACTGGCGGTCAAAGTCAGAGGGTCATGAGATGGAGTTTGATTTGGCAGGGACAATGTCGTTGCTGGTGCTTAGTCCAGAGTGAGTAATCTGGAGGGGTTGTGGTGAAATTTTGGTTGCTTTATTTTTAAGTGATAACTGTGCCCGGGGGCAACTGATAATGTGGGGGGGTTGAGTTATCTGGTTTGTTTCTCCAAATTGGCCGGCAAAGAAAGTTTTCGCTGGGTTCAAACTTTCTTTCTTGAAGGGGGGGAGTGTTACATATTTATGTGAATGTATGTGGATTACCATTCAGGTCTTTGCTTATCCGTGTGTAGTATATTAAGGGTTGTTGTGATTGGAGGGTCAGGAGCCCTTCTGAACAAGTGGCCGGAAACGGAAGTGACCGGAAACGGAAGAGGAAAAGACACGAGGAAAAGGGACAAGTCTTCTTCTTCCTCGCCCCGCACCGACGAAAGGTGGGATTGATTGAGCCGTGTGGAAAAGCGGCGTTCCGAAGCCCGCCTGGCGAGAGGAATCACCGGGACGTGTACCTGCCCGGTGGAGACGTCAAGTTGACGTGGGGCCGTGCATCGCCCCCGCGTCTGGCACCGTTCCCAACACCGTCTAAAAAGATGCATACGGGTCGCCCGTTTGGGCCTAACACGCCTGGCAAGCGGCGTGGGGCTTTTGGCTTGCTTTCCCGTCCCCGCGTCGCGTGGCCGCGAGGGGCTGTAGCCGGGGTGCCGGGTACGATACCTGCCCGGTGGAAACACGTCCACCCGGGGTTCATTCAACCGCCCGAGTGCGGCGACGCCGACTATCATCTTGGTCAGGAGGGGCCCAGAGACATTGTGCGGGACCGAGACCAAAAGGGTGTCGTGAGTACTCACCGGGACACACGTATATAAGATGGCCATCTTACTCATAGGGAATTGATTGTGGCTGGGGAATTGTTGATGGTAGTGTATTGTTGATTGCTCGGGGAAAATCTCCGTGGTTGTGTCATTGAAATATTGTTGATGGTTGTGTATTGTTGATTGCTCGGGGAAAATCTCCGTGGTTGTGTCATTGAAATTGTATGGTATCATTACCATTGAAATATATCCTTGAACGTCAGTTGTCTCTTGGGTGAAATTCATATGGATTGCGTGGCGAAAGCGCATATATAATACAGCTTTCTGGCGAAGTTCCTCTCACGGTCCGGGGGTCACTGAGACCAGGTATTCACCGAGGGGACCACGTAACATTATGAATCGATCATTTGGGGACCAGGTCTATAAGAGAATGGGTCTCCTCTTGTTATTGGACTTCTTATTATTATTCTTTCCACCGAATTTTGTGGAAGCTCCAGCGTAGGCACTATTGCTCGGATCAATTTGAAACCTTCCAGTAATGTTGGGACAATGGGGATTAATGCCATCTTTTTTCCGAATTTTGATTTTGCAATCACCATGGCAACCAGCTTGGATTTCAGTGAAAACTTTAAAAAAAACTTATTGTCCAAAACCGCAAATGCTATCGATTTGATTCTTGTCAGGTTATGATCGACAACCCATGATGCAAAAAGTTGTATGCAATGCCTCATCAATGAAGCGGTCTGGCAGCTACATTGAGGTAAAAAAAAATGTATCCAATGAACACAAAACATGCTTTGTGGCATTTACGCATCAATAAGAACTTCAATAAGAACTTGAATATGATTATTTTTTTGATCGGTCACATGGTCTGAAAATTAAAAAGAAAGCAAAATTGATGATGTCATAGGTCACGTGACAAGGCGGCGATATTTGATATCAAGAAAAACTTTCAAATGCATCTCACCTTCATTTTCGATCGATTGAGTTGAAACTTGGACTACTTATACTATGCCACTTGATTTGATGTATATCCTCTGGATGACATCATATATCACGTGACATGGCGGCCATATACGATTTCATGTAAAACCTCTGAAATGCACCTCCTCCTTCATTTTTCGGATCGATTCAGTTCAAACTTAGCGTAATTGGGTCCGGGCTGCCGTTGTCAAGGACGTTGTTGCACATTTGTCCAACCAGAATGGGGCATCTTGGTCCCCGGGACATCACTGCTCACAATTTTATTTTATTTTTGTTTCCATACTTTTTCACAGTAACATCCCTCCATCCTTTTTCATTGAAAAAAAAGAGTTTTTATGACTTGTTAAATTGCTTTCCAACGACATCAAAGTAAATCGAATGAAATTTACTGTGAATTATTTGCTCGATTTTACATCATTTCCTCCATTTTACGGAAAAACCTTTGGGACGTCAGTCAGCATTGTCTTCACTAGGGCATTGCCCGTACTATATCTATATCTAAAATTATATCCCCCCCCTCTATTTACATGAAATGGTTTGGTCCAAAGCGAACGGCTTGCGAGTACGGTGACAATCCCCCCCCTCTATTTACATGCAATGGTTTGGTCCAAAGCGAACGGCTTCCGGAGTTTGGTAAAGAAATCGCCATCGCGTGCACAAACGCGCAGGAAAGCGAATGAATCGCAAATTCGGTTTTATTAGTTTTAAAACATAGTTTAACGCCAACATAGTTTGCAAACGTGAAATAAATGAATACGCTCTCAAATGTGCCATCCGAGGCAGAGTGTGTCCTCCACGTTCGGCACACGCGATCGTTCGCTGCTCTCTGATTGGTTGAATCGTTTTTTGGACATAGCTCGGTAAGTAATTGTCCGATTAATATGAAACCTTGAAAAGGCACATCCTCGGGTCCCCAGCAATATACCTGGCAAGTTAAAAGTATATCGGACCCGTGGTTGTCGAGAAACAGCGGTCACAGACAAACAGACGTACAAACGTACAAACGTACAAACGTACAGAGATTACTGGAATTATAGATAGACTAGGGCATTGCCCGTACTATATCTATATCTAAAATTATATCCCCCCCCCCTCTATTTACATGAAATGGTTTGGTCCAAAGCGAACGGCTTCCGGAGTTTGGTAAAGAAATCGCCATCGCGTGCACAAACGCGCAGGAAAGCGAATGAATCGCAAATTCGTTTTTATTAGTTTTAAAACTTTATTAAAACATAGTTTAACGCCAACATAGTTTGCAAACGTGAAATAAATGAATACGCTCTCAAATGTGCCATCCGAGGCAGAGTGTGTCCGCCACGTTCGGCACACGCGATAGTTCGCTGCTCTCTGATTGGTTGAATCGTTTTTTGGACATAGCTCGGTAAGTAATTGTCCGATTAATATGAAACCTTGAAAAGGCACATCCTCGGGTCCCCAGCAATATACCTGGCAAGTTAAAAGTATATCGGACCCGTGGTTGTCGAGAAACAGCGGTCACAGACAAACAGACGTACAGACGTACAAACGTACAGACAGAGATTACTGGAATTATAGATAGATAATGCTTAACATACTCAGCATTAGACCCACTGCCCACATAAGCTATCCTGGCAATTATGAACAGTGATGGACATTTCATTTAGTTCATTGTTGGCCACATATCACACTGGTTGGCACACACTACTGTCCTATCAAGTTTGGTTACAATTGGTATAGGCAAAACCGTAATATGACAATACATTACCCATGATGGTGTGGAAATACAGATACGCACAGAGACAGAGACAGACAGACAGAGCTGGTCATTCTAAGACTTCACTAAACCCTCCGGAACCAACATATAAATCAATTATTTACCTGAAGATGTCACCATATTATTAGCCCTCCAATAGAAAGGGCCCCCACGTGATGTTTGCAACGAGCCCCCCACCCCCCCCCCCCACGTGAGGTTTGCAGAGAGCCCCCCACATGAGGTTTGCTGTGGGCCACTGTTGTAGAAGTACAGCTCATACACCTGCTAATGAGGGACTGATGACGCGTTGCTGTGACGTATGTATAATAAAGTAGTTCCATCTGCTCACTGAACGGTTGTGTCTCAATCATTCCCGGGCTTTCGGCTGCTGTTACATGGTGGCAGCGGTGTTACTCGGTGTTTGTTAAATCAGTCGAATTGTAGATAAGTCTGCAGTTGTCGCTTGGGAGATCATTCTGGGCCATGGCAAAGTTTAATCCAACGGAAAACTTCGACTTTTCAAAGCCTGCTGGATGGCCCTGCTGGAAACGGCAGTTCGATCGATACTCCAAATGGAGGAAACTGAGCAGAGAAACGGTGAAGTCCAAGTGAGTACCCTTATTTATGCAATGGTCGGGAGGCAGAAGATGTCGTGAGCACCTTTACCTATACACCTGCTGTTGATGGCGACCATCCTGGTGAAAATGAGAATGATTTACAGATGGTGTTGAGGATATTTGATGCCTATTTCATTCCCAAGCGTAACGTCATTCATGAAAGGGCTGTTTTCCGGTCAATGACACAACAAGCGGATGAGTCTGTGGAAAAATTTGTGCGGCACCTTTTCACTGGTGCTGATTACTGTGGTTTCCATTATAAAAATGAGGAAATCCGGGATCTACTCGTGTGTGGACTTGCTGACCAGAAAGTCACCTTGGAATTACAACTGAAGGCAGATCTCAATCTGGAAATGGCAATTCAGATGGCAAGAAAACGAGAACTCGTTATACATCAGATGGGTCTTAAAGATGACCACTCAACTGCTGTGGAAGAGGTGAGCAGACAAAATAAAAAATCACACAAAACGTTTCAACCTTGTCCTATGACCAAGTGTACTCGCTGTGGAAGTTTTTCACATAAAGAAGGTCAGACGTGTCCAGCTGCCAAAGCAAAGTGCTGCAGGTGCATGAAAATGAGGCACTATAGAAAAGGTTGTCACGTAAGGACAGCTGATGTCTTGCAGAGAATGACATTGGCAGGTTTTCATTTCTTGCCTCCGCTGTCTCTCTATAGCAAGTCTCCCACATACAAAGTGGTCCAGGCCTTTGTAGCAAATGTTATGCCAAGCTGACCTGTTTGTGTCCTGATGTTCCCAGGTGATGACTGGAATGGCACAATCCTCGAGTCTAAACATAAGGACATTATTATCGCACCTCCTTTGTCCATCACATGACTGTTTACCCAATTTATATTAACCGTCGAAAAGCGCTCTTGGGATTCTGTGATCGTCCATGCATGTGACGTGTCCTGACTGGCGAACATTGGCATGCATCAGGAAATACTCAATTCCTTGGATACGACAGCAGTCTAGGATTGAGTAGTGAGGTATTCCATCTCACCATGTGATGCCAAAAATCTTACAAAGGCAGCGCATATGGAATTGATTGAGGCATTTGATATGGCGACGATGGGGTATCCAATATTTGCATTCACCGAGTCTTGATATTACTTCGTCGGCAATCATTGCTTTTTTTTTTAGGAAGAATACCTCCAAGGAAGCAGAACTTGTTTCCAACTTTATGTGGCATGTCATCGACGGTAATGAATGGGACAGTGTTCGCACCTTCTGTTCTCAGCTGAAGCACAGCCTCAGTCTTCTTGAGGCTAATCATAAGGCCACAGCGACGACCAGATTGCGCAAAGCAGTTGACAATAAGTTGCAAATCTTCGTATCATCTGTCTCGCTTCTTCGACCCTCCCGAACAAATCAGGCAATCCTCCACAGGTTCAGACTCGGACATTGGACTCGAAACTCCTATTTACATAGGATCAGAAATATTGGCGCCTTCATTGAGAAAGTTGAGCGCTTTGATTACAACGTGGACAGATGTGATGCATTTATGGCGGTAATTGCAATCGCCGAAGAAAAAGACCAACCTGTTCCTGGTGTTGGTGGGTTGAAGGGGTTGTCAGCAGAACACATCACTCCTAAACCCATTGTGTACGCAGAACACTTCACTCCTAAACCCATTGTGAACCCAGAACACTTCACTCCTAAACCCATTGTGAACCCAGAACACTTCACTCCTAAACCCATTGTGAACCCAGAACACTTCCCTCCTTACCCCGTTGTGAACCCAGAACACTTCACTCCTAAACCCGTTGTGAACCCAGAACACTTCACTCCTAACCCCGTTGTGAACCCAGAACACTTAACTCCTAACCACGTTGTGAACCCAGAACACTTCACTCCTAATCCTGTTGTGAACCCAGAACACTTCACTCCTAAACCCGTTGTGAACCCAGAACACTTCACTCCTAAACCCGTTGTGAACCCAGAACACTTCACTCCTAACCCCTGAACCCAGAACACTTCACTCCTAAACCCGTTGTGAACCCAGAACACTTCACTCCTAAACCTGTTGTGAACCCAGAACACTTCACTCCTAATCCCGTTGTGACTGCCTAGCGACACAAATTTTGGATGGTCTGCCAAGTTGAGCATGAGTCTGTGGCTGACTTCATAATACGATTGAAGCAGCTTCCTTCTCTACGTTCATTTGAAGGATTTCTACATCAAGCCCGAAGGGACAGTTTTGTGTCCGGACTTCACCCGAAAATGGCGACAACACAAACAAATTTCTTATGAAAAGCAGTTTTATCTTTGGAAGATGCCTGAGGAAATTGTTTGGTGAACGAATTAGCTGGTAAAGCTAACAAGGAGCACATGGTCAGCCAAGTAGCAAGAACAGAGGACGGAGCGATGAACCGACTTCAGCGGGGTAGGAAGAGTAAGCCAGCCAAGCAAGTGGAGAGAGCGCCATTTTACAGATCGTCAGGACATCCGTGCAGAAACTGTGGATCATCGGGACATCCGTGCAGGTGCTGTGGAGATCATTGCCCTGAGAGGTGTCTACGAAACGTTAACTCATTGTAGATACCAATTTACTGAGTGCATCATGAATTTAGTTTCTGCAATTTTGACTTTCATTGGCTGCCATTGCCTATGACGTCATAAGCTTTCGACATCTTCTCCAGAGCTGCTGAACGGATAAAGGCGAAATTTTGAGTTAGATCAACTTCCCCGAGGAAAAATGTTTCTGTAATGAATTTATTATCAATAAGATATGCGATACACATACAATGAGAAGTACTTTGACAGGAATACTGGAATAATAGACTGGAATACTCGGTATGTGTGCTTCTCCAGGATACAACAGGGATAATCTGGATTCTGGTCAGGTGTACCAGATACACTGAGCCGACAAAGCTAAAGACTCTGCAAATCGGTTTTGTAATCTTATTATAATAGAGCAAAAGTATATGATTATGTCATTATGTATGCTTATATGCGACGAAAACGTCTTCTTCTTCTTCTTAAAATAAAATTAACACCCTCTTAATTAACCCTCTTAATTATGTTTAGAATGCTGAGACCCCTCAGACCTTTGATGACCCTTTAAATCCCACAAGACCCTTAAGACCGCCAAGACTCCTGAAGACCCAAAATACCCTTAAAGACCCAAAAGCCCTGAAGACCCCAAAGACCCAAAACACCCCAAATAATCAAAATACCCTCAAAGGCCCTGAGGATCCAAAAGACCCTGAATACCCAAATGCCCCCAAAGACCCAAAAGATCCCAAAGACTCAAAACACCCTTTATACCCAAAACACCCTAAAGACCCAAAAGGTACCGAAGACACAAAACACCTCAAAGACCCAAAACACCCTGAAGACGCAAAAGACCCAAAACACCCAAAACACCCTGAAGACCACAAAGACCCTTAAAGAGCCCGAAGACCCCAAAGACCCTAAATACCCTTAAAGGCCCAGAGAATCAAAAAGACCCTGAAGACCCAAAATATTATTAAAGACTCAGAGGAACCAAAATACCCTTAAGACCCAAAAGCCCCTGAAAACCCAAAATACCCTGAAGACCCCGAAGACCCAAACGACCCAGAAGAACCAAAATATCCCGAATACCCAAAACACCCTGAAAACACCCTGAAGACCCCAAAGACCCTTAAATACCCTTTAGACCCTGAAGTCCCTGAACACCCAAAACTCCCCAAAGACCCAAAATACCCTTAAAGGCCCAGAGGATCCAAAAGACCCTGAAGACCCAAAAAACACTGAATTGGTCAAAGATGCCGATCCCTCTGAAGCAACGTGTGGTGAGCCACGCAGAGCGTGCCGAGTCACGCTAGTTTATAAAATTAGCGGGTTAAACAACATAAAGTCTCCCGTAATTATTTGCATCAGCCGAACTTCAGCTGTGGATGTTGTGGAGGAACATCAGCCTCAGTGATTAGCCGAGGCAAGTGGCGTATATAGAGTCTCGTGGCTCTGAAACACCATTTAAACTTAAAGAAGAAGAAGGCTTAATCCTCGCTTTTATTTTCGCACTGTAATGTTGTGGTGACACTCAAATTGCTGGCGGCACAAACAATTTTCTTTCGAAGAGGAGAAAGAATGATGTGCGTAAACAGGAAGTATTCAACAACGACGAAGAACTTCCGGGTGATGTTGTCACCCTCGTGCTGTGGCCGAGACAAAGGTTCATGTTCGGAGATTCTCATTTTATTATTAATACTGAGAAAGATCTGTAAAACGTTTATCTAAAGATAAAAAAGAAATTCTGTTCGTTGATGACGGGAATGAATATAAGTAAACGAGTTTTTATTCAATGTTTGTTGAGGTATTTGATCATTTAATGAGGTGTTTTTCACTCGTTTTGTTTTCTTCACAACATTGTTTTATATCACGTCATCACTAAACTTCATACAACGATGGTTAAACCTCAGTCTTCCTTTTAACTACAAAACAGGCAGAAAGTTTTTGTAATTAACTTGTATATCCAATGTGACCTCCAAATGAGAAGGTGTTATAAAGGTTGTAGATGATGGATGGATGAGGGATCCATGTCGAATTGGTTCGGAAAATATTGTCGGTCCCATCTGCTGCATCCAAAACTAAAGTTGGAGAATCTTCTCTTAAAAAGTCGTTTCGACTAGAGATTCTCAACCAGTCGGTCGCGACCTTCAGTGGGCCGGAAGGTGCAACCACGTGGTCCGTGGACATCATACCCACCTGAGTAGGTAGGTGATTAGTTTACCTCACGAGTGTTTGTAAAATTTACCTCACGAAATAAAGTTATATTAATGCTGTTGTATTGATTTGTGATTGGAATGATTTTGTTTAAAATGACATTCGTGACATTCGCGGATTCGGTATTTGCAGGTTCGCCATTGACCGTATTTGCTTGATTGAAGGTGTTTCTGGCATGGAGAACGTCTCGGGTATCTCGTGTTCACACGAAAAGGCAAGCTGCTGTATTTTACTTTTACTGTATTTTATTTTAACAAACATGGACCGTTAACTGAAAAGAAAAACCGCTGATGGTGGCGAAACTTCAGGAGTTGCTAAAAGGTGGTGAAACGCATCGTCAGAAAATACAACCCCGGATATATTAAGTTTCGATTTACAGTGAAAGGGGATTCAGTCAGAGCGGGCAATCAAGTTCCTGTTACCTTTCACCACCACATACCTGTGTGAGTCAGGGTTTTCACTTGTGACCGGCACAAAATCAAAGACCAGGAATAAACTGAAAGCAACTTTGAATGGTACTCTTTGAGTCGGCCTCTCACCCATCCCACCTCGGATTGATCTGATTGGTTCTCAGAAGCAAACCCAGGTATCCCACTGACGTAAGCAGCACTCTGTATTTAAGGCTTAAACGTCGAAAATAAGGAACCAAATAAAGTTGTTATTATTATATTTTATTTAATCCATGACTTCAGACAGCGACATATAACTGTACGTTTCTGAGATGACAGGATTATGTGTGTTGAACCTGAAAAGTTTAACGTCCAACAAAGTGGAGACTCCTTGGTGCAAAGTGGAGACTCCTTGGTGCATGTGTGTGAGACAATTGCAGTGAGAGGAAAATAAAAACAGGTTTTTTATGTAGGTGTGTTAAACAAGACGATAAACTCTGACTCTGAATGCGACATGATGCCGATATCTGTCTAAAGTATGCACATCACATCAATTACATCACATCAATAAATGACACATCAATTAACACATCACCTTCGAACTAGTTTAGCATCCATGTGCTGCTCAGGTCTTTGAAGACAGTTTTTGTCACAAATACATGGAATTAGAGTGGCTGATGCAGCTTACCCCTTTATTTTTGGCTCATCAAGATAACGTACTGGCAAATCATTTATTTGTGGCCATGCTTCACAGCTCAAAGGTGAGTGTGGCTGGCTCTTACGTATACTGTCAGTCTAAATGTAGTGATCAAGCTTACCGTTTTGCTGGATACTTGATCAAATTGGATAAGATAATAAAACACAAATCATTCCAAACTGAGTAAAGAAATAACATGTATAACTTTTCTGTGATTAATATAAGCATTGTATCCTTGGCTGTATGCTGACTTGTGTAAATTTATGAATTCTTTTTCGAAGCTGCAAAATGTCCAGATTGCAGGTTCTTCTCTTTTGGGAAGTATTTTCGTCAGCTTTGGAAAGTTCCTGAATAACATCCTATGTCTCTGTGAAAAGATTTTCGGATCCCAAGATGTGCACCGGGAGGGACAACGTTTCTGGTTTCGGTGGAATCGGGCTCAATGATTTCTGCAGTCTCCAATTTGAGGATGATGGATTATCACCCAAGTCTGGTACGTGATGTATTTTTTAAATACAACATAGAATGTCAAGAAGTAACCTTTATGTTACGTGATTTTTTTTTAAACCTCTGCCACCAAAGGTGGATGGAGACTATGTTTTCATCCCAGTCTGTTTGTCTGTCTGTCTGTTTTTCTTTGCAAAAAATTTTTTTTGACAAGTGTGTCTATCACCCCAGTTGGTGTGTTTGTCTGTCCGCACACTTATACTTTCCGACAGGTCACACATTTAAACCGATCTTCATGAAACTTCACCAAATGGTAAAGTTGGTGGACCGACAGAATTCGATTTATTTTTAGGTCAAAAGGCCAACATAGGCCAAAGGTTAATCACTTTGTTCAAATTCTCTAAAATCCTCAATTTTCATCCAATTGACCTGAAATTATGAATAGGATTTGCATATTCGCGGACCGAATTCAACCTCCAACTATTTTTGACATTATCATCGGCCAAAAGGTCAACTTATCCAAAACTCAACAACCTGTTCAAATTTCTAAAATCTTCAATTTTAATCGAATTAACTGGAAATTTGAATAGGATTTTCATGTCAGCTTATTGAATTCAACCACCGACTATTTATGAAACCAACATAGGCCAAAAGGTCAACATAGGCCAAAGGTCAACATCTGTTTCTAATTAATAAAATCCTCAATTTTCATCTGATTTGCTTGAAATTTGAATCGGATTTTCATAGCTGACGAACACCCACTAACACCCACGGATTTCGAACAAGTACAAAGGAGGCGCTGTGGAGTACAATTCTACTCTATTTTCTTTTATTTGTTTTTATTTGTGAAAACATGCATGGACCCATAAAACATACAATAAATAAAGGGAGGGGGGGGGGGGGGAGAGGGGAAAGCATACAAGCACAACAACAATGGAGAATAGTGTAGATCTGTGTAAGGGAGAGTTCTGGGCGGGGGGAGTGGGAAGGGGTACATGGTATAAAGCAAATGAACACTACAAGGAATTTCAGGAAAGAAGTTGGAGAATGAAAGAGGTGGATTTGGGGTGTTTTAATGAGGGGAGAAAAGATCAAGGTTTTGGATGGGGGAAGATAAGAGATGGTGATGGACAGCTGTTTTGAAGACCTGGAAGAAGGAATGGGATTGAAGAGAGTGTGGCAGTTTGTTCCAGAGGTGGGAGAAAAGAGGAATGAAAGAGCGAAGGTGACCAGAGAGTCTTGATTTTGGTAGTTTTACCAGAAGAGGATTGCTGGCAGATCTTGCACATCCCAAATAATTACTTGAGGAACAGAGCACAGACAGAGCAGGGGGAGCTCAGCCAGAGAGGAGTCCATAGAAGACAGAAAGACCACCAACGTGCCTGCAGTGAGGGAGTGAAATTCCATCAGAATAGGCTTCATCATGGGAGATTCCAATGATTCGAAAAGCTTTGGTTTCTACAGCATGAAGTTGAGTTGGGTGTGAGGAAGGAGCATCATCCCAGAGGGGAGAGCAGTACTCCATCAAGCTGTGGATGAAAGCTTTATATGTGGTGAGAAGCTCAGTTGTAGATGGGACCAAGAAGGAGACAGGAAAGGAAGGATTTCGAATTTCGGACCAAGAAAGGACATTGCACAACGCTGGATGCCCAGTCGGCTCGGCCTTTGGAGGCCAGCTTGGAAATGTGGTTTTCCCAGGAAACATCATGGCAGAAAGTGAGACCCAAAAGTTTGAGTGACTGAACTTATTCGAGAGCATTTTTGAGGAAGTAGATGGGAGGGTTTTCCAGATGGTCTTTTCAGATAGACATAGTGAGTGTGTGAGATTTGTCACGATTGAAAGTCATGTTCCACTTGTTTGACGAGTTTGTGATTTTATCGGGTCTGCAGAGAGTGAAGAGGCTACTGCCTGCCAATCTCAAGGTTGAGATATGAAGCGGCAGAGGGTGGAGGCATCAGCAAAAAGAAAAAGATTGAGAGGACTTCCCAGAGAGTCGGATAGATCATGAATGAAGACCAGAAAAAGCACAGAACCCAGAACACTATCTTGAGGAACTGCAGCCTAGACAGAAAGGGGAGATGAGAGAATTCCATTCAGGGCCACACGTAGACTTTGACCAGAGAGGAAGTCTGAAAGCCCTGCGTGAATATTTTCATGGATACCTTAAGAGGAGAGTTTGGTGAGCAGGGCAAAGTTCCCGACCGTATAGAAGGCACGACATATGTCGAGGGAGATGGCTCTTATTTCCTGTTTAGCACAGAAGACTTTCCTTTTTGAGACAGCAGAAGCAGCCTGTCCAGATTAGAGTGGCCTGGTCTGAATCCAAAATGATGATCAGAGATCAAGCAATTGGAGGAGTGAAGTTATTTAATATCAGAAGCATAATGGAATTGCATAATCTTGCTGATGATAGGGACCAGGCTGATTGGTCTGTCGTTGCAGGGATCTGTTTTTGCACCTTTTTAGTGTAAAGCGGTAATGTTGGCTGATTTCCAAGGTGATGGCAGATGACTTTGAGCAAAAGAAAGGGTGAAGAGAACAGAGAGAGGGAGTGAAAGAGCGGAAGAACATGATTTTAGGACCCATGGGCTGATGCCGTCAGGACCAGTTGCAGAATCAGAGTCGAGGGTTGACAGAAACTTTTCCACCTTGTCAGGAGGAAAAGACACAGAGTCCAGGAGCAGCTGGGTACGGTGGGTACAGAGAGGGATGGGTTTGGGACACAAGATTTAGAGGCAAACACAGCGTTGAGGCATTCAGCTTTTTCACGTGCGGAGTCAGCCGTTTAGCCATTTGAGGTGAGGGAGGGGATGGAGGGGGAACAAACACCAGAAACAGATTTGACCAGATGCCACCAGGATTTGGAAGAGGGAGACAGATAAGAGAGTTTGGTCTTAAGAACGGAGAGATATAGTTTCCTGGTTCTCCTGAGGCTGGACGCACACTTGTTTCGGGCTTTGTGAAAGGAAATGAGATTTCCTTCCGTTGGATTTGCTTTCCAGGAGACGAAAGCAAGTTGTTTCTGGGCAACAGCCTCACCACAAGATTCCGTGTACCATGGACGGGAGGAAGGGTATGACAACTGAACATGAGATGGGATAAATCTGTGCATGAGAGAGTAATTTAATTTGGAAGAATTCCCAGGATGAGTTGATGTCAGAGGCGGTAGAGATGGGAGACCAGTCCAGATGATTGATGGCTGCTTGAAGACCATGCCAGTTGGCCGGAGTGAAATGCCAGACTCGTTGACGCTGAGGAGGCTCTCTGAGAATGGTCAGAGAGATGTCCACTTTGACAAGCACATGATCAGATGAGCCGATTGGAGTAGAAGAAGAGCAGCAGACATTTTCAGGGAAGTTAGTCATAACCAAGTCCATAAGAGAAGATGCTCCGTTGACTGAGATCCGGGTCGGGAAATTGACAGATTGTGTCAGTCCCAATGAGTCGCAGAAGTCCTTTGCTGAAGAGCCATGGATGGTGAGAGAGGTACCCACACCCAGCCAACTGGCATGGTGACAATTGAAATAACCACATATGAGGAAGAGAGGGTTGGGATCGGTAGAAAGAAGTTGGTTCATATTATCAGACAGCGAGATGTAGATGGAGTCATCACTGTTTGGTGGATGGTACAACACACATATGAACAAAAGGTGGGAGCGAAGGGGAAGCCGTAGCCAAAGGTATTCCTTGCGGTGAGGTGGAGAGAGGGCAGTGCAGGGCGAGCGAGGAAGAGCTTTTTATAAAGATAGCAACCCCACCTCCAGGACGAGGCTCAGGCCTATCATACCAGAGGAGGGAGTAACCTGGGAGAGATACCAAGGAATCAGAGACATCATGAAGGAGGAAAGTTTCTGTTAAGCAGATCACATCTGGTTTGTCAGAAGCAACCTGTATGGAGAGATCAGTCAAGTTTGAGCGAAGGCCCTGGATGTTGGAGGTCCATATCGCTAATGAAGAGGAAGGGGGAGCATCAGATACAGAATGGGGGGGGGGAGGGGTAGGGTAAGATGTGGAAGAGGAGGAAGAGGTAGGGAGAGCTGTTGAAGGTGTGTAAGAGATTTCAGAATAGCTTGGAGAAAGGGAAGAATGGGGGGGGGGGGGGGGGGAAAGGTTTGATGGAGATTGGGTGAGGCACAGTGAGGTGTTATTTGAGGAGGGGGAAGAGCGAGGCAGAAGGTTGGGGGAGATGAAGGTGAAATTTGGAAGGGGGAAGAAGCGGGGAGGATGCTTTGAGGAGGAGGAGGCGTGAGAGGGGAGTCTAGGAGGGGAGGAGCGAGGGAAGTGTCTTGGAGGGGAGGGGTGTCGGGGAGTTTGGGAGGGAGGGGAGGGAAGGGGCAAGGGGGGAGATTTGAAAGGGATGGGTGATGGGGAAGATTTGAAAGAGATTGGTGATGGGGAAGATTTGGAGGGGAGGGGCAAGGGGGTAGATTTGAAAGAGATGGGTGATGGGGAAGATTTGGAAGGGAGGGGCAAGGGGGTAGATTTGGAGGGGAGGGGAGAGGGGGAAGTTTTGGAGGGGAGGGTGATGGGGAAGTTTTTGAGGGAAGGGGTGATGTGGAAGATTTGGAGGGGAGGGGCAAGGGGGAAGATTTGAAAGATTTGTAGGGGAGGGGCAAGGGGGAATATTTGAAAGAGATGGGTGATTGGGAGGGGTAAGGGGGTAGATTTGGAGGGGAGGGGTGATGGGGAAGTTTTGGAGGGGAGGGGGGATGGGGATGGGGAAGTTTTTAGAGGGAAGGGGGGATGTGGAAGATTTGTAGGGGAGGGGTGAGATTGGATTTTGAAAAATGTACGATTACTGGAAAACGAACATTTCTTGCAAAATGAGTTTGAGACCTTCGAGTCAAAAATACGTTTGAGGATGCTGAAGGAGGGGTGGAGTGCTGGAGAGTTTCCGGAATGTAGAAAAAAGGAACTGTCAGAGATGGTATTTTTTTTTTGGAATGAACTGATTTGGTGAGCAAGTCGAAAGCATCCTTTTATAGGAGAAGAAAATGGTGTTATAATATATGACAGAAAACAGGTGTTCAGGGGAAAGTTAAAACATCTTTAACAACATGATCACGTGATCACGAACAATGTGAACGAAGAACGAACGAAAAAATAAGGACAACAAATAAACGAATAAGAACTGAGAAGGAAATATTTTTTGGGGGGGGGGGGGGTTTGTTTTGTTTTTTTGAGTTGAGATATTAAACAATGAAGTATGGGGTGAACGACTGGGACAAAACAGAGAACGAATGTAATTGCAGCACAATCAACGAACCGCTGAGAGAAAACAAAGCCACAAGGTCGGAGACGGTAGGCTAAGCCTACTAGTACTAGCACTAGGCCTCAGAATACACGACACGAATTAACCGATGATTTAGTATACATGTATGAAAAATTAACACCGAAAATCTTCCTAAAGACACACTATAGGTACACACACCGAAAGATAGATACAATCTCGACAAAAACACAATTGTGAAAAATTACTTAACTTCGCAAACGTGAGCGCACGGGGCAGCTTCGAAAAAACGTGACCTCCGATCTTGTGCATGTGCAGATCCAATCAAATTTTATCAAAATCAAATTATATTATTTAAATTGAAATAAAACTTGAACACTGTTGCACACATATCACCTTCTTGCTGCTTCCACGAACCTCCAGTTTAGCAGTACTTGAAAATTTTAAATAGGGTGGTGTATGAGTGTGATGTAGAAGACTAACTGACTGGTGTAGGTGACTGCTTCAACAGCACTTAACAACCGGAATTTTTCTTTTTAACAATCTTTAACTTCATTATTATATTTAAATTGAAGTACACATTCCATGATGTAACATGTTTTATGAACTCTCAAGATAATTCTCAATCTCATTTCCCTACAAAAGACTGATGCTAATTTGTACACAGGTGATGTCTATCCTGTAAATATGGAAGGCAGACAACACAACAATGATTCATCTCTCACAGAAGATTCAAAATGTGCTTCTGCAAAGGAAGGTTTCGATATTCACATGACAATCGGAAGTGCTTCTTGTTTTGCAACTGGTGAGTGGAAATGCAACAAATTAACATACAATCTCTTGTGTTGAGAAAAGATATTTTTTGATATGTGTTAAATATTTTGCATTTTGATTTTGACAAAAAAAATTAATGTTGTGTTCTTTGTTTCTGCAGAACAATCAAGAAGTAATATGGAACAAATAAGGTCCAGTCACAGCTTGACAGTGAAGAAAAAGCCTTTTTTGAAGAACCAATCACATAATGAAGACTCGCTTCCGAGAAAATACAAGTCTGGGCCTCGCAACACCAAGATTAATATTAAATTAAACAAACACAAAAATTTTGCAGAAAGACGAATTCGTTATAAGTGCAATGTGTGCAGAATGGATTTTGCTTCAACAAGTTACATCAAAATACACATGAGGATCCACACTGGAAAACAGCCCCACAAGTGCTCTGTCTGCGATAAAGGTTTATTGACCAAAAGCAATTTGAATAAACATATGAAGATCCATACAGGAGAGCGACCTCACAAATGCTCGACATGTGAAAAA
This sequence comes from Myxine glutinosa, assembly GCF_964187855.1. NCBI lineage: Eukaryota > Metazoa > Chordata > Myxini > Myxiniformes > Myxinidae > Myxine > Myxine glutinosa. The sequence goes on from NC_136261.1 coordinate 419,645,851, forward strand.
GCTTTCTTGACAAAAAGTAGTTTCAAATTACATATGAGGATCCATACAGGAGAGCAACCTTACAAATGCTCAATATGTGATAAAGGTGTCTCTCAAAAAGGCAGTTTAAAATTACATATGATGATCCATACAGGAGAGCAACCTTACAAATGCTCAATATGTGACAAATGTTTCTCTCGAAAAGGCAATTTAAAATCACATATGAGGACCCATACAGGAGAGCAACCTCAAAAATGCTCGATATGTGACAAAGATTTCTCTCATAACAGCAGTTTGAAATCACATATGAAGATCCATACTGGCGAGCGACCTCACAAATGCTCGATATGTGATAAAGGTTTCTCTCGAAAAGGCGATTTGAAATCACATATTAGGATCCATACAGGAGAGCGTCCTTACAAATGCTCGATATGTGATAAAGGTTTCTCTCAAAACAGCAATTTGAAATTACATATGAGGATCCATACAGGAGAGCGACCTCAAAAATGCTTGATATGTGATAAAGGTTTCTCTCATCACAGCAGTTTGAAATCGCATATGAGGATCCATACAGGAGAGCGACCTCACAAATGTTCGATATGTGATAAAGGTTTCTCTCGAAAAGGCGATTTGAAATTACATATGAGGATCCATACAAGAGAGCGTCCTCACAAATGCTCGATATGTGATAAAGCTTTCTCTTATAAAGTCAGGTTGAAAACGCATATGAAGATCCATGCAGGAGAACTGAAATCTGAAATACCAGCATTTGACAAATGAGGTTAAGAGGATTTTGAAATTGAAAAAACCTGAAATTGTACCAGTGATAATCAGAGTAACAGCGATTCCGGATGATCAGGAAAACCCAAACTGGGTACTTAAAAAGCAATCCGTGAAATATCACGAAAAACAAGCTGCAGATGGAGGCTGTCAGAGGTTCAGTGAGGATTCTAAAAAGAGCCCTTGGAACAAAGTTCTGAGAATGAAGTTGCATAAACTGGTTCATGAATAATAATCCCTTACTGAAAAAGGAGGTGGAGATTTTGAGATCTGGGAGAACTTCCTCCCACCACCTAATACTCGCCTATGGAGTTAACAACCAACAAGAGCATCCTTACAAATGTTCTATTTGTGACAAGGATTTTATTTCTAAATGGAGCTTGAACTTCCTCAGTGCAACCCATGCTGGAGTGCTCGGGTAAAAAGTGCTCTGACTGTGGGAAAACTTTTGCCGATAAAGGTTTTTTAAATTAACATGGCATTACCCAGACTGGGTTGTATGTGCCCCCTTGTAAGCGACCCTCGGCAGTGGGCAAGTTATTCAGTGAACCAGTAAGGAGAAAGCTATCTGAAAGTGCACATCCCTATGGGCATACACCTTGTCAGCACCAATTCTCAGAGTACCATCTGTATCCCCTGACAACCAACTGGCACCTTGAACCCCATGATCCCATGCGGCTGGCTGTCATCAAAATGTACACAACAATGACTGCAAACTCCTGTCAGAAGACCAAGTTTAAAGAAAATGACAGTTTTTTTAAAATGTTAAATTTCCTCATTTGGTTTTCCATCGTCTCATAACAGAGAATTGTTGAAAAATCGATGCCAAAAACTCAAATGGTTATATAACTTAATCTCTCAATCTGAATTTGGATCTCATCGTGTTTCTTTCAGGGTCTTCCTGAGGTTGCCAATTTGTAATTCTTGTCTCTGTTCTTGCCATGTATCCAGCCAAGTTCCATTTGAGTTTTTTGATTGTGACCAGTGTTTAGGAATTTTGCTTTCTATCTGATTCATTTGTTTTTCTTTTCCATTTTTGGTAATGCTCAGATGGCATCTTTCCATGGCAGTTAGAACATCTTTCAATGGCAGAACACCCTTGTTGTAAAAATTTTCATCAGAAGAATACCCCTGCCTATATTTTTCATGAAACTTGAATTTGTGATGGGTTTCACAATAAAGAGATGTCCTGAAAGCACAAATTCACTGTCTGTGTTATTGTGAATATGTATATGAAATTGTGAATATGAATATGTAATGGCACATTATGATCAATTATAATCAGTCTTTTGTGAGTTTGGAGTTGTCCATTAGGGTGGTCCCCAAATGAATGGGAAAAAATTAAATTCATAAAAACATTATGACCACCCTTCCGTTTTTACATAGACTTCAAGAAGTTATCCTACAAAATGTCAGCAAAATTGGTTAATATTTAGAGGTGCCACAAGTGGCCAATAGTAAGGTGAGGATTGGTCCCGGGTAGACCAATGTGAAGAACTTCTCGAAACCCCAAAACACCTCCAGTTCCTGAGGGAACAAGCAAGTGACGTGAAAAACGACAGACAGGAGGGGAATAAAGGACAATAGAAGGTTCCCCAGATGGGTGAATCATAGCACACTATGGATTAAGGGCAATAAGGTGACACATACGCACTATGCAGTGAGTAAACATTAACCATTAATAAACATTAACCACGAAAGTGGTTAATTTGATGCATCGTTTGTATTAACATTAAATAACAAATACACCATAGTGTAATGTATACTGTTGTGAGCTCAATCTGCAATGGCTTTGTGGCACCTCTAAACGTTGTCCAAGCTATACCAAATTTTGTAGTCTAACTTCTTTTTCAGACTATGTAAAGAAATGGCAAGGTGGTTGCAATAAAATTTTCAACTTCATTTTTCGGGACCACCCTATTGTCCATATCCCCATAAGTAATCATGTTCAAACCGAGAGTTGCTCACCAAAACAGTTGAAAGCCTTGCAAAACATTTACAATCATGGCATGACTGCACTTCTTGCCAACACTGATAGCTGCCAAACATCTCACTTACACAGGTCCCAATTTGGAAGGCCGCACAGCTGGTTGCCACCACAATTTTCTCAACATCATTTTTAATGAATTGTTATTAAAGGAAATACCTTTAAACACAGACTTCCAAAGAAGAGAAATGGGGAACTATCCCCTCCTCTCCCTCCCACTCCCCCAAAAAGATTGAGATTAAATTCGATGTGGCCACTCGCCAGACCAAGTAGCAAGAATTATTCCAAAAACTAAAAAAAAATATTCCAAAAGCAGATCCTTGCAAGTGCAGACCAATCAGCCTGTTCCCAATCATCAGCAAGGTCATGGAATCCATCATCGCTTCTGACATTAAATCCATCCTCTTCTCCAATGGTTTAATCTGAGATGATCAATATGGATTCAGACAATGCCACTCTAATCTGGACATGCTGCATCAGGTGTCTCAACAATGGACGGATGTCCTCAATGCCAGACAGGAAAGCAGAGCCGTTTCCCTGGACATATCTTGTGCCTTCGATACGGTCTGGTACCCCACTCTGCCCACCAAGCTCTCCTCTTATAGTGTCCATGAAAATCTCCACGCATGGCTCACGGATTTTCTCCTGTCGAATTCATCGTGTGGCTCGAAATGGAATTCTCTCATCTCCTCCTCCTGAGCAGGAACCCTGGTGTTGGCTTAGCGGTTAGGGTACCAGCTTGGGATCCTAGGATCCTGGGTGGGATTCCCGGTCGATCGCTAAAATTAACGCCAGGGGGGTTGACTCAGCCTGTCATCCTTCCGAGGTCGGCCAATTGAATACCAGCTTGCTGGGATGAATGATCCCGATGTGTACCCCGGTTTAGAATAGGTACACCGTATCCCTTCGCATCGTAAGAGGCGACTAAGGGTTGGCGTCAGGAAGGGCATCCGGCCATAAAAACATTGCCTCAAACAGGGAACCATGATTGTCATGGGGCCCACAAGGCTAACCCCTGCTCTCGCGGGGAAAATGGCCTTAAAACGATCATTCATTCATTTTCCTCCTCCTGAGCAGGCTGGAGTTCCTCAAGAAAGTGTTCTTGACCCTGTGCTTTTTCTAATCTTCATCAGTGATCTTTCTGACTCTCTTTTTTGCTGTTTGATGGTTCAGATCTTTTTGCTGATGAATCCACCCTCTGCTGTTCCATCTCTCATCTCTCAGATCGACAGGTCCAGGCAAAAAGCAGTCTCTTAACGCTTTGCATACTTGGATGAAATCACAAGCTGGTCAAAGACATGGAACATGTCTTTCAATCCTGATAAATATCACACTCTCACCTTGTCTCTCTGAAAAGACCGTCTGAAAAACCCTCACATCTAGTTTCTCAACAACCCTCTTTGAAGAAGTCACTCAAGCTTTTTGGTCTCACTATCAGCCATGATCTTTCCTGGGAATGCCAAATGTCCAAGCTGGCCTCCAAAGGTATTCGCCAACTGGGAATCCTCCATCCTGCTAAGTCCTTCCTTGGCACTGCTGAGCTGCTCACCCCCTCCAAAGCTTTCATCTGCTGTTTCAGGTAGTACTCCTCTCCCCTCTGGGCTGGTGCTCGTGCCTCACACTTGGTGTGGCCTCACGCTGGAGATACCAAGGCTTTTATGATTGTTGGTATATTCCACGATTAAGCTGATTATGAGAGCTTTTCACTCTCTCACCACAGGCAGGTAGGCAGTCATTCTGTCTTCTATTGATTCCTCTCCGGTCTTGCACTCTGTGCTATGTCTCCCAAATATTCCCGCAGGATGCACAAGGTCTGCCAGCAACCTTCTTCTGTTGAAACTTCAACAATCAAAACTCTGCTCACCTTCACTCTTTCATTTCTCTTTTGCCACCTCTGCAACAAACTCCCATGCTGTCCCCCATCCAAAACCTTGATCTTTTCTACCCCCACTAATTTCTGTCCCCTTGTGTTTTATACCTCTCCCCCCCCCCCCCCTCCCCTTCCAATGCCTCCTGCCCCCAAGCCCTCTCCCTCCCACACTTCTCCCTGCTCTCAAATGTTGTGGTTGTGTGCTTCCCCTTCTCTCCCCATCTTGTCTTCCGCTCCATCTTTTTGTATATTTTGTTTGTCTGGTTGATTTGTTTGTGAAATAAATGTTAGCTCTTTCACGAGCCTCGATTCAGTATACAAAAAAAAAAAAAAAAAAAAAAATGCCACTCCTCCCTCCAGGTCTTGAAAACAGGTGTTCACCACCATCTCATATCTTCCCCCACCCAAAACCTTCATCTTTTTGACCCCTGTTAATCCACCATAAATCTGTCTTCTTGAAATTTTGATTTCCTTCCTGAATGAAAAGTCCGTAGTGTCCATCTTGTTTATCCCGTATACCCCACCCCAGCTCTCTCTCTTCCACAGATTTCCCTATGTTCCTGTTACATACTGTTGTTGTTCTTCCCTCTCTCTCTCTCCCCCTGTTGTCTCCCGACCCCCTCATATGTTCCACGTATTCGCTCTCGTCGGAGCCGAGATGAAGTATACCAAAAAAAAAAAAAACTAGATTTAACTGTCTTCTTTTCTGACCAGCACTGTTCTTGGTCAGTTTCTCACATTGTGGGTGTTTTGACTGCAAATGGATGAGAATGAACACAAGGGATGTTTGTTGTTTTCCCAGGAAGAATTTGAGTTTGGCGATGGTCTGTACACATGAAAACTGGTCCCTCCTCTCGATTCTGCACAGTCTGGGTGACTGCATATATTTGTGATCGGCTCAGTTCCGCAAACAAAGAAATGAATGACTCTGGTGGTACGACTATATCGTCAGTCTTGACCTTGTTCTAAACCATCAATTCTGAAATTACGTTGAAGCCAATTATTGTGTCTGTCACCGGTCCCTTACTGACCAAAACAAGGACTGAAATGGACTCTTCTCTCCCACCGTTTTTAAGCTTAAACTCTGCTTCAAACCTTCCTTCAAATGGAATGGGGCTTCGATTTTCAGCCTTTATCACAATCCATCCTGTAGGATTTCTTCCACTGGTCTTACAACGGTGTCTGGCAAGGTATCTTGTAGCCAGTCTCTGCTTGCTTTGCCCTATTTAGGAACCAGTATCCCAAAGGGCCTGAACCTCAATGCTATTCAGTGTTCAGTGGGTTATGAGTTAGCTGTAATCGTACACTGACGAACATCGCCATTATTTAATCCAAACAATGGACGAGTTGGTTAAATCATGCATCAGTTAAAAATTAAAGTGAATAATCGTCGAAATAAAAACCGGACTGCGGGTCCAGAAGCTTCTTGGATCAAGCGCAACAGTCACTGAAATCCCACTAACCTCCTCAGACCTTGATTTTTTTTATGTCATGGACAAAGTTTGGTGCATGAAGTTGGTTGGTGATGAAGGTTGGAGTCAAGTTTCATCGAAATTGTGTGTGTAGTTTCGGAGAAGAAAGTATATAACTATTTTGTGTCAGCGCAAACCTCCCCCAGGAGGCGCCCCTAATGAGCGCAGATTTTGATCAATACACCTTGATTAGGTATCAGGTATGCAGATTGTGGTCAGATTGGTCAAAATCGGGTGTTTGGTTCGATAAATGATGATTGAAGTGTTTGTGGACTCACTCACTGACTCACTCACATACACACTCACTAACTGACTGACGATTCACACTCACTCACATACATACTCACTGACTGACACAGACTCACTCACTTACTGACACCTAAGGTGAAAGAAAACTACTCCAGCGATGTTGAAAAGCGAAACACAGCTCAACTCGAACTGCATTCGGAGGAGAGCTTACCTGCACCAGGTGAACACTTTGTTTTGCTGGGTCGGACACTGAAAGGTCGGATCTGGATTCGACTTGAACCAAAATCTCATCGCTTGTTCTTGTCGCTGAGCAACTCATACACCAAATTTCGTCCGAATCTGTCCACAACTTTTGGAGATATTCTGTTCACAAACAGACAGACAAATAGGGGTGAAAAACATAACCTGCATCCACCTTCAGTTGCGGAGGTAACAAAAGGTGAAAATGGTTGAACATCACCGTAAATATACTTTGTTCATTACACAAGCGGCAGAATCACAAAAGGGTCTTCGGTCTGGCTAGTTTGTGTGTTCAGTTACCAAGCAGCTTGCTATCGCTTGCCAAGCCAGCCGTTCCTTACCAACGGTTTTGATGAAGTTCTTCCTTGTGTGCTCAAGCCACTTGGGTATCACTCCACAATAAACCTTTGTTCTTCCATGCGCCTCGTCTATGCAAACAAAAACAAATAAAACAAGACACAGTCGAAGAGCGGCGTATCCGGACTTGTTTGATGCTTTAGTTGAAGAAGGTAGTATGACCTGGGTGAAGATACCAGTTAGTAAATAATTTAAGTTTTCAATTATTTTGAAGTACTCCAAGTCTCTAAGTTGTCTGTCACCATGGAAACGAAAAGATTGCATTGAGACCCTGGTTTATTCTCTATGTTGGTGAGTTCGTCAACACCGGAGTGTAAATCCTGCCACCAACCTCCTTGAGAGAGGACCCAGTGAGTTGGTACTCATTTTGCCCACCTCGCAAGGATGGCAGGTGAGTCAACCCCAGCTGGTGTTAATTCAATAGCTAATCGGGATTCAAACTCAGGACCTGAGGATCCCAAGATCTCCACCAAAACAGTCAAACCAACACCAGGTTTAGGGTGGATGAAAACAGTCATAAGAAATGCTTCAATGTTTGAAGATCCCTTCATCAAAGTTTCATTAAACTGACGTGGCTCGGGCGTCTCACCACACGTGGGTTCAGAGGAATCTGTGAAAATGACAACATCACATAATAATATTTTCTGTTACTGGTTGTTAAATATAACTTCATAATATGATGTATTTTAATTTTATTTGTACTGCAACTGGTAATGTTAAATTTAATCAACCGGTATCTTGATTTACTTCTGACGCACTTCCGGTCATACAGCGCAGTGTTCTTGGCGAGGACCGCATCACAACTCACAAGTTTGTGTACATACGTAATCAGGAAATAGTGCTGCATATTACCCCTGATTTGTTTCGATATACTTTAGTTTGAACACTTTGTTACCACAGGAAGTGATTGTCAAGCCCAGCGTTATGCATTGGAATACCTTGTAATGTACGTGTGTGATTATTTAGACCATGTTCGAAAGTAGGTCTAACGGCGAATCAATTCGGCTTTGTGGAGTTAAAAGGCACGAATTATTTGAGGAATGGTACGGGAGGATCGGGCTGCGTGATCCTCGGTTCGTTTTTGTTGCGGTCTCGTGGCAGTTTTGTCGCTCGCACTTCCGGGCTTGATTCCCGGTCCAGATTAAATTCCCGGTCCAGATTAAATTCCCGGTCCAGATTAAATTCCCGCTAGTGGGAATAAATGGAGAGTCCCTCAAGGGAGGACGAGGAGGGGTCTTTTAAAGCTGTTAGCAAACCTCGGAAGAGAGAGAGGGGAGGCCAGGTGTCCTCTGATGAGGTGTCCTCAGTTGGGAAGCCCAAGCATAGGGCTTCCCTCTCCCAGGCCTCTGGCAACCCCATTGATTCACTCGAAAAGTTTGTGGTCATTGTGGCGGCCGTTGAGAGGCCTAATTGTGTGGGTCCGTCCAACCCTATAAAGTTAGCAGTGCTCATAAAGAAAGAGTTCGGGGAAGTAGTGTCTGCGAAAGTGCTTCGGTCGGGCAACCTGCTCCTTGAGTGCAAGTCAGCCAGGCAAAGGGACAAGGTGTTGAAAGCAACTCATTTTGGTGAGGTCTGTGTTTCGTGTCAAATCCCGAAGTACATGAGAGAATGTCGTGGTGTCATCTATGGGGTGGATTCGTCCATAGAAATTGAAGAGATTAAGAGGTATTTGGCCTCCAGTGGTGTGACTGATGATCACCGTCTTACCACATTCAGGGATGGAGAGAAGGTGAACACCTTATCAGTCTTGCTGTCCTTCAGTGGATCTTGCCTTCCATCAAAGGTAGTGCTCGGCTATTTGGCCTTCACGGTAAGAGATTACATCCCGGCTCCTCTTAGATGCTACAATTGTCAGAGGTTTGGGCATACGGCCCCAGCTTGTCGGGGCAAGGTTCACTGCAGCAGATGCAATGGCGATCATGAACATAGCGCTTGCCCGAGTGAGCAAATGCATTGTGGGAATTGTGGTGGGGCACACAGCTCTGCTTTCCGAGGCTGCCCGGTTTTTCAAAAAGCAGCGCTTATTCAGCAGGTAAAGGTAAAGGAAAAATCAACTTACGCTGAAGCCGCTTTGAAAGTTTCTGGGACTTAACCTGCCTCGTATGCAGGTTTGCGTAACTCTAATCCCATTGACTCGGTGAAGGTCGCCACTAAAACAGTAGGAGTCCAGACTGAAACTGAGCGAGTCGAGTGTCGATCAGAGAGAGCCAAATCTGATTCCGATTTAAATATTTCTAAAGACGTGTTTATTGCGTTTATTTCCGAATCTATCAACTGCTCTGCAGTAGCGTCTAGTTGAACGGACAAAATCCATGCTGTGTCGGTCGCCGCGGCTATGCATCTGGGTTGGGAGGAATTTTCCATTGGTCAGATCCATGCTCTGTTGGGGCACAAGAGGAGCGGGTCGAAGTCCAGGCCTCAGAAAGACCCCCCCTTTCTTGAGGACTGAGGCTCCTTCAATGGAATGCGAAAAGTTTACCTGCTCACGGTTCAGAGTTTATTAAATTTTTAAGTGATCTCATAGTAAAACCAGATATAATATGTGTCCAAGAAACTTGGTTAAAGAGCCACATTTCATATAGGATTCCAAATTATTTGTCAATTCGCAGGGATATAGCTAGGGGAAGTGGGGGGGGGGGGGGGATGTGGGGTTTTTGTGAGGTCAGGAGTTCCTCATAGGGTTATAGATTGTCATGTGGAGTTGCAGTAATGTGGTTTTATTTCCTAGCCCTAGTGAGACCTTCTCAGTGGTTAACTTTTATAATCCGTGTCTCTCTTTGAATGTTCTTGCGCTTAAAGAGGTTTTATGCATGTGCGAAGGGTCAATCTTTTGGTGCGGTGACTTCAATAGCCACAACAGTAGTGTATATATGTTGCTTCTGGGACACTCTCATTTTCCCATTGACTTACATGTTAATTTTCCTCTTAACCTCATTGCCCATTAACACCTCTATTTCTCCCACCCTAATCTTTATGAACCTTTTGTCTATAGTACCTATCCTTAATGTTGTTCATTAAACCACTCAAACACTTTTGACCTATAATCCTTCTTCTACATATCATCTGGCAGATTATCTTTAACCCACTCAAACATCGACCCATACACTTACATGTTAATTTTCCTCTCACCTCTTTACGAACCTTTTAGCCTTTTGACACCTATCCTTAATGTTGTTCATTAGACCACTCAAACAATGATCCCCCCTTGGTCTTATGGTACTATCAATGATTCCGAGTAGACCACTCAAACATCGATCCTACAAATATTTGTTTATGCGTGGGAAATAATTTAATTTTTTCATTTACTTTTTTTTTACTTTTTTAACAGTAACATTAGCTTTAAGAAAGAAAATGTTTAAGTTTGATTCTTTTTAAAGATATTACCATACAAAAAAACCGGTTTTTCTTTCAATCTCCTCACTTTTGAGAAATGACACTTGGATAAATTCCAGGAACGAATTCCATTGTCTTATTTCCTGTTTCCTCGAAATGTTAAATCTGAGTTCTGTTCCTGAAAATACATTTTGGACATTATAAAAAGCCGTGTTGCCGTGCTGTTGTAATGATTACGAACCGAAGAAGATGAGCATCAACATGTCTTATTACAGTCTCTACTCTGATGAAAATTATATCAACTCACCAGGACTTTGGTAAGTTCATTCAGAATAAAAGTGTTCAAAGCTTTGTAAGTGATTAATTTTATGACTCATGTTTCGATCTCTCTTTTTTACAGCAATTCAATATCCTGGCAGGATTTCAAACTGTTCCTCAAGAATTTCAAAACGAACTGGGTTTGAATAATCGACCTCTGAGATGGTGGAATCAAAGGTAAAAACGAGATGTTTGTGTCTGTCTGTGAATATATATGGGTGCGTATGTATACATGTGTGTGTACGTGTGTATGTGTATATATGTGTGTGTGTGTATGTATATATGTGTGTGTACGTGTGTATGTGTATATATGTGTGTGTGTATGTATATATGTGTGTGTGATGTCTCTTTATTTTGTTTTCAGTATTAACCTCGAAGACCACAACTATGAGTGGAATTATTTTGAGATCCCAAAGAGTGGTTATTTACTACCAACCTGCGATACCCTACATTTTCAACTCAACGAGCTTGACATCAAGCTCGATTTTTTTAGAGGTATGCATGGGTGTGCGATTCATAATACTCATAATATTCATTATTTTAAATCGTTGAGATATATAACATATTTTTCTCCTTGTCCCTTGTCTTTAACAGAAAGAGATTCAAAACCTAAAGACATCTGATGAAAATACTTTTGACTTAAGCTGGGAAGAAGCTGATGGCTTGTGCTGGGAAGAAGCTGAATATATCCCTCAAGAAAAATGTTTTAATAATATGAATATTTTTATATTTTAAATATTTATATATATATATGCTTTGTTCAAAATTATTTAATTATGAATTACAAAAAGAGAATAAAGGAAAAAAAGGGAAAGGTGCATCCCCCTCCCTTGACCCCCCCCCCCCTCATCCCACCCCTCCCCTCCCCTTGTGTGTGTGTGGAAGGTGGGGGTGGGATGAGGGGGGATCAAGGGTGGGGGATGCACTGGGGGTGGGGGATGATGGGCGTGGTCTGTGTGGGCGTGGCTTATGATTTTTATTTATTTAATTTTTTTATTATTACCACTAATTAAATTAGCTAATCTAGGTGGGGTGAATAAAAGTATGGATGGTTGTTGTTTAATGGTTTATCAGTTTTGTTTTTTGTAATTCCTGTGAATAAAATGACCCTAATATTTCTTCCCCATTCATATCATATAATTTGTAAGTCCAAGGGACTGTATCCATTACATCAACAATTTAAAAAAATAATTCATTAGTCCACGTCTTTGTATAACCTTTTTCAAAATGGCTTTTCCATCTGTATATTCTAACAATATCACCAACTTTGAACTTGGGCTTTCTCAAATTAATCTCCTTTTCATATTCTAATTTTGTAAATGTTTCCGATGGTTTTGATTTTGTTGACGAATGAACTGTATTATTGTAATTATCTACAATATCCTGAATAAAATACACCCATTGTTGAGAATCGAGTTGAGTGAATTTTTTATATAACTTATCTTTTAAAGTACGATTAAAATGCTCAATAACAACTGCTTTTCCTTCATTAAAGGTGCTGTATAATTTAATACCCTCCCCCTTTAGAAATTTCATAAATATTTTGTTATAGAACTCTGTTCCCTCGTCAGTCCATAATAGTGGGGTGGCTAAAGTCCAAATTTAAGTGATATCGTGACACACTGGCCCAAAGGACCAAATTTGGCACAGTTCTACTTTAGGTCCATACAAACCTTTTGAGAGGGGGCTGCCCGATTTTAGAGTCCCAGGTCAAGGTCAGGTCAAGGTCAAAGGTCAAATTATGTGTCTATCATGTTTTTGCAATATCCAGCTTATATATAACCTAAAGAACTTGGTCTTAGTCACATAACCAACATATTTAGTCAATGAATCCATTACTATTATGGGAAGTTCCACCAGGTGATGGCCATATAGGCAGTGGCGGTGCCAGGCTGTCCCAGACCGGGGGGGGGGGGGCTAACATCCCCGACGAGAGGGCTAAAATTGCTAAAATCAGTGGAATTAATCCATATTCATTCACAAAAATTTGATTCTACAGGGTCCTACCAACAAGGAGGAGCTTTTTGCACTGCTGACGGAGGACGTAGTCAAACACGACTATCCGCTTACCAAACACGTTTACATTACATCTGGTCCATGAATCCAATCGAATCAGGCTAACATCACAATGGGAGAGAGTGATCACGAAGAAGCAGACAGTAGAATATGTCTTCATGTAAACGATGCCCTAAGGGAAGGGGCGGCTACTGTTCTCATCAGAACCGTAGACACAGACGTGATTGTGATTCTGGTGGGAGTGTTTCATGATCTTGTGCAGCACCATCCAGGTATGCAACTATGGGTTGGCTTTGGTACTGGTAAACACTTCCGCTATTACCATGTCAACTCAATCTCCCAGGAACTTGGGGAAGCCAAAGCTCGTGCTCTGCCGTTTTTCCATGCATTCTCTGGCTCTGATGTAACATCCCAATTCAGTGGTAAAGGCAAAAAGTCAGCTTGGAAGGCATGGAAAGCTTACCCGACAGCCACAGAAGGATTCACCATTACGTCCCTGACTGCGTTTGTTCCACAGGTGATTACAACTCCAGCATTCAATGTGATCGAGCGGTTTACCTGTATCACGTACGACAACACAACCCCACATGTCAATGTGAATGACCTTTGACAGGAGCTATTCCCAAGGAGAGTGAAGATGATGGAGAAGCTTCCTCCAACTCAGAACACACTGCTCCAGCATGTAAATCGATGCCTGTACCAAGCCAGCATTTGGAGAGAGAGTCTGAAGCCCATCCTAGCTGCACCAAATCCAGATGGCTTTGGGTGGACCAAAGCAGATACCAGGTGGCGTCCAACCTGGACAACCCTGTCAGCTGCTGCTCTTAGTTGTAGAGAACTACTCAAGTGTGGATGTAAGGCGACACCCACTTGTTCAAAGAATTGCACGTGCAGGAACGCAGGACTGCCATGCACAGGACTGTGTATCTGTCACGGAAATTGTGAAGCATAAGTCATGCAGGCCGTGACCTCCTTTGTACTGGCCAATCCAGTATCCTCCCTCAGCGTATCGATGTACGTCAAAAACACCGATGCAAAAATGACCAACACATAATTTGACCTTTGACCTTCACCTGACCTTGAAATATAATATGGCAGCACCTGAGGATATTTTCCATAATACAAATGGATTCCTTGTCCTTAAAAATGATTATTTAGACACTGAGATCATGTTTCGATGACAGCTATGAGCTGGATATGGCAAAAACGTGACAAACACATAATTTGACCTTTGACCTTGACCTGACCTTGACCTGGGCCTCTAAAATCGGGCAGCCTCCTCTCAAAAGTTTTGTATGGTCCTAAAGTATAACTGTGCCAAATTTAGTGCTTTGGGCCAGCGTGTCACGATCATTTCCATAAGCCACTCCACTATAACTTCTTTGGTTTTCTTTTACATTTATTAAATACTAGGACGTGCCCGTACGTGGGTGCCCGTTCCTTGCCAAAAAAAAAAAAAAATGTCTTCGCCCATGCATGCATGGGCGTGCCCATGGGCCCATGGGCGTGCCCGTAAGTGCATGATGTGACCGTACAATGAATGTATTGTCCCGACGCCGCAGCTCGGATGGCGCTGCAGTTAATCGGGCCTGTATCGGCAGAGTTATTATAAACGTGTACTACAATCGATCGTACCTTACAACAATCAACACAGATTGCAACGTCAAATAAATGAATATGCTCTCAAATGTGCCGTCCAAGGCAGCGTCTGCTCGCCACGTTCAGCATCAGTACGTCGTCACTATGACTATCCGTAAGTCCGGAAGTGACGTCCTCATTTGACTGTCCGGAAGGTCGCATATCGCAGTTACGATGAATCGCAAATTAGTTTTAATTAGTTTTAAAACATAGTTTAACGCCAACATAGCGCCAACATAGTTTGCCAACGTGAAATAAATGAATACGCTCTCAAATGTGCCGTCCGAGGCAGAGTCTGTTCGCCACGTTCGGCACACGTGATAGCTCGCTGCTCTCTGATTGGTTGAATCGTTTTTTGGACATAGCTCGGTAACTACTTCTCCGATTAATATGAAACCTAGAAAAGGCACATCCTCAGGTCCCCAGCAATATACCTGGCAAGTTTCAAGTATATCGGACCCGTGGTTGTCGAGAAACAGCGGTCACAGACACACAGACACACACACATACACACACACATACACACACACATACACACACACATACACACAGAGATTACTGGAATTATAGATAGATATGTTGGAAGGCTAACATTAAAGTACGACCCTTTTTATTTTTTAAAGGAACAACCCAGGCAAATCTACTCCTCAAATAAATAACGGTTAAAGCATACCTGTATCCCCTATCATTATTCAATTCAATTAAATCAGCGGACCATATGTGGTCAGTGTCTTTGGAATAAACCTTCCTTCTTTTAAACTTGGTGATTATAGGTTTGTGTAATTCTTCAGCCAAAAGCTCCTCAGTCTTGATGACATCATTAGAGCCTAATAGTTTTTTGAGGAATAACAAAGACCAAGTTTCAATTTAGCACTTATCATTTTTTTCACAATAAACCTATCAACTTTCTCTCTCAACGTAGGATTTCGTATCAAACACAAACTATACAACATTTCTCTGTCTGCTTCATGTTTTTCATCCAATGTAGTGGTATTCCCATAAGCAATATCATGCTTCATACACACTTCATCAACCCTATTTATAGGTTTAGACCAAGGTTTACGATTGTCAGTCTCATCTCATCTTTTATCTAAGTTTGTTCCTGGACCACAGAAAGAATACCCTGGAAGGTGTAATTCCCCTGGGATTCCAGTTGTTGTAAATTTACTTCCTGATAGAAACTTTTGTATGTCTCCTCCACTTTTAGGAGAGATGAATTGGCACTTTTTAGAGCCACACACTTGGCATATTCCTTTTTGATAAACTCTATTATTTTTAGCTTTAACATACAATACACTTTTAGATTTAGTTTTCTTTTTACATTTGAGACAATAACTCATTTATTTATGAGAAAAAGTACTACATAGTACCAAAACCTTTTTGGTTTTCAACATATACATTTCAATCTTGATTTTTAAAACATAAAGAATCCTCAGAAATGTCTTCACTCTCTCCTCCATTTATTTACAAAAAAACTAACTAAAGTCAACAACACCAACATTATCAACCACATAATCTTTTCCTTCTTCTTCTTCACCACTTTCTCATTTAAATCTCCTCCCTGAAATTGAACTCATCTCAGAACTCATTTTTGAAATCAATACCTATGTAGAGTTATTCTTTCTTTAATTTCCTCTTCGGTGCGTTGAGATTGATTTATTTGTCGTATTACATGTAATCTTTTACGAATCTCACTGATTTCCATCTTTATCTTGCCAAAACGAAGTTTTTGCAAGATGTATTAGTCAGCTTGTATGTTTGTTTTTTTGTTTGTGGTTAATCATTTTTTTTTCACGTTTAGATCACTCTGTAGACCACAGTTATTATTGGAAACTCCTGTAACTTCGCATATCAGAGTCCTATAGAGATACCCTTCAGCACACAAAATTTTGAAGGTCAAGGTCAAAGGTCAAGGTCACTTTGTGGTCAATCATGGAGGTCGACGAAACACTAATTTTTTGAGTAACTTTGATCGGATCGTCTCCAAACTTCATGGGAATCTAGTATATGGTCCGGCGCTCAGCTGATTAGTTTTTGGTGGCGATCGGCCTTGACCTTCATGGTTAGCGCTGGAGGTCGAAAATTATTGACCCCAAGGTCAAATTTTGAAATCGTAGGTACCATATCGAGTAATACCTCATATGAATGCCCTTGATGAGTGCTTCCCAGATCTGTAAACAGTTTGACGCTATGACGTCATTTGGTGACGTCATGACGAAAAAACGGAATTTTCACATTTTGGCAAGATACGGTTCACCCTGTGGGTGACATATTTATTTTATATTTTTCCTCCCTCTCTCTTTCCTCCCTTTCCTCCTTCTCCCTTTTCTCCCTCTCCTCCTACTCCTTTTTCTCCCTTTCATCCTTCTCTCTTTCCTCCCTTTCATCCTTCTCCTTTTTCTCCCTCTCCTCCTTCTCCTTTTTCTCTCTTTCATCCTTCTCTCTTTCCTCCTTCTCTCTTTCCTCCTTCTCTCTTTCCTCCTTCTCTTCTTCATCCCTTGCTGCCCTTGAGTTTGAACCCCAAATAATATTATACATATACTCATCTGGATTTTGAGATATTCTTGTATCTATAATTATTTTTCTCATAATAGGATACCTATAAGATTTGTTGATGATTTCTAAAAGAGTTTTATATTTCATAACTTTGAGAAGTTCATTTTTATTTAATATTTTAATCAAGTCTCTATTTGTGGGTTTAGCAATATCAGTACAAGGCCAGTTTTTAATGGTAAAATTTCCATGGGTATGTTTCAATTCATACGGTATGTAAAACCGAGCACCCTTTTCTTGTAGGTATCCCTGAATACAAAAATTATAATTCTCTTGTAGTCTTCTTCCTGCCATTTATGCATCAGAAATATATGTGAGATTAATATTATGACAGGTAATACCACCCCATCTTCCCACTACCAAATCGGTTTGTATTCCTCGGCTTTCTATCCTTATCTCATTACCTTCCTTCTTTGTTATGCTAACCATCACGATACTATCATATATTTTTCTTTTCTTAGAATCATGTATTTGTTGTTTACTAATTGTACTTCCACATAAATCCTTATCCTCGCCAAGCGGATAATATTCTTCTTTACGAGACTGATTCAAATCATGTTGGTCTTCTAAGTTTATTGAAAAAGACCAATTATACCCTAAATCAAGCATATCATACCCCCATTTATTAATTCGCATATTAACTATATACCCTTCTTTATAAAATTCAATTGTAAGCAGGTAGTAAAATTCAATGAGGGAAGGTGTATGGTCAGTATAACCAGGTGTTGTGGTTGTAAATTTTACTTGTTTCACAAAACGTGCTGTTTTCTTTAAAAATATATATTGTGATAAATCACTGAATCTAATTAAGTCATTCGCATCTGTAGGGTTTGGATAATTGATTAATTTATAAGTATTCTTCATATTAATATTTTTACTTATACTATATTTTTGTCGTTCAGCCTGTGCCTTTGTATAATAATTTGATAAATCAATATCCTGAGAGGATTCTTCAAAGATAGAACCATCTTTTCCAACATAAGTCATTTGTATTAGATAAAAAATGATATCATAAAAATTTTCATTATTGTTGAGTTTAAATAATACATATACACATAATTGACCACAACATTTAGAATTAATTTCTTGAACTTGAAATGGTTGATAAACACCATTCTGTAAGAATTGTATTACTTCAACAGGTAGTGGCATACCATAACTATCAAAATAATATTTATCCTGACTATTATGAATACAAACCCAATGAGAACCATTCTGTGTGTCTAAATTCATAATAATATTCTTTGTATTCTTATTTATATGTATTAATTCATCTCTCATACAAATAACCACATTATCAATTTTTAGTGTTTTACAATATTAGCTAGTTCTATATTTGCCGTTGTATTCTTTCCAAATTGTTTAAACCATTTATCCATTTATTTATGAGAAAGATACAATCCATTACCCCGTTTAGTTAGTTTAACACCCGCTTGAGCGATAGAGGAAAGCATATCTCCACCCAACAATCTAGCTTTATCAGGTAGACTTTCAAGTTTTTGAGCAAAATCTACAATTACACCACTTCCACTATTTTGTTTCTCCAACTCCTTGTTATGTCTTTCCAATTCTTTTTGAGCTTTTAGTTGTGCCTTCCTTTCGTTAGCAGTTTTTACCGCTGCTGAAATACCACCAGTCAATGCTCCCGCCGCACTTAAACCAGCAAATAAAGGGATTAGAAATGGGAGAAATCCTCCCTCTTGTATTGAATATTTCTTCAAAATAGGTTTTGTCATTTAAATTATAAGTGATCCAGCATCATTTAGTGTTTTTACCTGCTCTATTGTGAGTAAAACATCAATTCTTACAGCTCCTTTTCTTTGAATTGTATTAACATTAATAATACAAGGCTTTTGATTTTGAATACAAGATGTTAATTTATTAAGATTGATTTGATTAACATATACCGGTTCTTTCCTACTCATTTATTTATGAGAAAAAACCTATGTGATATTAATCATAACACCATTATCTGTATTAATCTGTAATTCTGTTTCCTCCAAAAGCAAACAATAAGCATCAACTTCTTCATTCTCTCCTCTTTCAATGTATAGAGAAGTATCCACTCTATTAGACTTTATAGTTTCCTTTTGAGAACTCAGGTCAATTGCGTAGATTGTATAAATTTTTGAAACGCAACCATATCCAAAATAGGATCATTATTACCGTTGCTTTCACACACCTTTTGGTAAGACTTGTAGGCTTCCGCATAATCATTTTTTTCCCAATCAATTTCCAATCTATCTCGCGGGTAAAATGTACCATCAAGAGAAACCCGAAGTTGTTTCACCTTAGAATTATCACTCAGTGCATTATTCTTATCAGTACCTTCATCTCCATCTGGTTTAAAAAAAATGAGCCATAGGTATTGTGGTTTTCCTGCCAAAACACCCAAATTCCAAGTGTAGGTAGTGTGTTCCAGTTTAACGTGTTGACATCTTATTTTAAGGTATGATACATTTAGTGGTTTCTTTGAGTTAAGTCTTCTATTTAACATCTCTTCCGTTTTAAGACTGGGAGTATATTCACTGATATACCAACACAAATCATTAATAACAAATTTATTATTGTCTCCAAAAGCATTTTGAGCCCCAAAAAGCAACCTATTTACATTATCATTCCTTTGTAGTTGAAATCTAATTTTAAGCCCAAACAAAACTTTATCATCATCACAAAATCCAAATATACCTTTAAGAGGTACTGCTACGGAAAATCTATTCTCTGCTTTTGTTTCATCATTATACATTGCCTTCCTTTGACTATAACCAGGGTCAGCATTTGTTCCCGTTGACATATCAGGAATAAAACCTTCAACAGCTCCCTTGCCCATTCTATCACTAAACGAATATAGTGTAAATTTCATCGTTTCAGATGTAGCAGAGACATAATCAACCGCTTCAACCTCTTGTGTTCCAATATACAGGCGAACACTCTCAAACATTTTCCAGAAGAAATCATTTACGAGTGTAGCATTAGTATTATTCCCAGCCTTAGTGAATTTAAATTTACACAGCAAGAAACTATCAGCTATATTCAAGTAAGTTTGTTGATTATTTATTTCAAAACTTTTTGTTCCGTTTGAATTCCAGTCTGTTCCTGTTATAGCATTCACCTTAAAATAGTCTTCCTTTTTAGTGGAGTTTGAAATGATAATCGCATCATCCAAATCATAGATACTATCAATCGCTTCCATACTTGTATTTATATAGTATTAAAATTGTTGAAACCCTGACCCAAGTATTTTAATGATTTTTTGTCGTTCTTGTGAAGATTGTTGAATTTTACCTTTTTTTATTTCTTTGATTGCTTGTAATTTAGGAGACTCCTTTTGAGCATCTTTTATACTCTTTGTAGCACCCGCAACTGAGCCCATGGCAGAAGCAGTTGAACCAATTAGGTCTTTATGTTTAAGAATGGTTGAACCAATACTCATTGGAGTATCAATTATCCCATCTCCTTTATTTCTAAATTGATGTCCCACACCCCATTGTCTCTTTGGTTTATAGTATCCTCTACCAAGAAACATACTTTCACCCTTATTGTATGGTGAAAGGAACATCCCATCCCCTGTAATTATTTTATATTTTCCCAACTCGTGTTTTCTCACAATAACCATTATTTATTTATCAAAAAAAACTTCACGAAGGTGAATTCTGATGGATATAATTTCTTCATTAAAGGATATCATACGATTATCTTGGTCGGTTATCCTAAAATTTACTCTGTATATGGTTTTTCCTGACAGGTAAATATACAAGATTTTTGGGTTCCATATTCAATTTATAACCAATTGAGCACCTGCATATGAGAAGGGCCCAAGTCCATCATTTGGCCAATTTGAGTTAGACCCAGAAAAACGTTACTAGGGCTACCATGTGTATGAATAATGGACCCAAGTCCACTCTCTAAGTACTGCCACTGTATGGTAGAAAACTGGCATGTATAGAATAGAGGCCCAACTCCAGGACTTGGGCCTTTGTTATAGACATGCGCCCCCTGGCGCATGCACATGCGTTATAGAGATAGCGCATTCATCGCATCGTGAGTGCTGTCATGGCAGGAACAGTACCCATAGACAACCGTGGTAAACACAACAACAGACCTACTGCCGTCTCAGAAGACAACAAACGCCTGATCGACCAACACATACGTTCTTTCCCTTATCAGGTTTCGCACTACGGAAGGGAACGAACCAAACGCTGCTATTTATCACCAGAGCTGAGTGTCAGATGGATGTACATCCTTTTCTTGGAAAGGCACTTCCCAGATGCATATGTGCAGGTTCAGGCTGGGATAGTAGAGCCAGAATCTGTAGAGTGTCCAATCAAACACCGCTTTTACTTTAACTATTTTAAAGATAACTTTAATTATGGACTTGGAAGGCCGCGCTTAGATGTTTGTGGCACATGTGCAGAAATGCAAGTCAAAGTGAAAGTAGAAATGAATGCAGCAACACGGCGGAAACTCAAGACCGAGTTGGAGCTACACAAGCGCAAAGCTAAGGCATTCTACAACAAACTTAAAGCCGACTCAACCAAGGCAACAGAGGATGACGAGTTTGACACTATAGCCATTGACTTCCAGCAAAACATACCATATCCTCACCTACCCGTTGGAGAGATATTTTATACGCGCCAGCTGTCGCTATACAACTTTTGCGTTTACAGTGCAAAGACGAAAAAATCAACGATGTTCATGTGGCCCGAAACAACAGCTAAACGGGGAGCCAATGAAGTCATGTCATGCCTCAATTATTATTTTGAACACAAGCTTTCTCCCGGCGTGAAGCGAGTCAATGTGTTCTCTGATGGTTGTTGAGGACAGAACCATAATCATATGGCTGTCCAGTTCTTATTCACCCTAGTGAAGACTGGACGATTTGATGCAATAGAGCACCACCTGCCGATAAGGGGGCACAGTTTCTTGCCATGTGACAAGGCACTTTGCAACTATCGAGAAAAAGAAGAGAATGAGAGAGAGCATGGAGTGGTTTCATGGATGGATGGACATGGTTGAGGAAAGTTTTGAGGTAGTCCGAGTACAGCAAGGTCTCATCCAAGATTTCCGCGGCCATCTGGGACCATACTTTAAGAAGTCGACGAAGCGCAATGATGAGCGTTATCTTGTATCTGAGTACAAGCAGTTCAACTTCAGCAAGACACATCCATTTGAGGTTGAAGTGTCGAGAACAATGATGGGCTTGAATCGCCTCTGATTCACACTGCTCAAGCCTAATGCCACCCCTACACTGCCCGCTGGGCAGTGTTACACAGCACCAATACCAGTGAAACAAGCCAAGAAGGATGATGTTGTGAAACTCAAGAAGTACTTGGCTGAAGCAACACAGCATCTGATAGATCAGATAATAACGGCAGAGGATATCAATGCTGATGAGGACAACTCCGACTATGAGGTTTAGATACTGCAATACTGACAAAAGTGTAAGCGCGGTTTATGTCAAAGATTACGTGTACTTGAACAGTGGATTAATTATAATAAATATAATCATAATGAAGTGCCAAAATGTTGTATATGTTTACTTTCAATAATAAAGCCTCTGCATATTGTTTATTTTAATTGGAAAGAAAAAAAGTGTGGTACAAACACAACAAACTAATATTTTTCTATGGTATGATTGTGAGATGGGCCCAAGTCCAACGCATTAAATGACCCCCTGCGGTGCAACTGCAATGCGTATGATCATGCACTGTGCCATTTTACATTCAGATATGAACAAATGAGCTGCCACATCAACAGGAATACCATAATTTAATAATAATATTGATCAAAATATGTTTTTTTACATTTTCTCAAAGCACTATGTTGCGGACTTAGGCCCTTCTCATATTCAGGTGCTTAATTGGTGTTGAGTATGCGCTGAATGAAAATATTGTATTTGTATTTATTCCATCGTTATAAGCACCATCAATCAAATCACAATGAATTAACACCGAATTTATACCGGACGACATTTGAATGACATTATCACTGTAAAACATCCCGTTAGTTTCAATCTTTTTGAAGAGAAACCCAATAACTCTCTAAACGATTTTTCAATCGTGAAATCAACTTTATAATTACTTTTAAGTTTAATAGTTGATTTTGAAGTGTGTTTTTGAATATCTATTACCATATTTTTTGGTTCATCACCTTGTTCTTTCATAAGGCGAGAGACTTCAGAAGATATTTGAGAAATCTCGTAAGCTCCAGGTGAAACGGTTATAGTTTTATATCCACTTCCTGGATTATAACTAAACTTGTTGTTTTTCTCTGTGATATTAAAAAGGGTATTGTAAGTCTCCATTGACAACAAAGAAGCCTCATATTCTTTTGTGTGGTTAAGTTGTAGTGGGTAAGGGAATGAAGCTGTGTAATCACTCATTGTGAAATTAAAACTAAGAATTGTGCTTCTCATCTTATTTAATATATAATAAAATATCTTTGTATTGACATTTATTAATTATTTTCATGTTCATCAACTGGTCTAAAATGACTGAGGCTTCATTAAAACAATTGTTGTTTCCAGCCTTCTTACTACCCAACAGCAATAATAGCCGATTAACTAATTGTGATGGGACATTTGGAAGAAAGCTAACACCCGAACTAAGCTTACTTAAAGCATCAATAATATTGTTGCGGATATGGCATTTGGCCTCCATATCCGCTTGTAAATATTCCCCTATTTCCCCAATACTCCCCAACTATCCCCAATCCCCCATTCCCTAGTCCCATTGCCTGTAAATAACACTCTGTAGAACCGACCTTCCCCTTTTTCCCCCATTAAATGTCGTGCCCAGGTCCACCGCATCTCACGTAGACAACTTTCGGACATCTTGCTAGTTATTCTTAGTCTATGTCAGTTAAGGACTCGTTTCCATTAATTCTGACTCTTCGTTGCACCAGAATGTGATTGTATGGCACCAGTAGTGAGTTTAAGACCTCCCCTTACCTCCTCCCATCTTCCCCATGAAACAACTACAACAACAGATGAGATTGGGGGCGGCGCGGCGCGGGGAGTGTGCGTCCTCACTCCAGCGTGGTTAGCCGCCATTGCCCATGCGCTCCACGGGGTTACCACGAAGGGGCTGGCTGTCAGTTCCTCGTCAGGGGCGGAGCCGGTAACCCCCCCCCCCCCCGCACCCAATAAGAAGGGCGGACCGATTCCATCTGGGGCGGAGCTAACTAGCCGAGGGCGTGTCACTCCCCGCCGGATATGCGCAGCCACTTACCGGACGTGAGGTCAGATGCGCCCCGAGCTTGAAGAAGAGCCAGTCGCCACCTCCGAGCGCTGAGTGAGACCTCCCACATCTCTGGACCGGACCGGGTCGATTCTGTCCCTGAGCCAAGAGTGAACCTTGAGCCATCGACTACCCGCCTTCCTTGCCATCAATCCCCGTGTGAGTCAGTCTTGTCCCGTTTATCTGTCGTCTGTCGGGGTTAAGATAAGACCGTGTTTAAGTGCCTATCTTTCTATGCTGTCTCTCTCTCATCCCTGTAATCTAACCTTCCGCAATATTATAACCTCCTCCGGAGGTCTTGAGAACCGTATCCCTGGTGTCGTGTCATTTTAAACCCAGCCGTTGTGTCCTTTCCTCAATTGATTTAGCGTAGCGCGACTCGGCCAAGGTTCGAGTATAATCGGGTAACTTGTGCGAACACGGCGGCCATTCCGCTCGGCCCACCATAACATCAAAGTCGTGTCCGTAACAATTGGTGTCAGGAGTGTCGGATTCGGACCTGGGACTAAATTCATTTAGCCTAAATTTTGGAACACCAATTGTACCATTAGGGTAACAATTGGTGTCGAGGAGTGAGATTCGATCCGGAGCGCGTTTTACGCGCTCGAAATTATAACGGCGAAATTTGATTTTGTTTTACGAAAATAAAAACCCGAATTTTGAAAGTCGCACTATGGCAGACCAAGTCGGCTGGGGTCCGGTAGAGGAGAGTGAGGCAGGGTCGATCCAGGACCAAATTGAGGGACATGAGGAGAGCGAAGCAGTGAGGGTAGCAGACGCACAAAATAGCGTCGTTGCGCCCGATGTTGCGGGCGCGCAAAATGGCGCCTCGCTGGTCACGGCGACCGCGACCGTGGCAGCGCCCCTGGTGGATCCGAACCTTTTCCTCCTGCAAATGAGGGCCCTTATAGACCAAATTTGAGGTTTGAGAAACAGTATAGAAGCTAATAGTCAGCAATTGGGAAACCAAATTGTGGGAATGAGGGCTCAGAGTGAGCGATTGGAGGGCCAATTGGGGGTAATGGGAAACCAAATGGGGGTAATGAGGGACGAAGCGAGGGGTACTGGTGAGGGATTAGACAAGAAATTTGGGAAGTTAGACGACAAATTTGAGGGGTTAGACAACGGGATAAAAGAGGTGAAAAATGGGTTAATGGGGGTAGAAAACAGAATGGCCGCTCAAGAGAATCAAATGGAAGGGATGCAAAAGGGGTTAGAGGGGTTAGAAAACAGGATGGAAGGCAAATTGAGGGACATGAGGGACCAAGCGGAAAGGGAAGTTAAACAAATGGGGCAGCAGATAGAGGGGGTCAGAATGGGGGTAGAAACCAAACTGGATGCTCACAGGGAGGAAATGGAGCAGATGAGGGTGGCATCTGGGCAGGAGATGCAAGTGATGGGAGAAGAGATCAGAAGAGGTGTGAGTGAGGAGGTCGGAGGAGTGCGCGAGGAGGTGAGGCACTGTAAGGAGCACATGGAGAAGGAGGTGAGAAAGGGGACTGTAAAGTTACAAGGGGGCATAGAGGACCTGACGCAGGAGGTGGAGCAGCTGACGGTGGGACAGACGGAGTTAGTGGAGCAGGTTCAAAGGAACACTGCAGTATTAGGAGGTTTAAAGGCGACACAGAAAGAACTAAAAGATGACTTGATAGCGACGAAGAGGGAATGTCAGATGGTACGTAAGGGACTGTATCAGTTTACTGTGATGCCGTTTGGTTTGTGTAACGCCCCCGCCACCTTTGAAAGATTGATGGAGCATGTACTAGGCGGCATGCCATGGCAATCATGCCTGGTGTACCTGGATGACGTCCTGGTACATGCCCAAACGTTCCCCCAGGCAGTAGCTAATTTGGACCAGGTGTTCGGGTGCCTCAGACAGGCAGGGTTGAAGCTGAACCCGAGTAAGTGCACTTTGTTTGCAAGAGAGGTGGCCTATCTAGGTCACGTGATCGGCCGCGAGGGGGTAAAAACGGACCCAGACAAAATTAAAGCGGTAGAGGAGTGGTCCGCACCACGTACCATCAAGGAGGTGCGGGGATTTTTGGGACTCTGCTCCTACTACCGGCGCTTTGTGGCGAAATTTGCGGAGTTGGCCCGTCCCCTCCACCGGCTTACGGAGAAGGGGACGCGATTTAATTGGACACGGGAGTGCCACGAGGCCTTCCAAAAATTGAAGGGGTGTCTAACATCCGCACCCCTTCTAGCTTACCCCACTAGTGACGGGACATTTAGCCTGGACACGGATGCGAGCCAGGAAGGATTGGGCGCAGTTTTGTCTCAGACACAGGAGGGCGTGGAGAGAGTGATTGGTTATTATAGTCGGGCCTTAAGTAGGCCTGAGCGAAATTATTGCGTCACTCGCAAAGAGTTATTGGCTATGCTGGCTGCCATGAACCATTTCCACCCGTACTTGTACGGGCGGAAATTTTTGGTTAGAACTGACCATTCCTCCTTGCAATGGCTCCTTCGGTTCAAGGAACCAGAGGGCCAAATTGCAAGGTGGTTGGAAAAGTTGCAGCAGTACGATTTTGATGTGGCCCATAGGGCCGGGAAGGCCCATGGTAATGCAGACGCACTCTCTCGGCGTCCTTGTCTGGGGGAAAACTGCAAATTTTGTGCGAGACACGAGGAGAGGGAACAATTGGGCGATTCGGACCCGACCCTCGTTGTCCGGGCAACCCGGGTGAGAGGGCCAATTTTGCCACTAACCGCAGATGAGGAATTCGGAACTTTGGCATGGAGCACGGCCCAGCAGGAGGATCCTGTCCTGGGGCCAGTGTTCAATTGGGTCAAATTGGGGCAAAGACCTAATGGGGAAGAGGTCACCCCCCTCGGGGCGCAAACAAAGGCATATTGGGCTCAGTGGAAAACTCTGGAATTGAAGGATAACATCTTGTATCGCAAGTGGGTGGAGGTTCCCTCTGATAGAACTTCCTGGCTGGTGGTAGTCCCAAACAAATTTAAGACCGATATATTGCAACAGGTGCATGGTACCCGCCCCGGTGGCCATTTGGGCAGGACAAAGACAACATCGCGGGTACGCCGGAGGTTTTATTGGGTGAATATGGGGCGCGACATACAGGACTGGTGTCGGAGATGCGACGCCTGTACTGCCAAAAAGGGACCAGCACGGAGGATGAGGGCCCCCCTTCAATTACACCAGGTGGGGGCCCCCCTAGAGCGGGTGGCCATGGATATCCTAGGCCCACTACCCCGCACCCGCCTAGGTAATAAGTACATCCTCGTTGTGATGGACTACTTCACCAAGTGGCCGGAGGCCTACGCCCTCCCCAACCAAGAAGCAGAGGTGGTAGCGCAGGCCTTCGTGGAAGGATTTGTGTGCCGGCATGGGATTCCACAGGAGTTGTACACCGACCAGGGACGAAATTTTGAGAGCAAATTGCTAAAAGATGTGTGCAGTCTCCTGTCAATTCGAAAAACCAGAACAACGCCTTTAAGACCTCAATCTGACGGGATGGTGGAAAGATTTAACCGAACTCTAATCCAACAACTGGCACTGTTCACCACCACCCGTCAGGATGACTGGGATGAACATCTCCCTTATTTGCTCATGGCCTACCGAACCAGCCAGCACGGGGCCACCGCATGCAGTCCAGCGTTGCTTATGTATGGGCGGGAGTTACGGGCTCCCGCCAACTTGCTATGCGGTCCTGTGCCAGACACAGTGGTTAACCCGCCGAGGGAGGGGTACGCACGTCACCTAGAGGAAGGCATGGAGCTAGTCCATGCCTTCGCCCGCCGCCAACTCCATCTGGCGGGGGAAACGATGAAGCGCAGGTACGACGACCGGAGCCAGGGGAGTCAATACGCTCCGGGGATGAAGATTTGGTTCTTTAGTCCCCGGAGGCGGAAGGGAAGGTGCCCAAAACTCACCTCCCCCTGGCAAGGCCCAGGAGTCGTCCTGTCGCAAATCTGTGACGTGGTCATTAAGATCAAAATGGGGCCACGAGCCCTCCCTCGGATCGTCCACGCCGACCGGATAAGACCTTACACCGGCGAGCAGGCGCCCCCGTGGATTGCCTCGGCTTTAGATGCCGAGGCGGGACCCAGTACCTCTGAATAAGGGGGGCTTATTAGTGCCAGAGGACTGGGGGATTGATGAGCGATGGGCCCGGTGGGTAAGGGGGGCATCCCTGCCACCCTTCCCATGTGGGGGCAAAGGAGCAATAGCTTATGGGGTGTATGGCAGTGAAAACTAGCCCGGGTGGGTTAGGATATATCGTGGATAGGGCCCTAGAAGATGACATTAGGTGACGTTAAGTTTAGTTAGTGACTGATACCTGTAGTGGGGACGCAGGTAGA
This sequence comes from Myxine glutinosa, assembly GCF_964187855.1. NCBI lineage: Eukaryota > Metazoa > Chordata > Myxini > Myxiniformes > Myxinidae > Myxine > Myxine glutinosa. The sequence goes on from NC_136261.1 coordinate 419,674,204, forward strand.
TTAGTATGGATGATAATGACGAGGGAGCGCAATAGTTTAAAGGGACGACTGGGAAGCGCAAGTTTCAGAGGGGAGTAGTTAGCTGAGATGATGCCGTGTGTGTGAGGATTGAACAGGTGAGGATTGAACAGGTGTGATCGAACAGGTGTGATTGCACAGGTGTGCAACTGGACAGGTGTGTGGAGCAGTGTGTGAGTAATGAGTGTTGTGGATCAGCGCGAATGCGCTTGGGGAGAGAAGGGTGCAGGTGGCACCAGGTGTGAGAGCACAGGTGTGCAAGTACAGGTGTGTGGAGAGAGTTGGAGTAAGTGGTACGGAGTGGTGTGCATGGTGCGAAGGTGTGAATGGGGGAAGAGTGGACCCCCATCACGGATACCCGGGGCGGGTAGTGTAAGTGTTAGGTAGAGGGTACAGGTAAATTGTGGTTGGATATTGGCATCTGTGGTGCAGTTGCAGAATGGTGTTGTGGATGGGTGCATTAGTGTTGTGGAAATGGCTGGGCGTGTAGCCTGTTAGTGTGTGTAGTTGGTTGGGCACTCCACCACTGTGAGGATGTCGGCCAGGTGAGGCCGCAGGTGGGCTCTGGGAGCCGGTAGTTGTGGATGGGGCCCGAGGATCCGGAGGACGGACCCGGGTAGCCCAGTGCCAGAGAGGGCACCGAGTGGGGAGAGCGCCAGAGGGCCTTCCCCAGGTAGTTAGGTTAGGGTAAGGAGCAGGTAAGCTCGGAGGCAACTGCAGTGGTGGAGGTGTGCAGGTGGGTAGACCCGCTGGGAGAGGTACACGCCACAGCCCAGAAATTGTGCGAGGGCACCGGGAGATGAATCGGGGGAGTGAGACCCCAAATTGAAAAGCACCACAGTTGGTCAATGGGAATTGGTTTTTAGAACCCATAGTGTAAGTTGGCCAATGGATTGGCAGGGAAAGACCCCGGGTAGTGTAAAGTTGTTAAAGTCATTTAGGAAATAGTTAGGATTGATGAACCTGTCGCACCATACGCAGCCACTTACCTGTGGTGATGATGATGACTCCACACCTGTGTTTTCTTTGTTTTGTGTTGCAGGAAGTAAGGACTGCTGTTGGATTTGTGAGACGCATCACGACGTGGATGAGACATTGGGGTGATTCCATCTCTCCCTCCCTAGGAGGGACTGATGATGAATTGGTAATGGCAAATTTTGATGTTCAGTTGGAGATGGCAAATTTTGATGAGAGTTGAAAATGGCAAATTTGATTGGTTAGGAGGGAGAGAAGACGAATTTGGTATATGGGAGGAACGGGGAAGACAGTAGGGACGTTTGTTGATTTGTAAAGTAGATGTTTATGGGTAGTGTTGTGTTTTGTGGATACAGCAAGGGGTAAGGGAGGGGCCATGTAGGTTACCTGGTGGGGGGGGGGGGCGTACGGTAGGAACGTACCTGTCTCACCTGGTTCCCATGTGCCCCCAGTGTGCATTACCTTGCATTGCGTGCACTTTTGCGCCCTTACCACCTTACTCACTTGTCTGCTTCTTTTGTCTCCCACCTCCGAGGATCTGGCTTTGGGGCAGAGAGAGAGGAGAGAGAGGTGCTGGCTCCGCAGTTGTGGGCCTGCACTTTCGCTGCTTGCTGCCTGGATCGATACACCATATGGACCGCAATGTTTGTGGCCGCCCACCATGGACCGCAGTTCTTTTGCGGCCAAACACCACCCATTGATGGACCTCTGGGTCAACGTGGCACCTATGCCAAACAGGTGAACCACTAATAGTTGGCCCCCTGACGGCCACAATAAAGAAATGGACGCGGTTGGCGCCTTTCGTTATTTTGAAAGAAGTAAGAAGGCCAAGTGCACCACACGAAGAGCAAGAGGCACCTGCAGGGTTAGGGGTTGTTGTTTTTATTTAACGAACAATGGTGACTGCACCGATTGGTGCTTGGGGTGGTGCTTTTGGTGCTTGGACGGGGTGCTCTGCACATTATTAAAGGCCGTAAGGCGACAGAGCACTCGTGGGTTGGTGTATCGATGCTGGCATGCGTGCTCTCTCTATGCATAACATCTGCATGTGTTCCTCCAAAAACAGGTCCTGGATCGTAGTGTAAATATCAGCGTAGTCTTGTAAATAATGCTCCCTACCGGCTGTATGTTTAGTTTGCGAATTCTTTCCGCAATTCGGTTATCCTGTGGGTGTGTTTCTGTGAGGAGAAGGGTGCAACGTCGCAGGGGGACATATTTACTCATTTGTGAATATCTGTAAAACTGTCGCACTCAGGGTAGAGTTAATAGTAGAGGGAACTACATCTGAGTGCCACACTAAAATAGGTAAAAAATTATCGGGTCGGGACGCCCCGAGGGTAGAGAAGGGTGCAATGTTGCGGATATGGCATTTGGCCTCCATATCCGCTTGTAAATATTCCCCTATTTCCCCAATACTCCCCAACTATCCCCAATCCCCCATTCCCTAGTCCCATTGCCTGTAAATAACACTCTGTAGAACCGACCTTCCCCTTTTTCCCCCATTAAATGTCGTGCCCAGGTCCACCGCATCTCACGTAGACAACTTTCGGACATCTTGCTAGTTATTCTTAGTCTATGTCAGTTAAGGACTCGTTTCCATTAATTCTGACTCTTCGTTGCACCAGAATGTGATTGTATGGCACCAGTAGTGAGTTTAGGACCTCCCCTTACCTCCTCCCATCTTCCCCATGAAACAACTACAACAACAGAGGAGATTGGGGGCGGCGCGGCGCTGGGAGTGTGCGTCCTCACTCCGGCGTGGTTAGCCGCCATTGCCCATGCGCTCCACGCGGTTACCACGAAGGGGCTGGCTGTCAGCTCCTCGTCAGGGGCGGAGCCGATAACCCCCCCGCACCCAATAAGAAGGGCGGACTGATTCCATCTGGGGCGGAGCTAACTAGCCGAGGGCGTGTCACTCCCCGCCGGATATGCGCAGCCACTTACCGGACGTGAGGTCAGATGCGCCCCGAGCTTGAAGAAGAGCCAGTCGCCACCTCCGAGCGCTGAGTGAGACCTCCCGCATCTCTGGACCGGACCGGGTCGATTCTGTCCCTGAGCCAAGAGTGCACCTTGAGCCATCGACTACCCGCCTTCCTTGCCATCAATCCCCGTGTGAGTCAGTCTTGTCCCGTTTATCTGTCGTCTGTCGGGGTTAAGATAAGACCGTGTTTAAGTGCCTATCTTTCTATGCTGTCTCTTTCTCATCCCTGTAATCTAACCTTCCGCAATATTATAACCTCCTCCGGAGGTCTTGAGAACCGTATCCCTGGTGTCGTGTCATTTTAAACCCAGCCGTTGTGTCCTTTCCTCAATTGATTTAGCGTAGCGCGACTCGGCCAAGGTTCGAGTATAATCGGGTAACTTGTGCGAACACGGCGGCCATTCCGCTCGGCCCACCATAACATCAAAGTCGTGTCCGTAACAATATGTTTCTCCTTCTCATTATTCTTCCTTTTACCAGCAACAGAAACTCCATAATCAAGTGCATTTAGCAACTCAATATATACCCTATCTTCCTCTCTTTCCATATCAAGTGGTTCCTCAAAATATTTTGAACCGCTGAATCCGGAGTTTGTTAGAAGAAACATTAATCTTGGAGTTAATTCAACATTTGGTTGAGCAGAACTTAAGAACACCAATTTATCATTAAATATCAATAACTTTTCTTTCACAAGATGGAACTGTGCTGGTTCTTCTGTTGGAATGAGACCTGCTCTGGTTTTTGAACCCGCCGAATATTCATTGTTTTGAAGAGCTTCCACAACATAATTAGGGGGTTGATTTACCTCCTCAAGTTTGCGAAATAATCCTTCATCATCATATTCTAATTCTCCAAGTTCTTGCTCTGTCATTTGACTAAAATCTTTGAGCATTTGAAGTTTTTTCGGAGTAATTTCTAAAGTGGGAACTGGAGGTGTAATCTTTTGTTGAGTTTTTTAAAGTGGTTTAAAAAATTTATCTTGTTTCCTTTCAAAGGCTTCTTCACCAGGTAGTTTTTGTCTCCGTTTCTTCTTTATCTCTTCCTGTTGTTTTACAACTTTTGAAACCAACTCTTGATGTTCTTTAAACTTTCTTGCTCTTTCTTCGGTATTCATTTTCTGTATTTATATATTGAAAAATATCATTTCATGAATTGTAAAGGTCAATGGGAAAATTTTCCTTTTCTTCATCATTATAGTAAATGTGTTGAAATAAATCCTTTTCTTTAAATATTTCATCAAATTCTTTATTGGTATTAATACGAGTTGTTATTTCTTCTTCACTAATACTTGTATCTCTGCTTTTCATACGTTTGCGTTGAGTCTCCTCATCGATATCAAAACCGAATGATAAAATCTTAACTCCATCACCACACAATAATTGTTTAATAATTTGTCTCATTCCTTCAGGATTAGTTTCTAAAATCCCAAGACCATTAGATTTTACTTTATTTAACTCACTCTTACAATGTGAATATTTTGTAGAACCAAGAGAGACCTCCTCAAATATTTGACCTTCGTTCCTCAATCGCATATGGTCCTCCATTGAAATGTAGTTATAATCTTTCCCTTCTACTTCTCCTGGTCGCTTTGCTCTGGTTGTAGTACTCACAAAACGAATCATAGGGTGTTTTTAAAAAAAACTTACAAGCTTTTCATTTTTACTATTCAAGAGTTTAGATTTATGAAAGTTCTTTCCGAAAGCAGATTTACCCACAAGATTAATAATAATAGTTATCATTCATGTGTGTAAAATATCAGTTAGTATCTCATCTTGTTTCACAACAATATATTTATATTTTCCAATCGTGTGTTTCATATAATTTTCAAATTCTTTTTTACGACATAATGTAGAGCAATTATCTCTCCAAAAATTATTTACATCTATTGAATTTAACTTAAATAAAATAAAAGTATTGGCATTGTTTCTTATTGAGCGTCGAGGGAGTTGAAAATATGATTGACTAAGATAAATACAATTACAAGAAGAATGTCTCCCTCTTGTGTAGTAGCTATCCATTACTGCTTGGTTTCTCTCATTAACACAATCATCAAAGATAACGAGGTTCTTTTTTGATTTATCTAAATCTTGAGGTGAAGGTATATCATCCGTATTATCACTGAGAATACAAGTTATGGGTTTTGGTTTCGGTTTCTGTGTATCACAAAATAGTTGTATTATATCCTCAATGTTAAAATCATTTAGTTTGTTTTGAAGTTTAAATAAACCGATGATGACTTCCTCTTTAAGACCCACGTTAAAACCTTGTGAGAGTAGTTGATACTCGGGTTGAAAACTTGACTTTGTAAAAATTATTAAATTATCATAATCTAAAAAATTAGGACGAAGGAGCATCTTTAAAAGCAAACAGGTTTTTCCACATCCGCTTGAACCAACTATTAGACATCTCAATGAATTTGGAATATTTTTATGGTTATTAAATTTTATCTTATTTTCCCAAACGGGTAAAAAATCATTCATTTCTATATTTGGAAAACAAGTCATCTAACTTTTTTTGAGCTATTTTAGAAACTCTATATTTTATCCTGAGTTCAGGTTTAATTTCAAAATAATTCATTATTTTATTTATATAGTATCTTGTATTAACATTTCCATTAAAATTATTTTGAATAATAAATATCATTAAATCCTTATACATTTCCTCAATACAAATAGTCTCTTCCCTTGTAAGAAATGGTGTATTATCATCATAATACTTAACATCTTTAGAGATCTCGCGAGATCACGGCGAGGTCACGTCTTTTTGAAGCTGCTCCATGCGCTCACGCTCTCGAAGCTAAGTGATCTTTAACAATCGTGTTTTTGTCGAGACTGTATCTATCTTTCGGTGTGTGTACCTACAGCATATCTTTTGGAAAATTTTCGGTGCTAATTTTTCGTACATGCATGCACAATCGTCGGTTAATGGTATCGAGTATTCTGCGGCCTAGTACTCATAGGCTTAGACTACCATACCGTCTCCGACCTTGTGGTTTTGTTTTTCTCTCAGCGATTCGTCGAATGCGCTGAAATTATTTTCGTTCTCTGTTTCGTCCCAGTCGTTCACCCCATACCTCCTTGTTTAATATCTGTACTCACAAAAAAAAAAAAAACCCCCAAAAAAATATTTCCTTCCCAGGACTTATTCGTTTATTTGTTGTTCTTTTTGTTCGTTCGTTCTTCGTTCGCGATCACGCGGTTAGAAATGTATAATCTCTCCCCTGAACAACTATTTTCTCTCATATATTATAACACCCTTTTCTTCTTTTCCTACAAAAGGATGCTTTCGTCTTGCTTACCAAATCTATTCATTCCAAAAAATATATATAATACCATCTCTTACAGTTCCTCCTTTCTACATTCCCTAAACTATCCAGAACTCCACCCCTCCTCCAGTGTCCTCAAACGTATTTTTGACTCGAAGGTCTCAAACTCATTTTGCAAAAAATGTTCGTTTCCCATGAATCGTACACTTTTCAAAATCCAATCTCACCCCTCCCCTCCAAATCCTCCCTATCACCCATCCCTTTCAAATCTCCCCCCTTGCCCCTTCCCTCCCCTCCCTCCTAAACTCCCCCACACCCCTCCCCTCCGAGACTCTCCCTCGCTCCTCCCCTCCTAGACTCCCCTCTCACCCCTCCTCCTCAAAGCATCCTCCCTGCTTCTTCCCCCTTCCAACTTTCACCTTCATCTCCCCAAACCTTCTGCCTCGCTCTTCCCCCTCCTCAAATAACACGTCACTGTGCCTCACCCAATCTCCATCAAACCTTTTGTCCGCCCCATTCTTCCCTTTCTCCAAGCTATTCTAAAATCTCTGAAATCTCTGACACACCTTCAACAGCTCTCCCTACCTCTTCCTCCTCTTCCACATCTTACCCTACCCCTCCCCCCCCCTGTTCTGGACCCGATGCTCCCCCTTCCTCTTCATTAATGGTATGGACCTCAAACATCCGGGGCCTTCACTCAAACTTGACTGACCTCTCCATACAGGTTGCTTCTGACAAACCAGATGTGATCTGCTTCACAGACACTTTCCTCCTTCATGATGTCTCTGATGCCTTGGTATCTCTCCCAGGTTACTCCGTCCTCCGGTATGATAGACCTGAGCCTCGTCCTGGAGGTGGGGTTGCTATATTTATAAAAAAACTCTCTTCCTCACTCACCCTCCACTGCCCTCTCTCCACCTCACCCCCAGGAATACCTTTGGCTACGGCTTCCCCTTCGCTCCCACCTTTTGATCATATGTGTGTTGTACCGTCCACCAAACAGTGATGACTCCATCTACATCTCAATGTCTGATAATATGGACCAACTTCTATCTACCCATCCCAACTCTCTCTTCCTCATATGTGGTGATTTCAATTGTCACCATGCCAGTTGGCTGGGTGTGGGTACCTCTCTCACCAGCCATGGCTCTTCAGCAAAGGACTTCTGCGACTCACTGGGACTGACACAATCTGTCAATTTCCCGACCCGGATCTCAGTCAACGGAGCATCTTCTCTTCTGGATTTGGTTATGACTAACTTCCCTGAAAATGTCTGCTGCTCTTCTACTGCTCCAATCGGCTCATCTGATCATGTGCTTGTCAAAGTGGACATCTCTCTGACCATTCTCAGAGAGCCTCCTCAGCGTCGTCGAGTCTGGCATTTCACTCAGGCCAACTGGCACGGTCTTCAAGCAGCCATCAATCATCTGGACTGGTCTCCCATCTCTACCGCCTCTGACATCAACTCATCCTGGGAATTCTTTCAAAGTAAATTGCTCTCTCTCATGCACAGATTTATCCCATCTCGTCTTCAGTTGTCATACCCTTCCTCCCGTCCATGGTACACGGAATCTTGTGGTGAGGCTGTTGCCCTGAAACAACTTGCTTTCGTCTCCTGGAAAGCAAATCCAATGGAAGGAAATCTCATTTCCTTTCACAAAGCCCGAAACAAGTGTGTGTCCACCCTCAGGAGAGCCAGGAAACAATATCTCACCACTCTCAAGACCGAACTCTCTTATCTGTCTCCCTCTTCCAAATCCTGGTGGCATCTGGTCAAATCTGTTTCTGGTGTTTGTTCCCCCTCCATCCCCTCCCTCACCTCAAACGGCTTAACGGCTGGCTCCGCACGTGAAAAAGCTGAATGCCTCAACTCTGTGTTTGCCTCTAAATATTGTGTCCCAAACCCATCCCTCTCTGTACCCACCATACCCAGTCGTACCCAGCTGCTCCTGGACTCTGTGTCCTTTCCTCCTGACAAGGTGGAAAAGTTTCTGTCAACCCTCGACTCTGATTCTGCAACTGGTCCTGACGGCATCAGCCCACGGGTCCTAAAATCATGTTCTTCTGCTCTTTCACTCCCTCTTTCTGTTCTCTTCACCCTCTCTTTTGCTCAAGGTCATCTGCCATCTGTTTGGAAATCAGCCAACATCACCGCTTTGCACAAAAAAGGTGCAAAAACAGATCCCAGCAACTACAGACCAATCAGCCTTCTCCCAATTATCAGCAAAGTCATGGAATCCATCATTGCTTCAGATATTAAATCTTTCCTCTTCTCCAATGGCTTGATATCTGATCATCAATTTGGTTTCAGACCTGGTCACTATACTCTGGACATGCTGCTTCTGCTTTCTCAACAATGGATGGAAGTCCTCAACGCCAAACAGGAAATTAGAGCTGTCTCCCTTGACATTTCACGTGCCTTCGATACGCTCTGGCACCCTGCTCTGCTCACCAAACTCTCCTCCTTTGGTATCCATGGAAATCTCCACGCATGGCTGGCGGACTTCCTATCTGGTCGTAGTCAACGTGTGGCCCTGAATGGGTTTCTCTCATCTCCTCTTCCTGTTCAGGCTGGAGTTCCCCAAGGTAGTGTTCTGGGCCCTGTTCTTTTTCTGGTCTTCATCAATGATCTCTCTGACTCTCTTGAAAATCCTCTCTATCTCTTTGCTGACGACTCTACTCTCTGTCGCTCCATTCCTCATCCCTCAGATCGGCAGTCTGCAGCCTCCTCACTCTCTGCAGACCTTGACAAAATCACAGACTGGTCAAACAAGTGGAACATGTCTTTCAATCCTGACAAATCTCACACTCTTACAATGTCTCTCCAAAAGGACCGACTGGACAACCCTCCCATCTACTTTCTCAACAATCCTCTCAAAGAAGTTCTGTCGCTCAAGCTTTTGGGTCTCACTATCTGCCATGATCTTTCTTGGGAAGACCACATTTCCAAGCTGGCCTCCAAAGCCAGTCGCCGACTGGGCATCCTTCGTCGTGCGAAGTCCTTCCTTGGCACACCTGAGCTCCTCACCACATACAAGGCTTTCATCCGCAGCTCAATGGAATACTGTTCCCCCCTCTGGGCTGGTGCTCCTGCCTCACACCTTGCTCGGCTTCACGCTGTTGAGGCCAAAGCTTTCAGAATCATTGGAATTTCCTGCGATGTAGTCAATGCCGAGGGCCTTTCACTCACTCACCGCAGGCAGGTTGGTGGTCTTTCTGTCTTCTACCGACTCCTCTCCGGCCTTGCTCCCCCAGCTCTCTCTGTGCTCTGTCCCCCCAATATTCCTTCAGGTCGCACAAGATCTGCCTGCAACCCTCTTATGGTTAAACTGCCAAAGTCTAGGCTCTCTGCTCACCTTCACTCTTTCATTCCCCTTTTCTCCCGCCTCTGGAACAAACTCCCCCACTCCCTTCAATCCCACTCCTCCCTCCAGGTCTTTAAAACAGCTGTTCACCACCATCTCTTATCTTCCCCCATCGAAAACCTTGATCTTTTCTACCCCCGGTAATTCACCCCAGAGTCCTTGCAGTGTTCATATGTTTTAATCCTCTCCCACCTCCCCCCCCAAGTCCTCCCGATGTCCCTGCTTTCAAATGTTGTGTTTGTGTCCTTCCCCTTCTTCCCCCTCTCTTGTGTGTCCTCCCCCCTCTCTCCCAATCTTGTCTGCCGCTCCCCTTGTTTTTTGTGTTTTGTGTGTCGGTTTGTCTTTTTGTGTGATTAATGTTTGCTCTTTCACGAGCCTCGATCTTGTATACAAAAAAAAATAAAAAATAAAAAATTATTAATAGATCGCGTTTTACTGGAGCTGAGGTCTTTACTGAGAACTTTTGTGTGATCCATTTGATTAACCAGAGTATTGAAATGGACAAACCTATTTATATTGGAACATCAATTCTTGATTTATCAAAGTCATTAACGTTTGAATCCTTTTATAATAACTTGAGGAAGAAATATCAAAATGATGTTAGTCTACTTTATATGGATACAGATAGTTTATTTTTCAAATTAATACTGATGATGTTTATTCAGACATGAAAAAGGACATCAATATCTATGACACTAGTAATTACAGTCCAGAGAGTGAGTTGTTCTCTTCTAAAAATAAAAAGGTGATTGGAAAGTTTAAGGATGAATTAGGAGGAAATGTCATGAGTGAATTTGTGGGATTGAGGTCCAAGGCTTATGCTTATAAATACATTGTGATGTGAATAACATTGAAAAGACTGATAAGAAGTTAAAAGGTGTAAAGAAAAATGTTATTAAAGAAACAATAAACTTTAAGGATTATTATAACTGTTTAACAACAAAGAACGAAGAGTTTAGAAAGATTAATGGAATAAGAAGTTATAAACATAAATTATATTCAGAAGAGGTGAATAAGAAAGCATTGGGGGCTTTTGATGATAAGAGGTTTATTTTAGAAAATGGAATTGATAGTCTCCCTTATGGTTATATAAGTATATAAGTGATAAGTTAAAAAGGGGGGGTGGGGGGGGGGGGGGAGTTGGGATTTTAACGGGCTACCGCCGCCTTTTTACTATTATATAAATGATAGAACCAAGTACCAACCAGACTAAAGAGTGGAGGTGTAATCAACCTTGGTATATAAATGGTAAACATAACGAATGTGAAAAATATCAAATAGGTATAATTGAAAAGACAACTGGTAAAAAAGTTTACAAAACAAATAAGAGAATTAATTTAAATACCGGTGAATTGGGTAAAAAAGATGGAAATATTTTTAAGTGGACAGAAAACTTTGATGGTTGTCAGGAAAATATAAACGTTAATTTTAAAATGGTATGTGGCACTGGAGGCGCTCAAACAAGAACATTGAGGGAGGTTTACGATTTATTCTTATCTCAGTTAAAATATCTTAATAAAGAACCAAACTCAAACATCTTTTTTGTTCATATATTAGATGGTGAAGAGAGTGGCAAAAGAATTAAATTATTTCCCACACATAAACAAATATTTGTAGGATCGATGTTTGAGTGGTCTACTCGGAATCATTGATAGTACCATAAGACCAAGGGGGGATCATTGTTTGAGTGGTCTAATGAACAACATTAAGGATAGGTGTCAAAAGGCTAAAAGGTTCGTAAAGAGGTGAGAGGAAAATTAACATGTAAGTGTATGGGTCGATGTTTGAGTGGGTTAAAGATAATCTGCCAGATGATATGTAGAAGAAGGATTATAGGTCAAAAGTGTTTGAGTGGTTTAATGAACAACATTAAGGATAGGTACTATAGACCAAAGGTTCATAAAGATTAGGGTGGGAGAAATAGAGGTGTTAATGGGCAATGAGGTTAAGAGGAAAATTAACATGTAAGTCAATGGGAAAATGAGAGTGTCCCAGAAGCAATATATATACACTACTCACAACACTCTATGGGGCTCTAAGCGCACGGACAGTAATGGTTCTTGTGTGGAGAAGGTGATGGATGTCCTTGACTTAGTAATACTGAATGATGGTATTGGAACTTTCATAAATCCTGGCTCTGGTCGGTCTTCCCCTCTTGACCTCACGATAGTCTCTGCCTCACTTGCAGCAAGGTGTGAATGGAGGGTTCTTCCCGACAGTCTGGGTAGTGACCACCTCCTGGTGGTCACTCACCTCAAATTGGAGAGAGATCTGGAGGGGTTGGATAGGCCTCCCTCATGGAGTCTTTCGAGGGATAATTGGGGTAACTTTTCCAGATGTTGCTCCAAGGTGGTCAAGCCTGAATTATTTAACGAGAATCCTGATATCTTCAGTAATAGTTTAGTCAATTGAGTTTATTGCAGTGCTCTCGAGTCTATCCCCACTTGTAAAGGTCAGATCGGTCAGAGAATTAAAGTTCCCTGGTGGAATGAGGAATGCGTGAGGGCCATTAAGGCCAGAAAGCCTTCCTTTAAAAAAGTTAGGAAATCCTTGCTGCTTCAAGATGCTATCGAGTTCAAGAGAAGAAGAGCTCAAGCTCAGCGGGTAATTAAACGTGCTAAGTCAGAGTCTTGGTGAGCATTTTGTGCGTCTATTAATCCGGACACCTCCATCAGTTCTGTTTGGTGCAGGGTTAGAAGCATGTATGGTAGGAGGGGAGGAGGGTGGTCGATAGCTTGGCTGGTCAGCCATAATGCCCCTGTTTATTCGAGCCAGGAGAAGGCCTCTGCTTTGGCGTCCTGCTTTTCAGATCAGTCAGGTGATGATCTTGTCGATTCGGAGTCAGGTGAGGCCAAGCGTCAGTTTGACTCCCAGCACAAAGACATTCTCTGTGATGTAAGCCCGGATAACTCCCCGCTTAACATGGATTTCTCTCTGGATGAATTAAAGCATGTCATTTCCAAGTCCAAGAATAGTGCTCCTGGCCCTCATTCGCTCACTCACTCTATGTTCAAGCACATGGACGATAGTGTCTTGGAAGTGTTTCCGGTGTTGATCAATAAGGTCTGGGCTTCAGGAAGGCTCCCTTGTGCGTAGAAGCATTCCATAATCATTCCTGGTCTAAACCCTGGTAAGGATCCTACAGATCCATCCTCTTACCGCCCTATAGCTCTTATTTATGTTGTTAACACACTTATGGAGAAGATGGTTAATGAACGCCTGACATTTTATTTAGAAAAGAATAATCTGCTTAATAGTCATCAGAGTGGATTCAGGAGGGGTCGGTCCTCTTCAGATCAAATAGTCTCTCTGGCGAATGACATTAGGAAGGCTTTCATCATCCGCGAGTCGGTGCTGGGGGTCTTCCTTGATATTCAGAAGGCCTATGATTCTGTCTGGGGGACGGTCTTCTGTTTAAGATTCACCAGTTAGGCATCAGGGGCAGACTTTTCTGGTGGGTCCGTGACTTCCTGTCTGGCAGATCTTTTCAAGTGCGTGTTGGTGCTGCTTTGTCCCCCGTGTTTCTCACTAAAAAGGGCATCCCTCAGGGTAGTTGTATTAGCCCCTCCCTTTTTAACATAATGATAAATGATGTTGCCTCTATTCCAGGGGTGCAGGATAATTTGTCTTTGTTTGCCGATGATATAGCTATCTGGGTTCGGGGCAGGAACTGTGCGTTCATCTCCAAGCTCCTTCAGGCTGATGTTGTCAGTATTGAGCAGTGGGCTGCAAAATGGGGTTTTGTCATTTCTGGGCCAAAGTCTAAGCTTGGAATCTTTGCCCTCAAGAGAAAGGTTGAGGACGCCAGGTTAACAGTCAATGGCACAGCTCTAAAAGTCTCTCCGGTGGTCCCTTTTTGGGGGTTATCTTTGATAAGGGCTTAACCTGGAATTGCCCATTGTGCCAAACTTGTAGCTAAGTGCTCGAAGGGTCTCAACCTTCTCCGTTGTATCTCGGGAACTTCTTGGGGTGCCCACCAGGATAGCCTCCTTATCTTGTACAGAGCTCTAATACGTTCGCACTTTGATTATGGGTGTCAAACCTTTTGGGACATGTCCCTGTCCATCTGGAGGAGGTTGGAAGGAGTTCAGTCCAAAGCTCTCTGCATATGTCTTGGTGCCTTTAAAAGCTCTCCAGTGAGCGCTCTCCTGGTTGAAGCAGGCGAGTTGCCTTTGTCACTTCGATGGGAAGTGTCTATTCCCAAATACTGGTCCAAATGCATTTCCTTCGGGGTAAATCATCCTGGCAGTTCTCTGTTCCTGGATTGTTGGGAGTATCATGCTCTCGGTAAACGCCATCGGCTTCCCCCTTTTGGTCTCAAGTGTGTTAGGGCGGTTAAAGGGTTGGGGTTGGACCTCCCCCGGATAACTCAGCCAATAAAGTGTCTCTATGGCCGCCTTGGACCCTCGTGGTTCCAAGAATTCTCTTGGATTTACAGAGTATGACAGACAGGGGCAATCCCGTCGTGACAAGTACCATGGCTGTTGAATTCATTCACAAGTTTTGGAGTCAATCTCTCCATGCTTATACAGATGGCTCCAAAGATCCGTGTCTTGCCTGTACTGTGGCTGCCTTCTGCATCCCTGATGTGCAGGTGACCAAGGCTTTCAGGCTTTCAGACCACCTGTCGGTATTTTCGGCAGAACTTTATGCTATTGTTTTGGCTCTTGAATGGATCATAGACTTTTATCCCCTCAGCGCGGTCATATTTTCCGACTCTCTCTCAGCACTGATAGCGCTAAGGTCGTTCCAGCCTGGCAGTAGGAACAAATTGGTTCTGGAGGTAATTCATCTCGTTAGTTTGGCCTATTGGAGGGGCTCGGTCGTCGATCTTTGTTGGGTCCCGGCCCATGTGGGCATTGCAGGCAATGAAGTGTGTGATCAGGCGGCCAAACGTGCCCTCAATGTGGATTTTGAAACCCCGGTTCCGCTAGGCCAGGCAGACTTCTCTAATTTAATTAAACAGAAAATTAACGTTATATGGCAAAAGTCAGTGGGACTCCTCCCCTAAGGGGAGGTGGTGTCACAAGGTGCATCCATCGATCGTGTCCTTGGGGTCGTCTCCCCGGCTCCCTCGAAGGGAGCAGTCCATCTTATCTCGACTTAGAATTGGACATTGTTTTCTCAATTTTTATCTTCACAGGATCGGGTGCCATCCCTTGGGGTGGTGTGATCGGTGTAGGTTCCCGAAGTTTTGGACCATGTTTTTTCTATTTGTCCGCGTTATATTAATGCTAGATCTCGTCTTCAGCTTTCTGTCCGTGGAATGGGGATCACGTGGTCAGGTCTGCCGGAAGCCTTTTGCTGGCTGGATCTGAAACATCCTGGTTTTTGTAGATCAGTTTTAAAGTTCATCAAATATACGGGGTTAGCAGTGTGAGTCCCTAGTTTTTCTCATGTAAACCTCCTGGCATGGTTTTGTTTGGATGTTAGGATGCGTGGCGTATACAGAGCCTCGCGGCTCTGAAAGCGCCATTACACCTCAAAAAAGAAGAAGAAGGAACACTCGAGGCACTCCTGCAAATAAGGTGAAGGTGCGACGAGCATTTGTTCGATTATCGGGAACACGTGAAACCAGAATGGTTTCACCGACGCATTACATCATCGTACACGTACCAACGTGATAAAACGTCATCACGACATGGAGTAAAAAGTTGTAATTGAAAACCCGATCCACACCAGGTAACCCGGTTTATAACGCGTGTCCCATCATTTCTGTGTCGATTCCTCGAGTGAAGTGAATCACATTTAAAGACCATTGTTGGATACCTGGCTTAAACGTGTACACTGGACAATGGCTGAAGTGTAACCTGGAGTCCCGATTCCCTGTCCTTGTACAACTCCATCATGTTCGATCGAATGAACTCTATAACAATCGGTACACGTGATCTTGTCTCCCAGGAGGAATGTGTTGGGGGTTGTCGGTGGATTGTGTCATCATAATGCGCTGCGACGTCACAGACGGGTGTTTCAACAGTTCATTTCACGACTCGATAACAATCAGTAAACGTGATCTTGTCTTCCAGGAGGAATGTCTTGAGGGTTGTCGGTGGAATCATTACCTTATTACAATTTACCTGGACCTTGATACAGTATTCGCTTGTTCATGAAGAATAACCGTTTGATTTGAACACCTGGAAGCACCTGTACAGGTAAGAAAAGGGGATCGATGTGAGGGAGAGCAATGGGAATGTCATGTGCTTCACCTGAACCTGGTCCTGGACGTATTTCACCTGGACATTTACCCTCATGGCTAAAATGATCCCGCTTTACCGACGATCTCGAACATGTCCGGTTTCGAATCCTGACCCAGGTATAAACTGCCGTCCAGGTGTTTCACGGTGGGAATAATTTGTGTTCTCATAAAATTAATTGCGAGTAATTGTGAAACACGTAAACAAAACCGAATACCTGTATCGATTATTATGAATGTTTAATTGTCCTTGAGAGATGATTTTACCTTCAAGTGAAATTACCTTCAGTACAAGAACTCCATGTTTTTAATAACCAAAAATATCTGTTCAGAGATTGTACCAAAGAAGGTATTTTATCTCTCCTATTAGTGCAGTGGCCTCGGCCCTAAAAATTAGGTACACCCCTACCGGAGGTATAACAAGCTGGGACCGGTCTCATTTTAACCGTCTCGGCCTCTAGTTTTTGAAGAATGATGTTGTAGTTGCAGCAATTTTGTACGACATGCTAAATTAACCCCTTATTTCCGACAACATGCAATAAATGGACCCATTTCATCATTTTCTTATTTCATTAAAATAGCCCTATAGATTTTTAGTTATGGTGGTTACATCAATGTTATTCATTGAAATGGAACTGTAGCAACCCATTTCAGGTAGTTCTAAGCTGCTAGGGGGTTAGGGGGCCAAAATTATACCACAAATTTGGCAATTTTTGGCAAATTTGACCGAAATGAATTTTATTTTCTTCTTTTATATCAATAAAACCTGTTATTTCAGTGACAACCCTGATTTGTTTTATTGGTAACTATGTCTCATTGATATAAAAGCTTGTTTTCGTGCAATGTAATGGGTACAACATGGGCCATTAACCCATTGTTTGCGACTGCACATAAAAGTCCATTTTTCACCAATTTGCCTAAATCTCTGCATTTAGCCTGGTTATCTTAAAACTGGTGGTTGCATCACCGTCTTTCATTGAAATAGACTCATATCAGTGTGTATTAAGTGGTTAAGCCAGTAGGGGAGTTAAAGGGCCAAAGATGTACCCTAAATTTGGCACTTTTTACCAAAAAATTGAAACCGATCTCGTCTTCCATTCTATGATCATCATGATAATCAGTACGAAAATCTGATTGTTTGATCAGCTAGAAACAGTCTGTCGGAAGTCTCATTATAAAAGTCTCTTTTAGGACAGTGGAAGGGCACAGCATGGTCCATTAACCCCTTGTTTACAGTGGCACACATAACCGTAACATAACTCACCTAAAATCTGGTTGCATGGTACGTTAGGGCGGGCCATACTTTTTTTTTTGTAAATCAATCGAGAGGGGTGTTCATATTACGTATTTTGGTGTGTAGAACACAAATCTGAGGTTTTAAAAAATTCTGATAACCCTAACCTACATCAATTTGCAGTTGATTATTATTAAATTTTTGATTATTTTGCTATTCTTCTGGAAAAAGAGAGACGTTTTTTTATTTTGAAGTTAGGGCTTTTATTTTGGTAACTTCCTGTTGGGACGGCAGTTCTAGCCATCTTGTTGCTGAAAGCTCGATGTTGAGGAGGTTGGCAATCCTTGTCCATCTGTCTTCTCTTCTCTTCTTGTGGCATTGCCAGTAAGTACGTTTTTGATTAGGAACCTGAGGAACAAATAGATAATAATTTTAGATGTAAATTACCTTGTTTTATATTATATTTGTTAATTTATTTGTGTACTTACCTATTGCTAGCCTGATTTACATGTGAAGGAAAATAGTGACCTGTGAAGTGAATATTTTGACGGTTTTCTGTAATACCTGTGTAATACCTTAATATCTGTCTGTAGTGGATACTTACCTGTGTATTATTGTTTTTATTTCAGTGTGAACTACTAAAAATGTCTCAAGTCAGAACAAGAATGAAATCAAGTTCTCATTTAAGTAATCTTGTTGGCACTGGGCAGGAGCTGTTGGTGTCTGAACTGCCAACTGTGAGGGATATCCTGAGGTATGGCATCTACTTGAGGGAGCAAAGTGAAGATGACAGGAGGAACTACCCAGTGGATCAGCTCGTGTCTGACATCTACCCTGGTCTGATTATTATTATTATTATTTTTTTGTATACAAGATCGAGGCTCGTGAAAGAGCGAACATTAATCACACAGAAAGACAAACCGACACATAAAACATATAACATAGGGAGCGGTAGACAAGATGGGGAGAGAGGGGGAAGGACACAAACACAACATTTGAGAGCAGGGACCGAGACACATGGAGACATCGAGAGATCTGAGAGAGGGCGAGGGCTTTGGGGGGGGGGGCGTGGGAAGGGGGCGGTGGGAGAGGTATAAAACATATGGACACGGCCAGGACTTCCAGGAAAGAAGTTGGAATTTCAAACAAGGTGGATCTGGGGTGAATTAGCGGGGGTAGAAAAGATCAAGGTTTTGGATGGGGGAAGATAAGAGATGGTGGTGAACAGCTGTTTTAAAGACCTGGAGGGAGGAGTGGGATTGAAGGGAGTGAGGGAGTTTGTTCCAGAGGCGGGAGAAAAGAGGAATGAAAGAGTGAAGGTGAGCAGAGAGCCGAGATTTTGGCAGTTTAACCATCAGAGGGTTGCTGGCAGATCTTGTGCGACCTGTAGGAATATTTGGGGGATGGAGCACAGAGAGAGCTGGGGGTGCAAGGCCGGAGAGGAGTCGGTAGAAGACAGAAAGACCACCTACCTGCCTGCGGTGAGTGAGTGAAAGGCCCTCAGAGATAGCTTCATCGCGGGAGATTCCAATAATTCTGAAAGCTTTGGTTTCAACAGCGTGAAGCCGAGCTAGGTGTGAGGCAGGAGCACCGGCCCATAGGGGAGAACAATATTCCATTGAGCTGCGGATGAAAGCCTTGTATGTGGTGAGGAGCCCAGGTGTGCCGAGGAAGGACTTCGCACGATGGAGGATGCCCAGTCGGCGACTGGCTTTGGAGGCCAGCTTGGAAATGTGGTTTTCCCAAGAAAGATCATGGCAGATAGTGAGACCCAAAATCTTGAGCGACAGAACTTCTTGGAGAGGATTGTTGAGAAAGTAGATGGGAGGGTTGTCCAGTCGATCTTTTCGGAGAGACATAGTAAGAGTGTGAGATTTGTCAGGATTGAAAGACATGTTCCACTTGTTTGACCAGTCTGTGATTTTGTCCAGGTCTTCAGAGAGTGAGGAGGCAGCAGACTGCCGATCTGAGGGAAAAGGAATGGAGCGGCAGAGAGTGGAGTCATCAGCAAAGAGATAGAGAGGATTTTCGAGAGAGTCAGAGAGATCATTGATGAAGACCAGAAAAAGCACGGGGCCCAGAACACTGCCTTGGGGAACTCCAGCCTGAACAGGAAGAGGAGATGAGAGAAACCCATTCAGGGCCACACGTTGACGACGACTAGAGAGGAAGTCCGCCAGCCATGCGTGGAGATTTCCATGGATACCAAAGGAGGAGAGTTTGGTGAGCAGAGCGGGGTGCCAGACCGTGTCGAAGGCATGTGATATGTCGAGGGAGACAGCTCTAATTTCCTGTTTGGCATTGAGGACCTCCATCCATTGTTGAGACAGCAGAAGCAGCATGTCCAGAGTAAAGTGACCTGGTCTGAAACCAAATTGATGATCAGAGATCAAGCCATTGGAGAAGAGGAAAGATTTCATATCCGAAGCAATGATGGATTCCATGACTTTGCTGATAATTGGGAGAAGGCTGATTGGTCTGTAGTTGCTAGGATCTGTTTTTGCACCTTTTTTGTGCAAAGCGGTGATGTTGGCTGATTTCCAAGCAGATGGCAGTTGACCTTGAGCAAAAGAGAGGGTGAAGAGAACAGAGAGAGGGTGAGATAGAGCAGCAGAGCAGGATTTTAGGACCCGTGGGCTGATGCCGTCGGGTCCAGTTGCAGAATCAGAGTCGAGGGTTGACAGAAACTTTTCCACCTTGTCAGGAGGAAAGGACACGGTGTCCAGGAGCAGCAGGGTACGACTGGGTATGGTGGGTACAGAGAGGGATGGGTTTGGGACACAAGATTTAGAGGCAAACACAGAGTTGAGGCATTCAGCTTTTTCACGTGCAGAGTCAGCTTTGTAGCCGTTTGAGGTAAGGGAGGGGATGGAGGGGGAACAAACACCAGAAACGGATTTGACCAGACGCCACCAGGATTTGGAAGAGGGAGACAGATAAGAGAGTTCGGTCTTGAGAACGGAGAGATATTGTTTCCTGGCTCTCCTGAGGGTGGACACACACTTGTTTCGGGCTTTGTGAAAGGAAATGAGATTTCCTTCCGTTGGATTTGCTTTCCAGGAGACGAAGGCAAGTTGTTTCTGGGCAACAGCCTCACCACAAGATTCCGTGTACCATGGACGGGAGGAAGGGTATGACAACTGAAGACGAGATGGGATAAATCTGTGCATGAGAGAGAGCAATTTACTTTGGAAGAATTCCCAGGATGAGTTGATGTCAGAGGTGGTAGAGATGGGAGACCAGTCCAGATGATTGATGGCTGCTTGAAGACCGTGCCAGTTGGCCTGAGTGAAATGCCAGACTCGTCGACGCTGAGCAGGCTCCCTGAGGATGGTCAGAGAGATGTCCACTTTAACAAGGACATGATCAGATGATCCAATCGGAGCAGAAGAAGAGCAGCAGACATTTTCAGGGAAGTTAGTCATAACCAAGTCCAGAAGAGAAGATGTTCCGTTGACTGAGATCCAGGTCGGGAAATTGACAGATTGTGTCAGTCCCAGTGAGTCGCAGAAGTCCTTTGCTGAGGAGCCATGGCTGGTGAGAGAGGTACCCACACCCAGCCAACTGGCATGAGGACAGTTGAAATCACCACATATGAGGAAGAGAGAGTTGGGATGAGTAGATAGAAGTTGGTCCATATCATCAGACAGCGAGATGTAGATGGAGTCATCACTGTTTGGTGGATGGTACAACACACATATGAACAAGAGGTGGGAGCGAAGGGGAAGCCGTAGCCAGAGGTATTCCTGGGGGTGAGGTGGAGAGAGTGCAGTGCAGGGCGAGTGAGGAAGAGAGTTTTTGATAAAGATAGCAACCCCGCCTCCAGGACAAGGCTCAGGTCTATCATACCGGAGGAGGGAGTAGCCCGGGAGAGATACTATGGAATCAGAGACATCATAAAGGAGGAAAGTTTCTGTTAAGCAGATCACGTCTGGTTTGACAGAAGCAACCTGTATGGAGAGATCAGTTAAGTTTGAATGAAGGCCCCGGATGTTTGAGGTCCATACCGTTAATGAAGAGGAAGGGGGAGCATCAGATACAGAACAGGGGGGGAGGAGGGGTAGGGTAAGATGTGGAAGAGGTGGAAGAGGTAGGGAGAGCTGTTGAAGGTGTGTCAGAGATTTCAGAATAGCTCGGAGAAAGGGAAGGATGGGGCGGACAAAAGGTTTGATGGTGATTGGGTGAGCCACAATGAGGTGTTATTTGAGGAGGGGGAAGAGCGAGGCAGAAGGTTGGGGGAGATGGAGGTGAGAGTTTGAAGGGGGAAGAAGCGGGGAGGACGCTTTGAGGAGGGGGAGTGAGAGGGGGGAAATTGTGAAGCAATAAGGGTGGGGAGATTTGAAGGGGAGGGGTGAGGGGGGAGTTTGGGAGGGAAGGGACAAGGGGAGGGATTTGAAAGGGATGGGATATGGGGGAGATTTGGAGGGGAGGGGTGAGGCAGGAGTCTAGGAGGGGAGGGGCGAGGGGGAGTGGAGCAAAGCCACTGATTTGTCAGTGGAGCAAAGCTAGTGCTCTTTTCAAGCCTCCTGTTATCAATGAAAAGGTGACCATCATGTCCAAGGTCAAGGAGGTCTGGAAGCAGGCAGTGAAGTTTTCTCTTGGGAAGGGCAACCTTGATGCCAAAGAGAGGTTCATTGTCAAGTTAGACAAGTTATTTGATATTTTGACTTGCAAGTGTCAGATTACCAGCTGTGAGGGGGGAGGCTGTGAGGGCTGTGTGATCCAAGCCAACATTAACTGTTCCTGCAGCAGAGAGAAAATGATTCCTGTGAAAGATCTTGCCTACATCAAGGGACAGAAAGAGAAGGTTGGAAGTAAAGGACCCCACCAAATGGGGAGCCCTGATTTGCCAGAGCACAAGAGACAGGTGATGACATTGGAAAGGCAGGAAAAGAAAAAGAATGCAGAGCATAGGAGAAGGAGCAAGGAGGAAAATGCTGCAGCAGCAGAGAAGGATGTTGAGAGATTTTTGTCAGATGGTGATGAGGATCTGGAATTGGAGAGAAGTGGTGCTGAAGATGAGTTTGTCACTGAAGTTGAGCTCTTCCCTGAAACTGACACTGAGCCTGCAGCTTCAGCAAAGGTCCAGAAAAACTATGATGAGATTCCAAACATTGCCCTTGCTAATGTAAGGTATGGCATAGGGCTGAGGCCAACTGCAGCGATAGCAACTGCAGCTCTGATTGATGCAGGAATCATCACAGAAGACAATACAAGTAAAGTGATTGATAAGAACAAGGTCAATAGAGCACAGGAGAAGTTGATGACAGAGCTGGGGGAAGAGTTTGATGAGAAGTGCAGGGAGGAGGGGGGGGGGGGATCTCCTGCATCCTCTTTGATGGGCGGATTGACCTGACCAATGTGATGATGGAAGCTGAGGGCAGTGACCAATCTTTTCCTGCAAAGATCAAGGAACAACACTATAGTGTTGTTAGTGAGCCTGGTAGCTACTATCTGTTCCACTTTACCCCAGAGAAAGCAACTAAAGAGGAGTCACATGCGGAGCAGATTGCTAAGGTCCTGTTTGCCTGGCTGAAAGAGAGGGGTTTTGATAAGACCTTGTGGGCCATTGGAGGAGACTCAACAAATGCCAACACTGGTGTGAAAGCTGGAGTAATGCGAAAGCTGGAGCTGCACCTGGGGAGAAAGCTGGTCTGGTTGGTGTGCAACCTGCACACTGGTGAACTTCCCCTGTGCCTTCTCATTGTTCACCTTGATGGCCCTACTCTGACAACACATTTTCCAGGCCAATAGGAAAGCTCCTTGCTTCTGCTACAGACTTGGATATCAATCCAAACTTCACCCGGATCTTTGTTGGCCCTCCACTGATCAAGCTGTCTGACAAGGCCATTGGAGATCTCTCAACTGATCAACACTATGGCTATAAAATTGTCTGTGCAATCAGGGATGGAGTGCTTCTTGCAAGGCTGGCTCTGTTGGAGATTGGACAAGTAAACCACAGCCGCTGGCTCACCACAGCGAACAGACTTCTCACGCTCTGGGTGTAAAAGCATGGACTGAAAGGAAAGAACCGGAAGAATCTGCAATTAATTGTGGATTTCATCATTGGAGTGTATTATCCATGTTGGTTCAACATGAAAGTCAAGCACTCCTGGATCGAAGGGCCTAGGCACATCTTGTTTCAGCTGGACTGCCTCAAGTCCCAGAGGAAGGAGGTGCTGGACCTTGTGATGCCGACTGTGAGAAGATCTGCTTGGTATGTCCACAGTGAAGCCATCCTCCAAACACTGCTGTGCTCTGAGGATCAGAAGGAGAAGACTGAGGGTTGGAGAGAATCCTGGCCATCAGGGGAGAGGGGGACACAGACACTCAGCTGGGGGGACTCCTCTGTCAGGACCAGAAAGACACCTGACATCAACTGTGATGCTTCCAGCATTGGTAACTTGCTCAGCTGGTCAGAAGGTGTGTCAGAGCCACCTCTCACCTGCTCCCTAAGCACCTCGGAGGTGAAGAACTTCATCAACACCCCCATGGAGGAGCTCAACTGGCCTTGCCACACACAAAGCATTGAGAGGGTTGTTAAAATGGTGACTGAGGCTTCTGCTAAGTACTTCACACAAGAAAAGAGGGATGGAGGCATCAGGGCTCAGGAGGCCAGCAGGAGGCTGATGTCCAAGAATGAGTCAAAGCAGGACTTGTTCAAACTGGTAAAGTTCAAGAAGTAAGGAGATTGATCTTTGTAATTGTAACCAGTGATATACATGCAGTTCACCTGTTAATAAATATGTACATTTGATTTGGCTGTGTCAATATGAATGATTTCCCTTATATCTTTTAATATCTTATAAAGGGGTTCAAAAGGGTAAAATTGGCAATTTAGAAATACAAATTGATGTAGGTTAGAGTTATCCTATCCATAAAATACTCATATTTGAATTCCCCATAAAAAAAACACATAATATAGACACCACTCATGTTAGGATTTCCTTCAGATTCATTTTGGCACCTGAGTATTGCACATGATCTATGACCCATTTGTATTGAAATATTGCATTTACGACATCATGGATCACATGGTTTCGCAGCCATATTGGATTGAAGGAAAATATTAAATAATTATATCTCTGAAAATACTTACCCTATCAATGCGGAATTTTAAAACATCATCTAACACTACTGTTGCATATAGTTTGAAAATGATGACATTGTAGGTCATGTGGTTTGGCAGCCATCTTGGATAGAAAAACGAACATTATCCGATCAACATGAAACTTCACAAACCTGATCCCCGACCCATACATATACAGAGTGGACATTTTTCAGGTTATATGTCATGTGGTGCAGCAGCCGATATTAAATTAGCTTGATATTAGCTTGAAAGCCGATATTAAAAAATATATATATATATATATTGTTGTGGATATGAGAATGTTTGTTGTCTTTTTTTATTGTGTATGTAAATGGCACCGTAATGTAAAGAAAGGTCGAAGCTCGTCCTCTTAGTTAATTTCATAAGCATACATGCAGGACACTATATATCCTTTTAAATAGTTAGTCCCTTATTTTATGTAGGCTAAGGATGTGTTCCCACTAGTTTGACACTCCATTGCACTGCATTAAATCAAGTAGGCCCCTCCGACGCCCCATGGCATCTTCAAAGTACCAAGTTGCTGCAATTGCCAATTATTCCCTCCGTGCCACCATTGGCCATGAGGCAAGGTTGGGGAAGAAGGGCATGTCTCAACCTCGTCATCGACCTCGTCATCAACCTCGTTGTAGAGGGGAGGAGTGAGCCAGCCCCGCTCATCCAACCAAGTACAAGGGGTTTGGCTTAAGAGGGTGGAGAGAGAACGCTCGGGAAGGTTCGCGGAGGGTGAAGGGCGGACCCTATATAACCCGCCGCGGGACGCTCCCGAGGAGATCGCCAGAGATGAGCCCTTGGAGAGCATGCGACGCACCCCACCTGAGCGATACCTGCACCGATACCGATACCTGCACCCCACCGGAGCTGAACCACAGCAGCTTTGATTTCTGACCCAACAGCAGCTTTGAGCGTCGAAAGCGGTTTTCGGCCGCGGCTACACCACGGCAGCTGCTCATTCCCGGCCCGACCATTCCCCTGCTCCAGCTGAACCTTCCTCTCCTTCCTGCCATCCCTGTCATCCATCCATTCGTGTGAGTCTGACCGTAGTCTGTCTTTTGTCTTGTCCTGGGGTCTAAGTTAAGCCTGTTTAGATAAGCTAGTATTTTTCACCGTGTCACCTGCTTTTTTCCATGTTCCCTGTAAATAACCTTGACTGCTCCTTTTGTTTGTGTGTGTAAATAATAAACCCCGTTACTCTTCTGTACGTCTTCGTCTTCTTCTTCCTCTTTTACATTCGGTCGCTTTAGAGTTTTCCCCATTGAATATCTGTGGCGCGATCCGGCCAACGTTCGGGAATCGGGGTAACTGTTAGGGCACGGCAGCCATTCCGCTCGGCAAACAACATCTTAGCTGTGTCTGTAACAATATATATACATTATGATTTAAATGAAAATTAATTTTTTTTAAAAACTTAAATTATAAATGTAATCATAAATTATATAACTTAAATTATATAAATACTAGAAATTTTTTTTAAAATTTAGGGTGGGGGCTGGGGGATGCATATATCGCCTAACCTTCCTCTTTGATGGAGGGGGGGGGGGGAGATGCTCGAGAACGCCTTACCCTCCTCTTAAGATGCGAGAGATTGCCTTACCCTCCTCTTAGGGTGGGGGAAGGGAGATGATAGATATCGCCTTACCTTCCACTTAGGGTGGGGGGGGGGGGGGGCGGATGCTCGAGTTCGACTTGCCCACCTCAAAGGGCAGGGGCCGGAGCGGGAGGTCCTAGATATCACCTTACCTTCCACTTAGGGGGGGGGGGGAGGGAGGAGATGCACTTTTTTGTGGAAGGGGGATGCTCGAGTTCGACTTGCCCACCTTGAAGGGCGGGAGCCGGACCGGGAGGTGCTAGATATCGCATTACCTTCCACTTAGGGGGGGGGGAGGGAGAAGATGCTCTTTGGGGGGGGGAGATGCTGGAGATTGCCTTACCCTCCTCGAAGGGCGTGGTGGGGAGTTGGAGGGGATGCTGGAAATCGCCTTGCCTGCCTCGAAGGGCTGGGGGGAGGGGAGATACTAGAGGTTGCCTTATCCCCCTCTTAGGGTGGGGGGGGGGGGGGGAGGGAGATGCTAGATATCGCCTTACCCTTCTCTTGGGGTAGGGGGGGGGGAGATGCTAGAGATTGCCCTTACCCTCTTTGAAGGGCGTGGGTGGGGGTGGGGAGATGCTAGAGATCGCCTTACCCTCTTCTTAAGGTGGGTGGGGGGGGGGGGAGGGGGGAGATGTGAGATATCGCCTTACCCTTCTCTTGGGGTGGGTAGGGGAGGGATGCTGGAGATTGCCTTACCCTCCTGTTAGTGAAGTGGGGGTTCAGGGGGAATTCTAAAGATGTCTTTGTCCTGTTGGGGGGGAATGTGAAAAATGGCCTTACCCTCCTGTTGGGCAGAGGGGGAGGGGGAGGGACATGCTGATGTTATCTATCTATAATTCCAGTAATCTCTGTGTGTATGTATGTATGTATGTATGTATGTATGTATGTCTGTGACCGCTGTTTCTCGACAACCACGGGTCCGATATACTTTAAACTTGCCAGGTATATTGCTGGGGACCCGAGGATGTGCCTTTTCAAGGTTTCATATTAATCGGAGAAGTAGTTACCGAGCTATGTCCAAAAAACGATTCAACCAATCAGAGAGCAGCGAGCTATCACGTGTGCCGAACGTGGCGAACAGACTCTGCCTCGGACGGCACATTTGAGAGCGTATTCATTTATTTCACGTTGGCAAACTATGTTGGCGTTAAACTATGTTTTAAAACTAATTAAAACTAATTTGCGATTCATCGTAACTGCGATTTGCGACCTTCCGGACAGTGAAGACTTCACTTCCGGCAGCCAATCACAGAACGCGTTCTTGCGTAGGCGTGGCCGATGTGAGAGCGAGCCGAGCCGAGCGCGTGCGCCATTACGGTTCGTAATTCGATTTCTTCCGGAGAAAATAATAATTTCTCGATTTCTTATGCGCATTATTTCTCCCAATTCAGTCAGAGCGAAGGGCGGAAGCGAAGAGCGTTGTTTTTTTTGTTTACGGGCGTACGGGCGTACGGGCGGGGTAGAGCGTACGGGTAGCGTTTTTTTTTTTTTTTGGCAAGGAACGGGCACCCACGTACGGGCATGCCCTAGTAACTTATAATGCTATCTGTTCAACATGCGATGTTTGTCCAAATTTCTGTCCTCACCTCTAATCCTTCCCAGGGAAACTTTCATTCCTTGCATTGCATTAATGTATTATTTATTGCAAATAATCCATCGGACATAATCCATAACTGTATTTATTGTAATCCTCTGTATTCATTTTTGTGCACCCGTCATTTTGACAGAATTTCCCCCGAGCTGGTATCGTAAAGGAGAAAACAAAAATAAAAATGTGATGTTCGTGTCGGCTCGTAGATCTACCAGGATTTCGCTTTTGGTGTTTCCAAGAACAGTCAGATGGATGATTACAATCCAGGAGGAGAGGGACGTCATGGGGCGGGAAGGGGCGGAGCGGGACAGGGCGTGGCAGGCCAGGAAGGGGCGTGTCGGGAAGGGATTAGGCGGGGCGAGATGGGACGGGGCGTGGCAGACCTGGAAGGGGAGGAGCGGAACGGCGTGAAAGGCGGGTGGCACTCCGAAGCGAAGGGCACGGCATTCTGGAAAGGGTTCTGATGTTCTCTCATTCTCAACGAGGTCAATATAAGGGGTTTTGTGTAACTCCAAACTTCGTGCCAAGTCAACGATTGAAAAACAACTGAACTAAAGGTAATTATTATTTGGCGCCATGAACTGGAGTGGTAAAATGGCTGATCTGTGGCTTCAGTTCTTTATCTGACGCCAATTGGCCAATGAGCCATCAACTACCACATGGTAGCGATTTGTGATTCCGAGGAGGTAGCGGCAGAATGAATTGCATCCACAGGAAGGATTCAATAACGACGAAAACTTCCGGGTGATCTTGTAAACCTTGAACTGTAACTGTGATGAAGATCCCTGTAATCAGATCGTGTCGATCCGTGTCCTTTTTGGTTTCATGTCCGTGTCCTTTTTGGTTTCATGTCCGTGTCCTTTTGTCCTCCGTGCTCTACTCCGTGGCCTTTTGTCCTCCGTGCTCGGCTCCGTGTCCTTTTGTCCTCCGTGCTCGGCTCCGTGTCCTTTTGTCCTCCGTGCTCAGCTCCGTGGCCTTTTGTCCTCCGTGCTCGGCTCCGTGGCCTTTTGTCCTCCGTGCTCGGCTCCCTGTCCTTTTGTCCTCAGTGCTCGGGTCCGTGGCCTTTTGTCATCCGTGCTCGGCTCCGTGTCCTTTTGTCCTCCGTGCTCGGCTCTGTGGCCTTTTGTGCTCCGTGCTCTGCTCCGTGTCCTTTTGTCCTCCGTGCTCGGCTCCGTGTCCTTTTGTCCTCCGTGCTCGGCTCCGTGGCCTTTTGTCCTCCGTGCTCGGCTCCCTGTCCTTTTGTCCTCCGTGCTCGGCTCCCTGTCCTTTTGTCCTCAGTGCTCGGCTCCGTGGCCTTTTGTCCTCAGTGCTCGGCTCCGTGGCCTTTTGTCCTCCGTGCTCGGCTCCGTGTCCTTTTGTCCTCCGTGCTCGGCTCCGTGGCCTTTTGTCCTCCGTGCTCGGCTCCGTGTCCTTTTGTCCTCCGTGCTCGGCTCCGTGTCCTTTTGTCCTCCGTGCTCGGCTCCGTGTCCTTTTGTCCTCCATGCTCCGCTCCATGTCCTTTTGTCCTCCGTGCTCCGCTCCATGTCCTTTTGTCCTCCGTGCCCGGCTTCGTGGCCTTTTCCACAAGCAGCTGAAGCAGTGATCGTTTCGGATCTTCTGAGGGAAAGGTTTGTTCGGAGATTCTCATTTTATTATTAATACTGAGAAAGATCTTCTGTAAAACGATCATTTGAAGTGATTCCTCATAATATTAACAGAGAGATCGGGCGAACATTATGATTATACACAGCACGATATGACAAAGCGATGTGGATGGATTATGATGAAACTAGGGGATGAGATGGGTAAGTGAGAAGAAGAAGAAGAAGAAGCTGATTCGATTTAGGTTCAGGTCCGAATCCAGATCCGGTCTATCAGTGGATACAAAACGTTACCTGTTTATCCTGGTGGAGGTTTGTGCGATACCGAGTGTCGTTCTACTTCGTTACCTGTGAAAATAATCCTGGTGTTGGCTTCATGTTTAATGTGGCTGCTTCAAGATGTTAGGGTCACGCCGTTAAAATAACACCACGTGGATTGACTCAGCGCGGCGTCCTTTTGAAGTCGGAAAAATGAGTACCAGGCTCCTGGAAACAGGGGGCACTGCATCAGGGGGGTGTGAAACTGGAAGTGGGTTGTTTCTGAGGGAAACAGGTCTTAGGTCACGTGACATAAATCATCAATTTTCAACCAATTCACTTCATGTGTATTTATATATACTAGGGCATGCCCGTACTATATCTATATCTAAAATTATATCCCCCCCTCTATTTACATGAAATGGTTTGGTCCATGAAATGTTTTGGTCCATTCGCAACGCCAAAGCGAACGGCGAACGCTTTACATGAAATGGTTTGGTCCATGAAATGTTTTGGTCCATTCGCAACGCCAAAGCGAACGGCGAACGGCTTGCGAGTACAGTGACAATCCCCCCGGGGTTTTAATTAGTTTTAAAACGGAGCTTGGCAACCGCTGGCGTTCTTTAGCCGGCAGCTTCGCCCGCCCGAACGCCGTTACAGTACCTTCGACCGCGAGTTGCTCGGACTTCACTTGGCGGTCAGGCACTTCCGCCATCTGCTCGTGCAAGTACAGTGACAATCCCCCCCCCCCCTCTATTTACATGAAATGGTTTTTATTAGTTTTAAAACATAGTTTAACGCCAACATAGCGCCAACATAGTTTGCAAACGTGAAATAAATGAATACGCTCTCAAATGTGCCATCCGAGGCAGAGTGTGTCCGCCACGTTCGGCACACGCGATAGCTCGCTGCTCTCTGATTGGTTGAATCGTTTTTTGGACATAGCTCGGTAAGTAATTGTCCGATTAATATGAAACCTTGAAAAGGCACATCCTCGGGTCCCCAGCAATATACCTGGCAAGTTTAAAGTATATCGGACCTGTGGTTGTCGAGAAACAGCGGTCACAGACAAACAAACGTACAAACGTACAAACGTACAAACAAACACACAGAGATTACTGGAATTATAGATAGATATTGGGGGAAATGCCAGGGGCATAGAAAAGGCCCCTTTATATGGTATGTGCGTTTGAAATCAGATGGGAGGGGGGGGGGGGATGTCAATAACTTCCAAGTTCCAACAACAATAAGAACCAAGTTCCATAGGAAGAACCAAGGAATGCTCTATAAAAGTTCATATAAAGGGCCCTACATTTGGCAAATGAAACGCAATTACTTCCTCATGCAGCTGTGTGAATCAAATTGGCATTTTCCCCAAGAATGTCGCTTCTTTTCTATAGTTTACCATATGGCACATACCATATAAAGGGGCCTTTTCTATAGTTTGCCACATGGCACATCTATCTATAATTCCAGTAATCTCTGTGTGTTTGTTTGTTTGTTTGTCTGTGACCGCTGTTTCTCGACAACCACGGGTCCGATATACTTTAAACTTGCCAGGTATATTGCTGGGGACCCGAGGATGTGCCTTTTCAAGGTTTCATATTAATCGGACAATTACTTACCGAGCTATGTCCAAAAAACGATTCAACCAATCAGAGAGCAGCGAGCTATCGCGTGTGCCGAACATGGCGAACACACTCTGCCTCGGATGGCACATTTGAGAGCGTATTCATTTATTTCCCGTCGGCAAACTATGTTGGCGCTATGTTGGCGTTAAACGATGTTTTAAAACTAATAAAAACCCCGGGGGGATTGTCACTGTACTCGCAAGCCGTTCGCCGTTCGCTTTGGCGTTGCGAATGGACCAAAACATTTCATGGACCAAACCATTTCATGTAAATAGAGGGGGGGATATAATTTTAGATATAGATATAGTACGGGCATGCCCTCGTACCATATAAAGGGGCCTTTTCTATGTCCCTGGCATTTTCCCCAATAATTAATGCTAACAGACTGGACAGCCAGCTTGACGTGCATCCCTGGGCCCAGATGAGACAGCATAAAGTTGAGTGTGCATACCTGTAGACAATACCACAAGCCCTTCCCACATTGGACGAAATAAATAAATAACCTTCACTGTTTCTTAAAATACACAGTTTTGTTGAAAAAAAGGAAACAGGGTGACTTTTTATTAAAAAGGGGGTTTTGGTGTGTGTGTGTGTGTGTGTTAAAATTGGCAGGTCATTTATTTATCATGGTAAAAGGTACATATTTCATTTTATCACTCATTTTGGGAGCTCAAATGGTTAGTGCCGTGTTCAAATTTGATGTGCCGTAGATAAGATCTGGTGGTGTCACGGCCGACGCATTTTTGCATGGCTTTGGTACCTTACAATTTGTCACAATAGCACTGTGGACATGACTCATAATGATGCTGAAAATCCGGTTTAAGAATTGATACCTTTTAAACATGAACAAACTGTATTTTGTTAATCATGCAAGACTTTATTCAAGATGATGTAAAATACTTGAAAAAGAAAGAAGAAAAAAATTATACCATATTACAAGTCGCGTTGGACCATATTCCAGGTTTCACACTGTGGTCGCTTCTTTGGTATTTCTCAATCCGCTGTAAGTCTATTTGTATTATTGTGTACCTGCATATGCTGGGATTCTGCTGGTGGACTAAGCATGCCCGAGGCTCGGCCCGTGTGCGAATTGTTTTCATGTACTGTATATATATGTTAATTCCACCTAATTTGTGTCAAGTTTTGTGAAACGACATTGATATGAAAACTTTCATGTTGTCTGTTGTTAAATTTATTCTTGTTTCTTCAAACAAATCGCGATTTTAGTGCACGATATTCTTATCTCATACCAACGCGCGTCCGAGTGCATACGCATGCGCTATTTAATAATTACACCGAATTTGTGTCAAATTCTGTGAAACGAGATTGATATGAAAACTTTCATGTTGTCTTTGTTGCTAAATTTATTCTGGTTTCTTCAAACAAATAGCGACTTTAGTCCGCAATGTTCTTACCTCATACCAACGCACGTCTGAGTGCATGTGCATGTGCTGTTCAAAAAGGCACCCAACAACAACGCGGTCCTCATAGAGCTGATCATCGCAGATAAAAACTGCATTTTGTTCAATGTGCAAGACTTTATTCAAAACTATATAAAAGATTTGAAAAAGAAAGAAGAAAAAAAATATTCAAACCAAATGGGACTTGAACCCACAATCCCCTGCTTGGAAGTCTGATGCCTCATCCATTAGGCCACACAAAAACACAATACCTTTACACAAGAAGAAGTTAATGTATTTTATTTGCAAGATGTAGGGTGCCCCTTTTATATCAACTTTTCTAGAGCATTCCTTGCTTCCTCCGAAGAACACAAGGGTAGTCCAGCATGCACACGAAATGTTTTGAATGTCCCTCATTTTCTGTTTGGCATTTTCTACAAGCTATGGAATGTCCCTTCTTTTCTGTACTTTGCCACATGGCACATACCAGAAATGGGCCCTTTCTATGCCCCTGGCATTTTCCCCAAGAATGCCCCTTCTTGTAACATGCATTAGAAAGGACACGGTTATGATGGGATATGATATATGTTTGAGATAATGAAGAGTATAGACAAAATAAGTGCTGAATAATTATTCAGCAGAGATAGTCACAGGACCAGTAGACTGTGGGCCCAGAGACCAATATCGTTTTAGTTTTTTGATTTAGTGACCTACCTCTGGGGTGGGGGCAAACATGATGATAAATGAAAGGCTGTAGTACCACGAGCAAAATACTTTTTTTCACAAGCGTAAATGTTGCACATAAACGAGAAACGCTGGCCCAAAATGTCATCATAGATCAAGTATACGTTATTTTTTCAAAAACACATTTAGAATTCAAATAACAACACAAAGTGTATGTAATTGAGTTGAAAATAGTATTAACATAAATATGTATTGATTCTGATTTTAAAAATATTAAAAAATGAGTGACACAAAGGTTTGCATGAAATTTTATTTCCTAAATTGCAGTGATCTAATATTGATGTCACTTTATACAAGTATGCCATCTTTCAAGATGAGAAATGCTTTTGGACCATGAGCACAAAATAATTCTTCACAGCAGTGAGGAAATTTTTCACTATGTGAATCAATTGCATGTTCCTGGTATTACATTTCCGAGCCTAAAATGGCCCACACACTAAACGCATTCATTTTCTGTGTCAGGTTCCTCTACTTCCGCATCACTGCCATCATCAGAATCACTATTCTCACTATCATCGTCTAAGTCATTGTGTCCAGTGATATTGCAACAGTTATTTCGAGCACACTTGCACAGATCTGTACATGGAACATTGTTTTGAAGACAGGTACAAGTATCAGCATCACCACATTTACTTTTCTTGCAGTTACCAGTGCAGTAAGCTAACTCCATAACACTGTCTGGAGCAGGAGGAAGGTACATTCAGTTGATGACAAGCTCACCACTTTCCATCTTCCACCCATGCCCATCAGGAACGGGTATCTCTGCATTTGGTTGTAGGCTCCTCTTGTAAATACCTGAAAATATTGAAAAGGTGAAAAAAAAATTCAGCCTCAGTTGTTACCTTCCAATGTTATGTTATGCTGCAATGAAGGTATTGAACAGTAACATTAAATTGTGGAGTCTGCCTCATAATAAGATCTGCTTCATTCCTTTTTCAGCCTTGTGTACATAGTAAAATGCATTATGATCATGGAATATAAGATATCTCTGAATTAAACACATATTCATATTTTGGTTTTTTTCACAATATTTGATCGTTGATTTGATGTTTAAAAAACACTAACAAAAGGAGATGAGCAAGGCATTTATTTCCTTACCGACTCCCAAAATATAGTATTATTTTTGCACCTGATTAATTTTACACATAATTATGACAGGTTTACATGTTGCACACAAGTCTTACAAATTATATCTTACAATGAACCTGGAAACGTTATGGAAGACACATACCTGCTTGGTAGTTGGCCCGTTTGATGTGTTCCCTCAGAGCATCTTGGTTGGGAGGCATTGTGATTTCAGATTTCCTTGCCAGTCGGAACATGTTGTACTTGGCCTCGTTGACGGTTGTGACGCTGTGTTGTCCATACAATTTGCAAACAAATACCTCCAGTGCTGCTACTAAGTCTAGCTGTATGTCAAAATGCTCGCCAAGGTCCTTCAAAGCATTACACAGCTCCCTGTCCTGAAGAAGAAGATTAAAGGCTTTCTTCTTTCCCTTGCCGTAAAATGAGCTTACGCTGTCACACCCAGTGAAGCAATGTAGGCCTATTAATGCCTGGCTGACATCATCTCAGATACTATCACGAACAGACTGCAGATCAATGGTTCTCGAATTCACTCCTCTCCCCATATGGAAATACATATGTGTAGGAACTGTGGATTGAAGAGCTATACCAATAATGAAGACGTCAGTATCAGGACTGACAATGATGACGTCGGCAGAGGTACGGACTGCACATGCTGCATGAAAATACATCCTTGTATCGGCTTCTTCCTGTGTGGAGCAGAGATGTGGCTCCTCTACTTTTAGCACCTGATCAGTCACCTCCTTTCCTGGCGAGAAAGAATGGCACATCCTTCCATGTGCCAAGAAAACCTTCACTCCCCTCAATTCTGATGTGGGAACTTTAGTCCATGTCTCGTCCAAATACTCCACTTGCAATTCCTTATTCTCTCCATTTGAGAGGAACTTCTTCCACTGTTGAGGAAGTGCCTGGCCATGAATTCGCATCAACTGAGAGCCATTGTCTGCTCTCTTGGCCCTCTTGGCATTCTTAATGGAGACTTGCCTGTAGGTATCGGTCACAAAGTGAATCTCTTGTGATCTGTTTGCTTTTGCCATTTTCACAAGACGTCTCAAGATGGCAAGAGAAAGGTTGAGAAATGTTCTTTGGCCTGGTACCTTGTTCACATTTAACTGCTGTATCATAGCCATGCCATCCACAACATACACACCACCTATAATGGGAGTTTCTGCTAGAGGCTTCTCTGGCTAACTTTCAAGGGCATGGAGCAAGTTGGCTTTGTTGGTCTTGACCAGAGACCCTTGAGAATTTGCGAGTGAGAGTGGTAACGGACCCAAGGAATACGTCAGTAGCCCCTGCAGATTAATATTCCTGTACCGTCCAATCATGACCAGTCTTGCTGGCAGATTTCTGTCGGCTTTCAGGCAGACATTCTTTCCATGTAGTCTGCATTTTACAGTCTTAGACATACTGGTAAATGTCTTCAGCTTCATTTGTTTCATGCTGACAAACAAGTCCACTTCTCCTGTTTGTCGACGCTCTCTGGACAACTTGGTGAATTCTGTTTCACCCCTTTCATATGCAGTCTGCATATCAGTTTGGACATCTTGTGTCGCTACTGCACCTGATGTGATGTGTATCAGCTCATCTTGTTCATAGTCGAAAGGATTGACCATACTGTTAGTTGTATCCACAATTTTCTTAACATCTGCCTTATCCCGTTTCATATGGCTTTGCAGGAGATCTAATCATGTTGTGCTCTGCTCTTCTTTGCCTGCCATGGCCTCACATTCTCAAGCGATTACGCCTCTTGCATGATGGGACCATATCCACCTGTTTACAGTTCGTTTACTGGTTGGAAAACCTGTCATACCTCCTTTTGTTTTTGAGTCACGGTTTGCTGTCTGTTCAATAGTTTGGTCATAAGCAAGTTTGGCGAAGGCATTATTGCTCCTCTGAACAGCAAAGTCACCTTCCAGACATTGCTGATGTATTGATGGGAGGGTAGTTGCAAGATCAGACATTTCAAGCCAGTACACAGGAAGGTATCTACTATAATTGAGGTGGTCATATGCAAACACCCATGGTAGCATACGTCTTACACTTGCCAAGTGAAGTTCCCAATTTGCTTCACGAGTACCTCTCAGGAAGAGCAGGAGAACTTCTACCATCTCAATATACGAACTCCAGAATCCAAAGGTCTGCTTCTTGTTGCAAGCTTCTATGAATTGACTGTAAGATGTCTCAAACTGATGAAATCTTTCTCCATTCAGGATTTCTTGATATTCAGGTTTGGGGAAGGCTTGGGCCAAGTCTGCCATCAGCTGTTTTACTCTGTTTGCCTCTTCAGGAATGGTGTCCAGATAAGCATTGAGTCGCATTTGATGCATTGCCTCCACCACCAGCTTGTGAGCTCTGACTGCTCTGTTGTAGTGCTTACCAGTCATCACCCCATTTACCGAGCCTGTCGCAACAATCTCCGATTCTATCACGATATCTTGAAGGCCAGCATCTTTAAAGCGCTTTCCCAAACAACCAAGAAAGGACATAGCTGTGTGAAAAGCACCAAGTCGTATGACCAGCCTCTTCATAAACTGTGCATTTCTCCACCTAATCAGTTGTGCCTTCACATAGATTGCTTGATCCATCACAACGACAACCGTCTCCAAGCTTAGCTGATCGGCAATCTCGACACATTTCTGCAGAATTGTAAGGACTGTGTCCATTTCTGTGGGGCTCCCATCAATGACAGGTAAATAGCCTATTACAGACTTTGGTGGAACCTCAACTTGGGAATGGAGCTGGTTGAACCCAGTCCAGAGGGCAAGATCTTGTATGTTCTGGATTTTGCAGCAAGGGTGCATTAGCAGACTGAAGGAGTGAAACATGCTCTGCAAACGGCACTGGACCTTCCTTTTTCCTCCGTAGTATGTAGCTAGATTCACCACTGGCGGCTGCATTGACCTGTTTCTTGTTCTTTTCACAGCTGGATCTTTAGTGCTAGAGGACCTAGGTTGATTAGTTCTTGGACTGATATTACTCTGGACGACAATGCCATTTGTGTTGTGGGTAGTTCCATGTCCAGATAACGTTTCTTCACCAAAGTCATTGTTATCCCATACTAACGTGGTTGGAATCCCTGGCTGCATGGTGGATGGAAGGGAATCTTCAACGTGACTAACCTCTTGTGTAGCAAGTGCTGCATCATGATTTAAAATCACAGTTTGAAACAGAGTGTCCCAAACCATTTAACAGTCCTATCAACTGGGCTGATCCTGATAGATGACGCACTGTCATACAACATCAACAACAACAACAACAACAGGCATTTTAAGGCCATTTTCCCTGCAAGAGCGGGGGTTAGCCTTGCGGTCCCCATGACATGTCATAGCAAGTGACATATGCTTAGGCATCAGTTTCCGTCCTTTAGAAGCCAGAGAAATTATATCCTGTGATATGGACAGGAGTTTTCTATGGATTGGTGCAGATACATCTACCATCTTCTCTGTGTCTGGCTCATCAGATGCGCCAACTGCCCATGCTAAAAAATTGTATAGTCTGCAGGGCACATTGCTTCTGCCTCTTTCAAATTCAGATGTTCTGCTGTCGGTGGCCATGGCATAGTAGGTTTGACTTCTCTGATTGTTTGCCTGAGATCTAATGCTGTCATGTCAGTATTGCACAGTGCATTTGGATCAGCATACACATAGCCCATTTGTGATTGGTGGCCTGCTTGTGATGGTGCTTCTGTGTCATCTGTTGTCGAATCCATTTCACTGTGGGTCGTGCTTTGCGTGGCGTCTTGAAGGTTTGTCTGCTTTTCCACAAGAGTAGCTGTAGAAATGTCATTAACATAGACGATGTCTCCTTGTGATTTCATGTGAGGTGTTATAAAACATAGCTGTGGAAATTTCTTTGATAACCTGTGCTTCAAGTATCCAGACTTATATGAATTTGCCTCAACTCCATGGCTTATCTTAATTTGTTTGATGAATAAGTCATTCACTTTTTTAAGTCTCATGATCTCTTTGTTGTCAATGATGCGAGTTTTCACTGTCTTGCTGAAAACGTCAAATGCTTCTGAATAAGAATTATCACTTCCCGTTTGTGTGTTGGCTGGCCTGGTCAGGTAGCGTGTAAAGTCCCTGTAGCATGAGCTGTGGTACCTAACTTCGATTGCCACACAATCCTTGTCTTTAATCTGCATGAGAAGTGACACATTTCCACTGTCTTCTGCTGCTTGCTGTAAATGGACGGCATCTATGGTTGAACATGTGACGAGGTGTCCCTTTTTTCTCTTGCGGGTGGATCTGCATCTTATAGTTTTTTCTTTCTGGCATAGGATACATATGTTTGGTAGAACATGCTGTGATCTTGCTGGAACTGGAGGTCTACCAAAGCTGGAACGAAGGGCCCGTCTCTTTGTTGGTTTTGTATTTTCTGCTTCAACTTTTTCTTCACCGACATAAGCTTGGGGCACGGTTGCTGTATAAAAAGAAAACACACACACACAAAGAAACAAAAATTAATGTGGAAAACCCATAAAACCAGTAATATAAGAACATTGGAGAATAATTGATTTTTAACAAATTTTAACCTTATAAAGTGCAAGTTTTAAACCTACCCGTAGAGGATAAGTCATCGGCTTTTTTTTCATGCTTTTCATCACCCTTTCAACACGTTGGGAGTCTGTAAAGCGTGTAACATGGCTGATGGAATCCTCCGTGAAGTGGTATTGCTGGCGACAGCGCTGTGTTGGAATCTGCACTGAATCCTGCCGAGTGTTGAGCAACGTAATCTCTCGCAATTTTTGGTTGAGGACCATCCAAAGACTTCCATTTGTTGACATATTCTAAGAAACGGGACCATGTTTTGTCTGAAAATTGGACAATTTTGCACTTTTTGGATGGGAAGATGCACATAAAACACTCTTTTTCTTGAGTATTTTCGTCACTCGAAGACAACACGTCCTCATCACTGGAGGCCGCCATGTTGTCTCAAGGCGTGACCGCACCGTTCCGGTACGGCGGTTGTCATTGGCCAATTGCCGATGATATATTGAACACGTCTTCTGATTGGTTATTTTCTGGGATTTTCCATTCAAGGATACGCGCACATTTTAAACATGTAAATAATTAATTAAAATCTAAATTACTCATTGACGTACCAAAATCGTTTGTGTGAAAAGTGACAATGTTTCCTATAATATTCTCTATAAATTCATACCAAAATCGTGTCCATCCGTTTTGTAGGTCATGCAAGAAAGCAATATATTACTACGGCTGTTTGCCAACTATAGTTTACTCTGGGTTTATTTTTGTCTCTGCATATAAAAACTCATTCATTCTATGCTGATTGAGAAGAAAACTTACAAAATGGGACAGCGGTGAACAAACTGGATGTAAAAGCCCACATTTTTGGATAATAATTGATTGGATTGGCAATGGAAATAACTAAAAAAATTCCAGAGTGAAGAAAATAACATGTATAATTTTTCTGTGATTAACATAAGCATTGTATCCATGGCAGATCATTGATGAAATGGAGAACTTCTTGGAATGGCTCAAATTCCAAGGCCTGAGAGCAGAAACAGCCCAAGCAGTGATCGATAAGCTTGGAATTGAGAATCAGAAGGTTTTTCGGGCTTGTACCGAGTCGGATGTATTGCGGACCGAGCTCCTCTCTCTCTCCAAAGAGAAATTACAATTTTCATTGTATGCTGACTTCTCTAAATTTATGAATTCTTTTTCGAAGCCGCAAGATGTCCAGATTGCAGGTTCTTCTCTTTTGGGAAGTATTTTCGTCAACTTGGAGAATGTTATTCCGGAACTTTCCAGTTCATGTGAAAAGATTTTCAGATCCCAAAATGTGCAGCTGGAAAATGTTCCTGGTTTATCTGAATTCGGGTTCAGTGATTTCTGCAATCTCCGCTCTCAGGATGATTGATCAAGAGTATTCCGAAACTGTATTTATCGTTCGGTGTGTGAAGTTATAGTGTCCCCCTTGGAAGTTTCTCGGTGTTTATCTTTCATCAATTAATCGTTTGTTTGCCGCGTCACGAGCAAGGCCTTGCAGCCTCAGGCTTCCCCCGTCGAAGGTTGTTCCTTCCTTCGCTGTTTTGCTAGCTTTTTTGATTTCCCTTTCTCCACCAAGCTTCACCAAGCATCTACTATTTGTCTAACGTTGTAACCCCCACCCCCCCCCCCAAAACAAACAAAAAAACAAACAAAAAAACTTTTATTTCCCTTTCTCCTCGTGTGCTTTTGCCTCTGCCCACGTGCGCTGTCTCGCCCCGCCCCCATTTTCTGCTTGCCTTCCACCTTTTGCCCTGTTCAAGTGACCCGTGGTCATCGCTCTAGGCTTCCTCTCCCCATTGGTATTTTTGTGAATATAAGATTGTTCTTCACAGTTCTGTTTAAATATGTTTCAACTATCCCCTTCAGTGTTTTATTCAGTGGTTTATTACAACACGCTGTTTTTCTTCTTATTTAAAAGGCTCCTTTCAATTTCCTCTTCAACTCATTCCATTTCAAAAAAATATTCAATCTCTTATGATTCCAAATCACTCCATGATCTAAATTCGCATTCATTCCATCCCTCCTCCATCGTTCTTAAACGAATCGCTAACTTGAAAATCACAACAAACCCAATTTGTTATATATGTTCATCTTTCATTAATCATCCACTTTCTAAACTCCCCCCTTGCCCCTCCCCTTCAAATCTCCCCCCCAACCATCCCTCCCAAATTCTCCCTCCTCCCACCTCCTTCTCAAAGCTGCCTCCTCCCCACTTCCTCTCCCTCCTATGTCATACCTCCACCTCCCCCAACCTTTTACTTTCCTCTGCCCCCCCCCCTCAAAGAAACTCTCACTGTGCCTCATTCCATCACCATCAAACCTTTCGTCCTCCTCATCCTTCCCTTTCTTGTAACTCTTCTGTAATCTCTGAAACACTATCAACTGCTCTTCCTGCATCCCCCTCTCACCCTTCATCTGACCCTACCCCTCCCCTCCCCTGTCCTGCACCCGATGCTCCCCCTCTCTCCTCACTAACGGTATGGACCTCAAACATCCGGGGCCTTCGCTCAAACCTGATTGATCTCTCCATTCAGGTTGCTTCTGAAAATCCAGACTTGATCTGCTTAACAGAAACTTTCCTCCTTCAAGATGTCTCTGATTCCTTAATATCTCTTCCTGGTTACTCCCTCCTCCGGTACGATAGGCCTGATCCTCGTCCTGGTGGTGGGGTGGCTATCTTTATCAAAAACTCTCTTCCTCACTCTCCCTGCACTGCCCTCTCTCCACCCCACCCACAGGAGTACCTCTGGCTCTGGCTTCCTCTCCGCTCCCACCTTTTGTTCATATGTGTTCTGTACCGTCCTCCAAACAGTGATGACTCCATTTACATTTCTCTGTCGGACAACATGGACCAACTTCTATCAACTCATCCAAACTCTCTCTTCCTCAGATGTGGCGACTTCAACTGTCATCATGCCAGCTGGCTGGGTGTGGGTTCATCTCTCACCAGCCATGGCACCTCAGCAAAGGACTTCTGCGACTCATTGGGACTGACACAATCTGTCAATTTCCCGACCCGGATCTCAGTCAATGGAGTATCTTCTCTTCTGGACTTGGTTATGACTAACTTCCCTGCAAATGTCTGCTCCTCTTCTTCTGCTCCAATCGGTTCTTCTGATCATGTGCTTCTTAAAGTGGACATCTCACTGGCCATTCTCATAGAGCCTCCTCAGCGCCGGCGAGTCTGGCATTTCACTCAGGCCGACTGGACTGGTCTCCCATCTCTAATGCCTCTGACATCAATTCTTCCTGGGAATTCTTCCAAAGCAAACTGCTCTCTCTCATGCACAGATTTATCCCATCTCATCTTCAGTTGTCTTACCCTTCCTCCCATCCATGGTACATTGAATCTTGTGGTGAGGCAATTGCCCTGAAACAACTTGCCTTTGCGTCTTGGAAGGCAAATCCAACTGAAGGCAATCTCAGTTCCTTCCACCAAGCTCAAAACAAGTGTGTTTCTACCCTCAGGAGTGCCAGGAGCACTATCTCTCCACACTCAAGCTTGAACTCTCAAACCTGTCCCCTTCCTCCAAATCCTGGTTGTGTCTGGTCAAATCCGTTTCTGGTGTTTGTTCCCCCTCCATCCCCTCCCTTACCTCAAATGGCTACACAGTTGACACCGCACGTGACAAAGCCGAATGCCTCAACTCTGTGTTTGCCTCAAAATCTTGTGTCCCAAACCCATCTCTCTCTGTTCCCACCTTTCCCAGTCGAACCCAACTGCTCCTGGACTCTGTGTCCTTCTCTCCTGACAAGGTGGAGAAGTTTTTATCAAACCTCGACTCTGATTCTGCAACTGGACCAGATGGCATCAGCCCTCGGGTCCTAAAATCATGCTCTGCCGCTCTATCTCACCCTCTCTCTGTTCTTTTCACCCTCTCTTTTGCTCAAGGTCATCTACCAGCATCTTGGAAATCAGCAAACATTACAGCTTTACACAAAAAAGGTGCAAAAACAGATCCTTGCAACTACAGACCAATCAGCCTGCTCCCATTTATCAGCAAAGTCATGGAATCCATCATTGCTTCAGATATCAAATCCTTCCTCTTCTCCAATGGCTTGATCTCTGATCATCAATTTGGATTCAGACCAGGTCATTCCACTCTGGATATGTTGCTTCTGCTGTCTCAACAATGGATGGAGGTCCTCAATGCCAAACAGGAAATCAGAGCTGTCTCACTTGACATATCACGTGCCTTCGATACGGTCTGGCACCCAACTCTGCTCACCAAACTCACCTCCTATGGTATTCAGGGAAATCTCCACTCATGGCTTGCGGATTTCCTCTCTGGCCGTAGGCAACATGTGGCCCTGAATGGATTTCTCTCATCTTCCCTGCCTGTTCTGGCTGGAGTTCCCCAAGGTAGTGTTCTGGGCCCTGTGCTATTTCTGGTCTTCATCAATGACCTCTCCGACTCTCTGGAAAATCCTCTCTATCTTTTTGCTGATGACTCCACTATCTGCCACTCCATTCCTCATCCCTCAGATCGGCAGTCTGCAGCCTCCTCACTCTCTGCAGACCTGGACAAAATCACAGACTAGTCAAACAAGTGGAACATGTCTTTCAATCCTGACAAATCTCACACTCTTGCAATGTCTCTCCGAAAGGACCGACTGGACAACCCTCCCATCTACTTTCTCAACAATCCTCTCCAAGAAGTTCTGTCGCTCAAGCTTTTGGGTCTCGCTATCTGCCATGATCTTTCTTGGGAAAACCACATTTCCAAGCTGGCCTCCAAAGCCAGTCGCCGACTGGGCATCCTCCGTCGTGCGAAGTCCTTCCTTGGCCCACCTGAGCTCCTCACCACATACATGGCTTTCATCCGCAGCTCAATGGAATACTGTTCCCACCTCTGGGCTGGTGCTCCTGCCTCACACCTTGCTCAGCTTCACGCTGTTGAGGCCAAAGCTTTCAGAATCATTGGAGCTCCTGCGATGTAGTCACCTCCGAGGGCCTTTCACTCCCTCACCGCAGGCAGGTTTGGTGGTCTTTCTGTCTTCTACCGACTCCTCTCCGGCCTTGCTCCCCCAGCTCTCTCTGTGCTCTGTCCCCCCAATATTCCTTCAGGTCGCACAAGATCTGCCTGCAACCCTCTTATGGTTAAACTGCCAAAGTCTAGGCTCTGTGCTCACCTTCACTCTTTCATTCCCCTTTTCTCCCGCCTCTGGAACAAACTCCCCCACTCCCTCCAATCCCACTCCTCCCTCCAGGTCTTTAAAACAGCTGTTCACCACCATCTCTTATCTTCCCCCATCGAAAACCTTGATCTTTTCTACCCCCGGTAATTCACCCCAGAGTCCTTGCAGTGTTCATATGTTTTATTCCTCTCCCACCTCCCCCCAAGTCCTCCCGATGTCCCTGCTCTCAAATGTTGTGTTTGTGTCCTTCCCCCTCTCTCCCCATCTTGTCTGCCGCTCCTCTTGTTTTTTGTGTTTTGTGTGTCGGTTTGTCTTTTTGTGTGATTAATGTTAGCTCTTTCACGAGCCTCGATCTTGTATACAACAAAAAAAAAAAAGAAAAAAAAAAGAGTCATGTCTGGTATGTGAGTTTTTTTTAATGCAACATAGCATGATAACAAATATCTTGATCGTCTGCCATTGTTTTTTTTTGTATTCTTTTAACTTGTGTAATCTGTTTTGGTGCAGTTTTGTAATTGTCTAATATTAATGGATTTTTGATGTAGGGTACAAGGTACATTTTAGCTCACCTGGAACATATTTCCGGGGAGCTTATGGGATGGCACGTCGTCAGTCTGTCCATAAACACATGCAACTTCTCTGAAACTGCTGATGCGATTGTGACCAAACTTGGCTAAGATTATATTTTGTGTGTTGG
This sequence comes from Myxine glutinosa, assembly GCF_964187855.1. NCBI lineage: Eukaryota > Metazoa > Chordata > Myxini > Myxiniformes > Myxinidae > Myxine > Myxine glutinosa. The sequence goes on from NC_136261.1 coordinate 419,718,577, forward strand.
AACTCAAGTTTGTTCAGGGCATTGAAAAAATAATCGAGGTCTCAGGGGGTCTACCAGGGGGCAAAGTTGGTCCAGGTTTGACCCACCCAAACCCCCAAATTAGAACTACACAAACGATTTCGATGAAACTTGACCACAACCTTCATCACCCGTGATGCACCAAAGGTTTTTCAGGCATTTGAAAAATCCGTGTCTATTTCCCCTATTTTTTTTCTTTTTTGGAAATTGCATTAAATTCCAGAGATTTTCCATGTTTAACGGTGCATTTAAGTTATCTGCATGCAGGAAGTAAATTGTTACCTCTCTTTAGCCATGGAAGGCTTGTCCTTGTTATTCCATGCTTTTTGAAAAATATGAAGACGCTTCATCGTGAATGAATGAATGAATGATCGTTTTAAGGCCATTTTTCCCCGCTAGAGCGGGGGTTAGCCTTGCGGGCCCCATGACAATCATGGTTCCCTGTTTGAGGCAATGTTTTATGGCCGGATGCCCTTCCTGACGCCAACCCTTGGTCACGCTCTTACGATGCACAGGGATACGGTGTACACACCGTGATCATTCATCCCAGCAAGCTGGTACTCAATTTGCCGACGTCGGAAGGATGACAGGCTGAGTCAACCCCCCTGGCGTTAATTCAGCGATCGACCGGGATTCGAACCCAGGATCCTAGGATCCCAAGCCGGCACACTGACCGCTAAGCCAACACCAGGCTAAGGTCGTATTGTAATCAGCTCTGTCCATCCGTATGTCTGTCAGTCATTCTGTCTCCTGAAAGGTTGTCAAAATTCACATACTTGGTTGTTATGATCACCACCTGGCAATAAGGTGCAAGAGTATTGAGTATTATTTTGACCACGCAACCTGGGTACATCACCAAAAATAGGTCAATACCCCTGGCACTCACCTTGTGGAATAAACAGTATATTACACTGACAAAAGGTATTTTAAACCAGTTTCAAAGCTTGCGAGAGGAGAGACAGGGCAGCATGAAGAATCATACTGACATAATCATATGACTTCAAACAAACGAACAAAAAAAGACCTATTTTGGGGGGCCACCTCCCCCTCCCCCACCCCATGTACATCCTCAGACCCCAATTCTTCTAATGCCTCAAATAAACATTGGAACATCATAGGTGATTAAGGTTGTGGTGAAGTTTTATTGTAATTGTGCATGTAGTTTCGGAGAAAAGAGCAAATACCTACTTTGGGTGTGGGCGGCAACATGCCAACGGTACCTTGCACCCCGATTTTTTTTTTATGCCAGCAACAAATGTTGGGACATCACAGGTGATCGGAACGTTGTGGTCAAGTTTCATCGGAATTGCATGTGCAGTTTCTTCCAAGAAAGCATGTACCTATTGTGGGGGCAACCCCCCGCACTCCGTAGATCCCCTCATGGGCCGGTATTTTTAACTCACCTGGAACGAAGTTCAGTGGAGCTTATGCGATGGAGCGTTGTCAGTCCATCAGTCCGTAAACACTTGAAATATCTTTTCCGAAACCACTGTGGGATTGCGACCAAATTTGGCACAACTGATATTTGTTGTGTTGTGACTAATGTTTGTTCACGGCATTTAAAAAAATCTGGATCTAAGGGGGGTTTACCCGGGGTCAAAGTGGATCCAGGTTTAACCCCCAAAATAGGAATACGCTTTTTCCTGTGAAACGACACACACTATCCTGGACCCACTTTGACCACACATAGACCCCCTTTGACTTCGATTTTCATCGTGCCGTAAATAAACTTCGGTACATCATGGGTGTGATTAAGGTTGTGGTCAAGCTTCATTGAAATAGTATCTGTAGCTTCAGAGGAAAAAGCAAATTACTATTTTGGGGGATCAAACCTGGATCCACTTTGACCCCTGGAAGACCTTAGACCTTGATTTATTTTTAATGTGGTGAACAAACTTTAGTCACAATGCAACACATATCATTTGGGCCAAATTTGCTCGCAATCCCATTAGTGGTTTCAGAGAAGAAGTTTCATGTGTTTACGGACTGGCTGCCTGACTGCCTGACGGATGGACGACGCGCCATTTCATAAGCTCCCGTGAACTTGGTTCAGGACATTCATAACTTAATTGTATAAGCTCCCCTGAAAACACACACACACACACACACACACACACACACACACACACACACCATCACCTGGTGTTGGCCAAATGGTTAGGGCGGAAGGCTTGGGATCCTAATGTCCTGAGTTTGAATCCCCTTGAATTAACGCCAGGTGGGGTTGACTCAGCCTGTCATCCTTCCGAGGTCGGCAAAATGAGTACCAGATAACTGGTTATAGAGAGGCATTGCATCAGCGGCAGATGCACCCACTGAAAATGATGCAACCAGCAGCAGGGTGGCTGTACACCGAACCACCACCACCACCATCACATTAGAATTCAATGATTATCGGATCCGAATCCACATTTAGATCTTCACCAAAATCGAATCAATTATTCCTTGTTGCACACACCTGTCCACCAAGTTTCGTCCAAATCCGTTCTTATCTTTTTGAGACATCGTGCTATGTATCGTTTTTGGTCGCATCTCCCGATGGTAAAGAATCACTTTTAAAATTCTACTAGCCGGATCCGAATCCGGATCTTCACCAAAATCTTATTATTTCGTCCTTGTCACATAAACTACCTCTGCCAAATATCGTCCAAATCCGTCAATAAGTTTTTGAGATATCTTGTTCACAGACAGACAAACAAACAAACAGACAGACAAAGGCACAGGGGTGAAAACATAACCTCCATTCACCTTCGGTGGCAGAGGTAAATATTGTTGCACGTGCACACATAATCCGCCCGTCCAGATCGCAATTTGTGAAGGGAGATAAACAGCCAATTAGTTGTCCGTGTCGAAACATCTGATTAGCCTGTGACACACCGCACATATCTCAAACATCCAATTTAAATGATGCAATTGCATAGAATCGCAGTGTCACAGAGAATTATTGTTAAAGGCGATTCAGCACATTGCTTCTCATCGTAGGTTGATCCACGTGATCTTGCATAAGATTCAACAGCGATCAAAATGATTCCTTTGAGAGTCTAACGCTGGACAAATTTAATATTGCCATATTTCTTCAGAGAATTGCATCTATCCTCGAAGATTCACAATGCATGTCGGTGAACTGCCCTATTACTATCCTCTTCTTCCTCCTCTTGAACTTATTCAAGCACTCCTAACGCATCTACAATCACGTGAAAAAGTAAGTACACCCCATGTAAAGTTTTGACTTTTTCCACATATTTCAACATACAGCTATTTGATCTTCATTTCAACAATATTGACAGATAAAGGTGATATAATATAACAAATGTCATTAAACATTTACATTTTGTAGTCCATTGAATAATTTAAATAAACATGAATGCAAATTTCGCATGTGGAAATTTGCATTCATGTTTATTTAAATTATTCAATGGACTACAAAATGTAAATGTTTAATGACATTTGTTATATTATATCACCTTTATCTGTCAATATTGTTGAAATGAAGATCAAATAGCTGTATGTTGAAATATGTGGAAAAAGTCAAAACTTTACATGGGGTGTACTTACTTTTTCACGTGATTGTGAAATGCGAAATTGCGAAAGTAAGTACACCCCTACATTTATCACTACTTCTAATACCTAAAATTAGAATCAGGTGCACCAGCTCAGGTGCAAATGATTAGAACATCGTTGGAAAAGTTCTTAGAGGAACCTGTCTTATTTAAACCTCAGACATTTCGTTTGGTTTGCTCTTTGTTGTTGAAGTGTGCGGCGTCACCACGCCTAGATCAAACGAGCTCTCTGAGGCCTTCAGAAAGACGGTTATAGATGCCTCCGAGTTTGGGAAGGGATTTTAAAAGATCTCCAAACAATTTGAAATCAATGATTCGACTGTCCGGAAGATCATCTACAAGTGGAGAAGATTCCAAACAACTGCCAACTTGTTCAGGCCAGGCCGCCCCAGCAAGTTCAGCACGAGAGCAGACCGTAAGATGCTGAAAGAGGTCTCAAATAACCCCAGAATGTCATCACGGGACCTACAGGTAGCTCTTGCCACTGTTGATGTCAAAGTGCATGAGTCTACGGTTAGAAAGAGGCTGCACAAATTTGATCTACATTGGAGGTGTGCTTGGAGGAAACCTTTGCTGGCCAGAAAGAACATCAGGGCAAGACTAAAGTTTGCCAATGAATGCCGAGGCAAAGACCAGCACTTCTGGAACAATATGCTCTGGACAGATGAGTCAAAGGCAGAGCTATTTTGCCACAGTACCAGAAGACATGTTTGGTGAAAACCAAAGACAGCATTTGACTACAAGAACCTGATACCAACTGCAAAGCATGGTGGTGGAAATATATGGTTTGGGGCAGCTTTGCTGCATCAGGACCTGGGCAGCTCTCCATCATACAATCCACGATGAATTCTTAATTGTACCAGAGGGTGCTTGAGGATAATGTGAGGCCATCTGTCAGAAAGTTGAAGCTTAACCGAAGGTGGATCTTGCAACATGACAATGACCCTAAACATACCAGTAAATCCACCAAGGAATGGCTGAAAATAAAGAAATGGAGGGTTCTGGAATGGCCAAGTCAAAGCCCGGATCTAAATCCCATTGAGATGTTGTGGGGGGGGTTTGAAACGAGCTGTGCATGCAAGAAACCCCCTCAAACATCGCACAGCTGAAAGAATTCTGCATGGAGGAGTGGGCAAAATTTTCTCCCAGTCGATGTCAGAGACTAGTAGACAGTTAGAAGAAACGCCAACTTGAGGTTGTTTCTGCCAAAGGGGGCAATACCACCTATTTGAGCCAAGGTTGTACTTACTTTTTCCACATGCGAAATTTGCATTTATGTTTATTTACATTATACAATGGACAACAAAATGTAAATGTTTCATGATATTTGTTATATTATATCACCTTAATCTGTCAATATTGTTGAAATGAAGATCAAATAGCTGTATTTTGAAATACTAGGGCATGCCCGTACTATATATATATATCTAAAATTATATCTTCCCCCCCCCCTCTATTTACATGAAATGGTTTGGTCCATTCACAAAGCCAAAGCGAACGGCTTGCGAGTACGGTGACAATCCCCCCCCCCCTCTATTTACATGAAATGGTTTGGTCCAAAGCGAACGGCTTGCGAGTACGGTGACAATCCCCCCCCCTCTATTTACATGAAATGGTTTGGTCCAAAGCGAACGGCTTGCGAGTACGGTGACAATCCCCCCCCCCCCCCTCTATTTACATGAAATGGTTTGGTCCAAAGCGAACGGCTTGCGGAGTTTGGTAAAGAAATCGCCATAGCGTGCACAAACGCGCAGGAAAGCGAAAGAATCGCAAATTAGTTTTAATTAGTTTTAAAACATAGTTTAACGCCAACATAGCGGCAACATAGTTTGCCAACGTGAAATAAATGAATACGCTCTCAAATGTGCCGTCCGAGGCAGAGTCTGTTTGCCACGTTCGGCACACGTGATAACTCGCTGCTCTCTGATTGGTTGAATCGTTTTTTGGACATAGCTCGGTAACTACTTGTCCGATTAATATGAAACCTTGAAAAGGCACATCCTCGGGTCCCCAGCAATATACCTGGCAAGTTTCAAGTATATCGGACCCGTGGTTGTCGAGAAACAGTGGTCACAGACACACAGACATACATACAGACATACAGAGATTACTGGAATTATAGATAGATGTTGAAAAAGTCATAACTTTACATGGGGTGTACTTAATTTTTCACATGACTGTACATGCATAGCATTATCTCGACATTTGGAAATGTATCCGCAACTTTCTTGTCCATCAACAGTTTGTAAAGGAAATGTTCTCTCCCTATGTTATCATCTTCGTATTCCAGTAAATGAGTGAAGAAGGCTGAAAACTGCACAAGTTCAACACCAAGTGCTTGTTCTAGATCATCCTTGTACTCGGCAACCAATTTTGCTGCAGCTGCTTCGATTTCATCGCAGTGCAGTGATTCCAGTTTATGCAAGAAACCGAAAAGAGAACAGGTGTTTTCATAGTCTTCCAATCGTTCCTCCAATGAACTCAGAAACTGATCAATTACTGGAAGAAAATTCTGAACTCGAAATTTTCAGACAGTGGGAGTGCAGCTTCTTCTGATCGTCCATATGTGGAGGCCCCCTGGTTGTGGAGGCCCCTGGGCAACTGCCCAGCTTGCCCATTCATAAATCCGGCCCAGTCTCAATCTCTTTGCTGATGACTCCACTCTCTGACGCTCCATATCTCAACCCTGAGATCACCAGGTGGCATCCTCTTCACTCCCTACGGACTTGGACAAAATCACAAACTGGTCAAACAAGTGGAACATGTCTTTTAATTCTGACAAATCTCTCGCTCTCACAAAGTCTCTCCAAAAAGACCATCTGGAAAACCCTCCCATTTACTTTCTCAACAATCCTCTCGAAGAAGATCTGTCACTCAAGCTTTTGGGTCTCACAATCTGCCATGATCTTTCCTGGGGAAACCACTTTTCTAAGATGGCCTCCAAAGACTGTCGCCGACTGGGCATCCTCCATCGTGTGACGTCCTTCCTTGGCACCTTTGATCTCCTCACCACAAACAAAGCTTTCATCCACAGCTTGATGGAGTACTCTTCTCCCTTCTTGGTTGGTGCTCCTTTCCTAACACCTAGCTCAGTTTCACGCTGTCGAAACTAGAGCTTTCAGAATCATTGGAATCTCCCGCGATGAAGCTGATTCTGATGGCCTTTCACTTGCTCACCACAGACTGGTGGTCTTTCTGTTGGTGGTCTTTCTGTCTTCTGCCGTCTCCTATCTGGCCTAGGTCCCCCAGCACTGTCTGTGCTCTGTCCCCCAAATATTCCTTCAGGACGCACAAGGTCTGCCTGTATTCCTCTCCTGGTAAATCTGCCAAAATCAAGACTCTCTGCTCACCTTCACTCTTTCGTTCCTCTTTTCCCCCACGTCTGAAACAAACTCCCACACTCTCTTCAATCCCACTCCTCCCTCCAGGTCTTTAAACAGGGAGTACAATGACCTGTGGATGAGCAAAAAGAACTGAAGAAGCAAATCAGAAGTAATACAGGATCTAAGGGCAGCTCGAGAAATGCCCTTAGATTCTGTATTTGGACTTGAACAGCAGGAAGGATGTAAAAAGAGAAATGTTGGCGAGTAAGAAAATAATTTAAAATGGGACATAATGGCCAGACACAGAAGATAAAATAAATGGGACGAAGGATTAGAGACGAAAGAACGGAAAATGAAAGAAATATTGGAAGACACTAAAGTCATCTCAAGCACAAGAAGACAAGCGAGAGGGCAAAGAATGTTGAGGAGGAGATCATGGAATATGTAGAAACAATGTGTGAAGATCGGTATAACACATGACAGGTGCAGGTGGAGAGGATATGAGCGATCAAAGCGGACCACGACGAGGTGAAGCTGTGTGAACTGGAGCAAATTCATGGTGTGAAAGGGTGTGTGCCGTGCTTGGGTGGAATAAAGAAGCCGGGGTTCCTTGGAGTGCCGAGCCTGAGAGTAATGGAGTGTGTGCCGTGAGCGTGCAGAGTGGAGTGCATGAACGAGCGAGGGTACGGGTCATGCATCGATTCAGACGGGCGTAACCGTTAGCTTGACTGAGGGGAGGGGTGAGGTCACCGAGCGGGAAATATTTTAAATGTTAATATCTTCTCATCCTGTGCGTCGGAGATTAAAAAGAACAGGTTTGTAATCCGTACCTGTCCAAGGGAGGGTACATTTCAAGGCACTCCCTGTCACTGTGTGTTAACAGTTCGTGTTGGGCAAAATGCCCGTATGCAGATGATTGAAAAAAAAATTCCCAAGAAATGGTGTGTGGCTGAGTGTGCGCGGCACAAATGCTGCATCCGGCACAATTGGCAAATTCAGCTGCGGGATCTCCGTGGAAAGGCTCATATCTAAAGTTGTGTGTGAACTGTCATGGAGAGACCCATGTGTGCGAATGGAGTGAGATTGACTGTGGAGTGGATCGTGTGAATAAATGGTGTGCATGAGACGGCTGGTGTGTGTAAGTTGTGTACGCTGGGCCAGGAGGCGATTTGGGGATGTACCACGTTGTGGTGAAGTGGTGTGGTTGTGGTGAAGGTTACGGGGCTGTGCATATGTGCGTGACGTCTGTGGGGGTTCCGCAGCGCGAGCAGTGGATGTGGAGAACACGTCCGGGTTCCCGTGGGGAATCCGCCGAATGTGAGTGCGAACATTTAAATTCATTGGCAGGTTCCAGACATGCCGCAGAACTTTCCCACAGAGGGGGAATTACATAGGATAGAATATTTAGTGCGGAAGCGGATTTAAAGCTGGAACTCCAGAGCAATCGCTGCTGTTTGAACGTGTTGGGCACCCGAGGAGAAGCTGCCTACCTGTTCATGCCATGGAAGGATCACCTGCCGAGATAAATAGTCTTCCCAGGTTTGGCGGTCTCAATCGGTGTCAGTCGTTACTTAACATCCCGTTCGGCCGCGAAGCTAGTTCAGTGGTCGGGGAGAGTCCGAGAAATTCCAGAAAATGTTTTAAATAATTTTTCAATCTTTATTTCATGGAAATTGAATTAAATACTGAAACACTGTTGAATACAAATCGCCGCCTTGTTATTTCCACTAACCTTCAGGTTAGCATGCTTAAATAGTGCTTAACATCCGGAATTTATATTTTTTACAATATTTAACTTCATGATTAATTCACCTGGAACGATTTTCCGGGGAGCTTATGTGATGGTGCGTCATCAGTCCGTCCATCCGTCCATTTTTCCTTAAACACTTGCAACTTTTTCTCCTCAACCGCTGATTGAATTGTGACGAAACTTGGCACAAATTATATTTGTTGCGTTGTCATAAAGGTGGGCACGATTCGGAAAATTTTAAGTCTGCTTACCGCTTATCCGCTCCGCCAGCCCGTGTAGTCCGATTCGCTTATCCGCTTCAGCGGCCGAAAATCTTAGTCCGCTTACCGGTTATCCGCTTATCCGCTTCGATTCGATTTTTTTAAAGCGCTTCGACGTTTTTAAAGCGATTTTTGACGTTTCTAAAGGGAATTTAATGCTTTTTATGCCTAAATAGCCATTTCTAACTACTACAAAGACAAACAAAGCTTTTAAGATCAAAAATATACATTTTTATTTAAATAAAATTTATTCAAAATTTATTGAAATAAAGTTTTCCACTCGACTCTACTCTACTCTACAGTTAATTTAAATATAATTTTAATATATGCAAGTTACATTAAAGAAAAATCAATTTGCCCGTCCTTTCTTTGACAAGAGAGTCTACTAGTCAACAGACTAGCAGTCTGTTGACTAGTCCTCGTCTTCCTCCTCCACCTCGTGGGCCTTCTTGAGGATTTGGAGGTTGCCCTTTATGAAGACTTGGTGTACGTGGCCTTTGAGCACTTGGTGCACGTGGCCTTGCTGTCCACGACCTTGAAGAAGGGGGCGATGTGCCTCCACTTCTGGCTGAGGCTGGAATTGTCTGTGTCCATTGTCACGTTGATCTCAGCCGACTCGATTGAGTCCAGCGACATCCTGCTCTCGCTGCGCGCGAGCTGAGGGGTCAGGGCACAGATCTCCTGACTGTCCTCCACATCCCCCATCATGTTGACCACCGGGTTGTGGATGTCGCTGTGCTGGGACTGCTGGTTTGTGTCGCTCGTGTGCCTGTCCCTGGCACTGCCGCTGGCTGGAGAGTCAGAAATCTCTCCATCTTGACGTTATTGCCGCTCTAGCGTCCAATAAAATATTCAGTTTTCACTTATTATTCACTTAAATAAATATTCACAATTCTAGAGTAACGGCTCAGGCTAACAGCTGATTTGGCGAATCGCGATGCGCTTTAATTTTTCGGTAGTCTGCTTACGCTTATCCGCTTCGGTTTCCGGGGGTTGTTCCGATTCGCTTATCCGCTTCGAAAACGTTAGTCCACTGCAGCGGATAAGCGGATAAGCGGACTTTCGAAGCGGACCGCCCACATTTGCGTTGGCACTAAAGTTTTTCACGGCATTAAAAAATTGGGTCTTCCGGGAGTCAAAGTGGATCCACGTTTAACGCCCCCAAAATAGGAATTAGCTTTTGACTCTGAAATTACACACATGATTTTGATGAAACTCGACCACAACCATCATCACCTTTGATGCACCAATGTTTGTTCATGGCACGGAGAAAATAGAAGTCTAAGGGGCTCAATGGGAGGGGGAGGGGGGGGGCAAGTGTGTCCAGGTTTGACCCCTCAAAATAGATCTATGCTTTATTCTCTGAAACTACACACACAATTTTGATGACACTTCACCACAACCTTCACCACCCGTGCTGTAGCAAAGTTTGTTCATGGCCTTAAAAAAATCTGCCCCTTTGGGGTTGTGCAGGGGCAGGTTGTGCAGGGCAGGGTCTGCCCTCCAAAATAGGTATTTGCTTTCTTCTCAGAAACTACACATCCAATTCCAATAAAACTTGACCACAACATTCTGTTCATCACCCATGATGTACCAACGTTTTTTCCCAGCATTTACAAAAACGGGGTCTGAGTAGTCTATGGGGGTTGGGGGTGGGGGGGGGGGGGGGGTGGATGGAGGTTCATTTTTCCTTTGTTTGTTTAAAGTCTTATGATGACGTTTGTATGATTGTACATGCTGCCCTGTCCTCCAGCATCCATTCAAATTGGTTAAAAATGCCCTGATATGGTTTAAAATACCTTTAGTCAGTGTAGTATACTGCTTTATTCCACCAGATGAGCGCCCGGGGGTATTGCCCCTCTGTTTATATTTAAATGGAAGTATACATTTCATGACATAACATGTTCTATGATCTCTCAAGATGGATCTCAGTCTCATTTCCCTCCAAACCACTGACGCTGATTTGTACACAGGTGATGTCTATCCTTTAAATGTGGAAGGCAGACAACACAACAATGATTCATCTGTCACAGAAGATTCAAAATGTGCTTCGACGAAGAAAGTTTCAGATGATATTGACATGACAAACGGAAGTGCTGCCTGTTTTGCAACTGGTGAGTGGAAACGTAAAAAATTAACTTTGCAGAAGAGATCTTTTGTGTTGAGAAAATATTAATTTTTTGGAAAAGTGTTAAATATTTAGCATTTTGATTTTGACAAAAAAAAAAGAAAAGTGTTGTGTTCTTTCTTTCTGTAGAACAATCCAGAAGTCATAAGGGACAAATAAGGTCCAGGTGCAACTTGACACTGAAGAAGAAGCCTTTTTTTGAAGAAAAAATCACGAAATCAAGACTCACTTCCTATAAAATACAAGTGCATGTCTGGGCCTCACAACACTAAGATTAATATTAAATTGAACAAACACAAAAAGGTTGTAGAAAGGGGATTACGTTATAAGTGTAATGTGTGCAGAATAGATTTTGCTTTAACGAATAACATCAAAATACACATGAGGATTCATACAGGAAAACACCCCCACAAGTGCTCTGTCTGTGATAAAGGTTTCTCTCGAAAAGGCCATTTGAAATCACATATGAGGATCCACACAGGAGAGCAACCTTACAAATGCTCGATATGTGATAAAGGTTTCTCTCGAAACAGCCATTTGAAATTACATATAAGGATCCATACAGGAGAGCGACTTTACAAATGCTCGATATGTGATAAAGGTTTCTCTCGAAAAGGCAGTTTGAAATCACATATGAGGATCCACACAGGAGAGCAACCTTACAAATGCTCGATATGTGATAAAGGTTTCTCTCGAAAAGGCCATTTTAAATCATATATGAGGATCCACACAGGAGGTCAACCTTACAAATGCTCGATATGTGATAAAGGTTTCTCTCATAGCAGCAGTTTGAAATTACATATGAGGATCCATTCAGGAGAGCAACCTTACAAATGCTCGATATGTGATAAAGGTTTCTCTCAAAACAGCCATTTGATATTGGATCCATACAGGAGAGCGACCTTACAAATGCTCGATATGTGATAAAGGTTTCTCTCAAAACAGCCATTTGAAATTACATATGAGGATCCATACAGGAGAGCGACCTTACAAATGCTCGATATGTGATAAAGGTTTCTCTCAAAACAGCAATTTTAAATTACATATGAGGATCCATACAGGAGAGCTGAAATCTGTAATACCAGGATATGAAAAATGAGATGAAGAGGATTTGGAAATTGAAGAAATTTGAAATTGTACCAGTGATAGTCAGAGCAACAGGGAATCTGTATGATCAAGAAAATCCCAAAGAAGTACTTATAAAGCATTCCGGGGAATATCATGACAAATAATCTACAGGTGGAAGCTGTCAGAGGTTCAGTGAGGATTCTGAAACAAGCCCTTGGACCAACGCTTTGAGAACGAAGTTTCACAAACTGGTTAATCAAAAAGAATCCTTTACCGAAAAAGGAGGTGGGGATTTTGAGTTCTGGGAGAACTTCCTTCCACCTTCTAAATAAAACCGGTCTGTGGAGATAAAAAACCAACGAGAGCATCCGTACAAATAGACCATGGGCCGAGTCCACTAATTCTGCTTGGTTTTCGAATTCCGTGGTCTACGATAAGAAGTATCTGCATATGTGCTTGATATGTTTAATAAGTGTATATGAACCATTAATGAAATGTTCCCATGTTCAAAATTTGCAGATTAATGAGCAACGGCCAAAAACAGAGGAAGTTAAACTCCCTTGGTGAGGACTTCCTTTTCCCTAGCAACGGTTGCATAGATGCTTCTAAATCGAGATTTTGAGCATTGCAATCCTCTGATCATGCAAATGCATGATTTTGCAAATCATCTGATGTTATCAGATGTTATTTTGTGGATTATTTCATGTACATAATTCCTATTGGTGTCCGTTGCTATGGTAAAAATATCCCTAGCAACCAATATTTCACAAACTGCTTATATGCATCAATTGATTCACTAAAAGTATAAATCTGCCCTGTAAATTAGACTAGCCAGGCTCGAAACATACTGCTATACTTTGGGGACTCGTTATCCCACCCCACATCCCTATATTTGTAACTTGGAATACAAAAAGAGGCATTAATGAAACAAATATTTCAAAAAAACGAAATAATTATCGCACATATACTTTAATGGGTATTTATATTTGTGTAGCATCCCCATACTACCTTTGTCTATTTTTGTCCTCTTGAGATATACAGACACACAGACACACATAAACACACACATACTTTTACACACATGACATGTGCACATCCATATCATTGTTTTTTATATTCCAAATGATCCTCATTCACTCTTCTTTCTTGTAAATATTTCCTGTTTCCTTCCCCTTTCTCTCCATTTAACACACACACACACACACACAGACATGCGCACACACACACACACACACACACACACACACACACACACACACACACACACACAAACACATATGCACACCCATGCATACACACACATGCACTCATTTTAAAAGTCACATTTTTCACAATCCTAATTCACCCCTCCCCCCCCCCCCCCCTCCTCTCTCTCTCATTCTCTCTCAAGCTGTGTGCATCCCTATCTGAAACGGCACTAATTAATGGCAAAAGCCACTCAAACAAACCATTTATGTTCAGTTTATAAACGGCTCGTGTGTTTCACATATTCTCTTTGACATGCATATGATGTTGCGTATAACAAGTCTTGATGTAAACAAGTTTGTATAAGGACATCATCGTTTGAATCATTACACAAACATGCACCTCCTCCAATTCCTCTGACTATCGGCAAGTTAGTGCACATTAAGTACTGCACATATAATTTGGTTCAATAATAAATGGGAAAGGATAGATATTGTACTTGGCATGCATATTCATTGTAATTTTTCATATAAAAATCCGTCCCTACAGGACAAAAGTTCACATTCTTAAACGACAATCATTTTGCTTTACCCTGCAGTATAAACTGTTCTCGGCGAAAAGAAAACACAGGTATAATCTTTTAACTTTGGAATGAAATGCAGAATTTCTCAGTATTAATACATTCATCTGAAATAATAAATTTTGTATTAATTAATCTTTCCTTTTCAAATGGAAATGACCCCATTCTATAGAAAGTGGCAAGACCTTTGTTGTTAAATGAAGAGAAAAGAACAAAAACGCAGAGATTTTTGTTGATACAATAACATAATGCATTCCTGTCAATCATATTTGTGCATTCAGTAGCAAAACATCAAAATAAATCAATGACTTATAGACTCAAGTTATAAAAACCCACAGAGTATAAGGAAATAATTAAGGATCTTCATCTGATTCCAGAGTGTCAATTTCTTCCTCAATCTGGATCATGTCAGGAACAGATACCTGAATTGCACAGACTTTAGATGAACACAAATCAGTACAGGGAAGCTTGTTGAGCAAACACGAGCACCGCCCTCGAGTACATTGTGTCTTCTTTCAAGAGCAATGGGCAAGTTCCATTACACTTGATGGTGCTGGGGGAAGACCCATCCAGTCTATGGTGAGCAAACATCATCAATATCCCAACCATTGTTCTTTGGTGATGATATTTCTGGTTTGCTGATAAGGCACATTTTGTGAATGGCTGCTTGGGAGTTTGCTCGCAATATGTGCTTGTGCATGAAATCTCTGTTTGGAGGCAAGCTTTTCTCACCACAGCTCCCAGTCTTGAACATTCTGCATCTTGCTTCATTTGCCTCGCGGCAGCCCTTCTGCCCATAGAGTTCACAGGTGTATGCTTCGATGTCTTCATGCAAGGATGGTGGTACGGTGAACGCCATGCCAAGCTTTTCAAATATGGATCAGTGGTCTTTACTTGATGTCAAGGTATTGGCAGATTTTGGTTTACTATTACCATACAAAGCACTCACTGTGTCACATCCAGTAAAACAATGAAATGCTATTAACGCAGAACAAACTTCTTTCCTGAAATTGTCAATTATGTGACAGACAACAATTGTGCGTGTATTACTTCCTCTGCCTGTGTGGAAGTAGACCTCTGCATCTATGTCCTTGCAAAATGCCACACATAGTACCAAGACATCGGTGTCTGGACTGATGATGATGATGTTGTGATCACTGTTATTACAGCGTATGAAGAGTGAAGTAGAAGTCTCGTATCGGCTTCTTGTGTTGAGAACAGACTTGGGATTTGCAAAACGTCCTCATCATTGCCATGCTTTCCAATAGAATGACACTCAATGCAATGTCCAACAATAATTGTGATGTCATCAATCAGCTTCCCAGTCTTGCACCACTGTTTGAACAGAAACTGGAGCAGATTTTCCTTGTTGTCCCCACAAGATCGAAACCTGGACCATTGTTTTGGAGTCCTCTGATCAGGAGAAAATATTTCACTGATCTGGGTCCCTCCCTCTGCTCGTCTTCCTCTTTCAGCATTCTTTATGCTGCCAGACATGTATCTGTCCGGAACAAAGTGCACAACCTTGGACTTGTTCGTCTTTGTCTGTTTCACAAGGACTTTCAACATTTCATCAGCAAACTGTCCAAATGTTGGCTGTGGTTTGACGACTCTGATGAGTGCCATCGAATCCCATACCCACATTGAGCCAAATGGGATCTCCTCAACTGATCCCTCCAGGAAGTGCATGAGTTTGTCTTTGTTGGTATTCACAGGAGAGCCGTCATGGTTTGCCAGTGGTGCAGGAAATGGACCCAATGAATGAACCAGCATCTCTTTGATGTCAACCTTTCTCACTGAACCAACAACAATCAGCCTGCGGACAGATCCTGGTCAGCTATCAAGGCGATTTATTTACCCTTCACTTTTGTTGTGGTGGACTTATCTGTATCCTTGAAAGTCTTCAGCTTCATCTTCGTCATGGTGTCATGAAAACCAATATCATTTGATTGAAGTCTCTTCTGGCAGAATGTTGTGAAGGCAACTTCACCTTTTCGTGAGTCTCATGAAGGTCTGCAGCGACAGGTCTGATGCAAGCTGACCTGATGTTATGTAAAACAGCTTGTCTCATTCTCGTGAAGGATCAAAAGGGTTGACCATATTTTGAATTGTATCCATGATGTTCTGTATGTCCTTCTCATCACGCTCTTTTCGTATTCTGTCTAAGTCAACACGGGCCCGACATGAAGTGTCACGACCAACCATCTCCTGACAATTTCTCCAAATGGCAGTTCTTTCATATTTTAATAATGTCCATCTGTGCACTGAACCCTTCTTGAGTGTGAATCCAGTCACTCCTCCTTTTGTCTTGGAGTCTCGGTTTGCAGTTTGCTCAATTATTTGGTCACAACCAATTTGAGCAAACCCGTGCTTCTGTTGTCTTAGTGCAACAAAATTCCCAGCTTGAAAATCTGCATAGATGTCAGGGTGACTCTGTCTCAAGCAGCACATCTGAAACCCATATGATGTCAGATACCTTGCATTATTGATTCTGTCATATGAAAAGAACTAAGGTGGAATGGAACGGATGCTCGACAGGTGAAGGTTCGAACTGGCTTGCCTTGTAGCCCTGATGAATAGAAGCAAGTCATCAACCATTGGAATATATATGCTCCAGAAGTGGAACGTCTCAATATTCAGGTTGTCCATGATGAAATTCTCATAGCCACCGACAAGCTCCTGAAATTTCTTTGAGTTGACACGGTCGTCACAGTCTTCAGCTGGGAATGCCTTCTGCAGGTGAATTGCAAGCTGGGAAGCGAAATTTCTCTCCTCTCCTGATACAGTTTCCAAGTATGACTGCCATCGGAGTCGTTGCAGTGCTTCACAAAGTAATTTGTGAGATCTTATGCCCCTGTTCTAATGATGGCCACTTATTACTCCCCCGACAGACCCAGTAGCAATCACTTCAGACTCGATGATAATGTCCTGGACGCCAGCATCAGAATATCGCTTTCCAATACTCATTAGGCACAACATCATCTTCAATGACTCATTAGGCACAACACTGGCAGCAGCATCCATGTTGATGTCTGCTGTTGTGGGTGGCCAGATCAGCTGAGGATTGGCACAATTTCCATCGGATATTTTGAGCCTTTGAATAAATGGCCTGGTCCATGACTACAACAATCTTACTGAGTCCCAACCCATCTGCGATGGCAAGGCTGCGGCACAGGATTGTGTACCCTGTGTTTAACTGAGTTAGACTGAGGACTGGCATCTATGACAGGTAAGTAGCCAATATTTGTTTGTGTTGGAATAGCACCTCTTTTAAACAATGCGTTGAAACCAGTCCATCCAGGTAAGACACGTTCATTAGGGTCTGCCATCTTTGTGAGAAAGTATGCGCTATCAATTTTCCATGCAGTTTATTGGACATGGATATGGTTCTCCAAGTCCAGTTGGACATTCTCAGCATATTTCCGGGGCGCTTTCCTTTGCCCTCCACAATAGAATTCCATGTTGGTTTATGGTGGCTGCAGGGATCCTTTCGTCATTCTCTGTGCAGATATTGCTTCATCAAGTGAGTCATCAGTGGATACCTGCCTTTGAATTATTATACCATTGGTATTGTGGGTGGTTCCTCTGCCAGATATTTTCATCGCCGAAGTCGTTGTTATCCCATACAATCATTGTATGGATATTTGGCTGGATATTTGGAGGTATGAAATGCTCTCCTCGCTGAATCTGAAGTTGGGCCAGGGCTGTATCGTGTTCAAGGACCTGGGAATTGGAAGTACAATGTCCCAGGCCATTCAACAGCCCGATAAGCTGAGCAGATCAAGTTATGTGTCCAACTGATATAGCCAACGCAGTGCTTTGGCATGAGCCTCCTTCCATTGAATGCAATGTTCATTATATCCTGGCAAGTGAAAACAATCTTCTTGCTTCTATCTTCACAAACGTTTACACGTGCAATATATTGAGGAAGTTCATCGGATGCTCCTGTTGACTATGCCATGAAGTTCAATGACTCATTAGGCACAAGACTTGCAGCAGCATCCATGTTGATGTCTGCTGCTGTGGGTGTCCAGATCAGCTGAGGATTGGCACTAGTTGCAATGATCCTCCTCTTCAGTGATTGTGCAGCATGGTAAATAACTCTATAGTTATGCCCTGCATTCATATGAGATGTGGTTTCATCTTGGTTTGTGTCCGAGTCATCTGTCTCATCCGTGCTTACATCAGAAGAGAGTGGGAGAGCAAACTCCTCTACCACCTCGTCTGTGGACAAATCTTCCACAAAAATCTAACTAAATCACTTTAGTTGTGTGAGATTATCTCAAAAACATCAAATCGGTACGTCTTCTGAAGTATCTTCTTCAGATAAAAGGATTTGTTTCCAATATGTAACTCTTCTCCCTCACATACATATTTCTTAAATGAAGATAGTAATTTCTTATCTCCGAAAAAGAAATTAGATTGTCTGCACATTCGTGCACACTGTGCATGCAATGCAGCATGCCATGTTGCGATGTTCCAACAACGTGCTCATGCACACTCTGTACGATTACTGTGATTGGCTAATTTTGTGGAGCCTCTGTTACAACCATAATGATTGGTCGAGTAAGGCTTACAATGACGTCATTATTTCAGAAAAATCATCTGCTGTGAAGGTAATTTTATCATCCTTATTATCAAACTTGTGAAAAAATGTGCAGGTTTTTAAAATGGGAACATTATTAAGTGTTCTAAGAAATCTTCCAGCTGATCAAAAAAGTTAAAATACAGTATTTCTCTGATGCAGACCATGAAAAGTAAGAATTTGAGGGCTCGGCCCATGGGCTAAAATGTTCTATTTGTGAGGAGGATTTTATGAGGATCAAACGGAGCTTGAACTTCCATCGTGCAACCCACGCTGGAGTGCTCGCATAAAAAGTGCTCTGACTTTGGGAAAGGTTTTGCTGATAAAGGTTTGTTAAATTCACATAGCATTACCCATACTGGGTTGTTTGTGCCACCCTTGCAAGCGATCATCAGCAGTCGGCAAGGTATTCAGTGAACCAGTAAGGAGAAAGCTATCGTGAAAGCGTACAGCGCTTTTGGGCATCTACCTTGTCAGCACAACTTCTCAGAGTACCATCTGCAACCCCTGACAACCAGCCGTTACCCCAAACCCCTTGATGAAAGCCATACATTTGGCTGTCACCAGAATGTCCACAACAATGACTGCAAACTAGTGACCTAAGGCAACAAAAATCCCAAAATTCTAAGCCCATGTGCGTCCTCAAACTAAGTCTAAAGAAAAAGATAGCTTTAAAAAAATGTAAAATTTATCAATTTGGTTCTCTATATTTTATTATAATAGAGCAAAGGTATATGGTTATGTCGTTATGTCGTTTTGTTTATATGCAACCAAAACGTCTTCTTATTCTTCAAATAAAATTAACACCTTCGGAATTAACCCTCTTAATTACATTTTGACTAATTACGTTTAGTTTAGATATGTATTAACAATAGCAATTATAGAATTTGAATGTGATTATTGTTGCATGTGTATCTTCTTTTATTAAAATAGTAATATTATAATAATAGTTATTTTCGTTGTAGAGCAAACGTATTTGGTTATGTTTGTATTCGACCATAACGTATTCTTCTTCTTCAAATACAATTAACACCCAAAATACAGTCCGTGAACTCTTAATTACGTTTAGACTGCCGAGACCCCTCAGACCCCTGACTTCCCATAAATACCACCAAGACCCCTGAAGACCCAAAATGCCCTGAAGACCCAAAACACCCCAAAGACCCAAAATACACATGAAGGCCCTGAGGCTCAAAAATACCCAAAAGACCCCGAAGACCCAAAATACCCAAAATGCCCTGAAGAATCAAAAGACTCCAAAGACCCAAAAATACCCCAAAATACCCTTAAAGACCCAGAGGAACCATAAGGCCCAAAAGCCCCTGACGACAGTGAAGACCCCAAATACCCCGAAGTCCCAAAACACACCAAAGACCCAACATACCCGTAAAGGCCCAGAGGATCCAAAAGACCCTGAAGATACAAATGGCCCTGAAGACCCAAAAGACACCGAAATGGTCAAAGATGCCTATCCCTCTGAAAAGACATGTGGTGAGGCGCGCGGAATGTGCCAAGTCACGCTAGTTCTCCTAATGGAGAATTGTTTAAAAATGTATGCCAAACACTCAAATGGAAACAGAACTTAATCTCTCAATCTGATATTGGATCTCATCGTGCTTCTTTCAGGGTCTTCGTTAGGTTGCCAGCTTGTAATTATTGTCTCTGTTGTTGCCATGTATCCAGCCAAATTCCATTTAAGTTTTTTTTATTGTGACCAGTGTTTAGGAATTTGGTTTTCCATCTGATTTAGTTGTTTTTTACTTGTCCCTTTTTGGTTTTGCTCAGATGGCATCTTTCCATGGCAGTTTGAACCTTAATTTTTACTCAATCTTTGCTGTAGTCCATGTTTCATTGCTTTGTGTGATATGGGGAGAACACCCTTGTTGTAAAATTGTTTATCAGAAGAGGACTTCTGCCTATGTTTTTCATGAAACTTGAATTTGTGATGCGTTTTGCAATAAAGAGAGGTCCTCAAAGCACAAATGCAGTGTCTGTTTTAGTGTGAAAATGTAAATCACATTATGATCAATTATTAGTCAGTGAAGAGTTTGGAGTTGTCCATATCTCCAGAAGTAATCCCGATCAAACCGAGAGTTGTTCACCAAACTAGTTGAAAGCCAAGCACAGCATTTACCATCATGGCATGACTGCACTTCATGCCATCACTGATTGCTTCCAAGCACCTTGGTGACATAGGGACCAATGTGGAAGGCCATACAGCTGGTTGCTCCCACATTTTTGTCAACATCAATAGTAATGCATCGTTTATGGATGGAATACCTTCAAACACAGACATCCAAAAAAGTGAAGAGTGAACGAACCCCTCCTCCCTTCCCCACCCCACCCCCCCCCCCAAAAAGGTTGACATTCAATTCGATGTGACCAGGACATAATGAAGTCAAAAAAATTATTGGAACTTGCAATTCCAAAACATTCTTGCAATTCCAAAAACAGATCCTTGCAACTCCAGACCAATCATCCTGCTCCCAATCAACCGCAAGGTCATTCAATCCATCATGACTTCTGACATTCAATCCTTCCTCTTCTCCAATGGCTTGATCTTCGATAATTATCAGTATGGATTCAGACCAGTCCACTCTAATCTCTACATGCTGCTTTGGCAGTCTCGGCAATGGATGGATGTCCTCAACACCAGACAGGAAATCAGAGCCGTCTCCTTTGACATATCTCGTGCCTTTGATAAGTTCTGGCACCCCACCTTGCTCACCAAACTCGCCTCTTCTGGTATCCATGGAAATCTCCACGCATGGCTCACAGATTTTCTCCTTTCGTATTTAACGTGAGGCTCAAAATGGAATTCTCTCATGTCGTCTTCCTGACCAGGCTGGAGTTCCTCACGGCAGTGTTCTGGTCCCTGTGCTTTTTCTCATCTTCATTAATGATCTTTCTGACCCTGTGAAATCTTTATATTTTTGCTGATGGTTAAATCATCCATCACCCTCTGCCGTTCCGTCTCTCATCCCTCAGATCGACAGTTCCGGGCAAAAAGCAGCCTCTTACCTCTCTGTAGACTTGGATAAAACCCTCCTATCTCGTTTCCCAACAATCCTCTTCAAGCCTTTTGGTCTCGCTATCTGCCGTGCTCTTTCCTGGGAAAACCACATTTGCAAGCTGGCCTCCAAAGCCAGTGGCCAACTGGGCATCCTCCATCTTGCAAAGTCCTTCCTTGGCAATGCTGGGCTGTTCACCACCGACAAAGCTTTCTTCTGCACATTGATGGAGTATTGGAGCATCCCCTCTGGGCTGGTGCTCCTGCCTCATACATAGTGCGGCTTCACGCTGTAGAAACCAAGGTTTTTAGGATTGTTGGTACCTCCCACGATGAAGCTAATTTTGAGGGCCTTTCACTCTGTCACCACAGGCAGGTTGGCGGTCATTCTTTCTTCTATCAAGTCCTCTCCGGCCTTGTTCCCCAGGCTCTCTCTGTGCTCTGTCTCCCAAATAATCCTGCACGACGCACAAGGTCTACCAGTAAACCTCTTCTGGTGAAACTGCCACAATGAAGACTCTTTGCTGACTTTCACTCTTTAATTCCTCTTTTTCCGCCTCCAGAACGAACTTCCGCAGTTTCTTCAATCCCACTCCTCCCTCCAGGTTTTTAAAACAGGTGGTCACCACCATCTCATATTTCCCCTGTCCAAAACCTTGATCTTTTGTACCCCCTTTAATCCACCTTAAATTCACCTCCTTCAAATTCCGATTTCTTTCCTGATTAAAACTACCCTGTCATGTCCATTTTCTTTATCCCACATACCCCACCAAGCCCTCTCTCTTTAACAGATTTCCCGATGGCCCTGTTCCCAGCTGTTGTTGTACTGCCCTCTCTCTCCCCATGTTGTCCCACCTGCCCCCCTAATTATGTTTTTTTTTTTTTTGTATACTGAATCGAGGCTCGTGAAAGAGCTGAAAGCATGTTCCATGTGTTAGCTCTCATAGGAGCCGAGACGAAGTTTACAAAAAAAAGGTTTCACTGTCTCCCCTTCTGACCAGCACTGTTCTTGGTCAGTTTCTCACAATGTGGGTGTTTTGACTGCAAGTGGATGAGAACGAACATAAGGGATATTTGTTGTTCTCCCAGGAAGGCTTTGAGTAGGGCGACGGCCTGCACACATGGAAACTGGTCCCTCCTCTGGATTCTCCAAAGTCTGGTTGAGTGTATATATTTGTGATAGGTTCCGTTCCGGAAACAAATAAACGAATGACTCCAGTGGTGCTACTATATCGGCAGACTTGGCCTTGTACTGAACCATCAACTCTGAAATTACGCTGAGGACAATTGTTGGGTCTGTCACCTGTCCCTTACTGACCAAAACACACTAAAATACGCTTCTCTGCCACCTTTTTAAAGCTTGAACTCTGCTTCAATGCATCCTTCAAATGGAATGGGGCTTCCATTTGCAGCCTTTAATCACAATCCATCCTGTAGGATTTCTTCCACTGGTCTTGCAACGGTGTCTGGCAAGTTATCTTGTAGCCAGTCTCTGCTTGCTTGGCTTATTTGGGAACCAGTATCCGAAAAGGCCTGAACCTCAATGCCATTCAGTTTACAGTGTGTTGTGGATTCACCGTAGTCGTCCACTGACGAACATCGACATTATTTAATCCAAACAATGGACGAGTTGGTTAAATCATGCATCAGTTCAACATTTAAAGTGAATAATTGTCGAAATAAAAACGGGACTGCGGGTACTGAAGCTTCCTGGTTCAGGAGCAACAATCACTCAAACCACAACGACCTCAGACCTTGAATTTTTTCTGTGGTGAAAAAACTTTGGTGCATCATGGGCGATGAAGGTTGTCGTCAAGTTTCATCGAAATTGTGTGTGTAGTTTCGGAGAAGAAAGTACATACCTCCCCACCCCCCAAGAGGCGCCCCCAATGAGCGCAGATTTTGATGCGGTCAATCAATCCACCTTGATAAGGTATCAGGTATGCAGCTTGTGGTCAGGTTGGTCAAAATCGCGTGTTTGGTTCAAGTAATAATGACTGAAGTGTTTGTGGAGTCACTCACTTACTTACTCACTCACTGACTCACTAAATGACTCACACTCACTCCCTCACTCTCATATGCACACTCACTGAATGACACACACTCAATGACACACTCATTCACTCACTGAATGACTCAATGACTAACACACTCCCTGACACAGCAGTGGCGAATTAACGCACGTGCCCAGGCCCCCAAATCCCATGACGTCATGCAACCAATGCAGCCCAACATCAAGAGAGATGAGAGATCACGAGAGATCATCGATGGTGGTTCATAATCTTTCGAGATGAGACCGAGGGTGGGTCTCACTTTGCTGACAAAACAATCACCTTGTGAGTGGTGATAAACACAGCACAAAGGGAGTGCTCCATCTCGAGGAAAGAAAGCACTGTCACGTGATGAATTGATGAAAAAACGTTTTCCTGATGTTTTCCTGGACAGGACTATTACAAAATTAGGGGATGAGGTTCGTATTAGTAGAAAAAGCAGGTCAAATAAAATAATAACTCAGTTTAATGTAAACAAATGCAACAATAACCACAATCAAAATTGTATAATTGCTAATGTTAATACAGATCGATATTGTTTATCAAATCCACACTATAATATATTGCACGATCGCAAAACACCCCTCATTTGTAAATGGACCAACCCGTGATCATGGCGGAACGTTGTGGTTTTTAACATCAGAACACCTGGCCCAAGGTGAAACAAAACTACTCCGGAGATGTTGAAAAGCGAAACAGCTCAACTCGAACGGCATTCGGAGGAGAGCATACCTGCACCAGGTGAACACTTTGTTTTGTTAGGTCGGGCACTGAAAGGTCGGATCTGGATTCGACTTGAACCAAAATCTAATCGCTTGTTCTTGTCGCTTAGCAACTCATACACCAAATTTCATCCGAATCTCTCCACAACTTTTTGAGATATTCTGTTCACAAACAGACCGAGAAACGGGTGAAAACATAACCTGCATCCACCTTCGGCTGCGGAGGTAACAAAAGGTGTAAAACTGTAACTGGTTGAATATCACCTGCAATTTTCTTTGTTCATTCCACAAACGACAGAATCACAAAAGGGTCTTCGGGCTGTCGAGCTTGTGTGTTCAGTTACCAAGCAGCTTGCTATCGCTTGCCAGGCCAGCCGTTCCTTACCAACGGTTTTGATGAAGTTCTTGCTTGTGTGCTTAAAACACTTGGCGAGCACTCAACAACAAACCTTTTGTTCTTCCATGAGCCTCGTCTATGTAAACAAAAACAAACAAAACAAGACACAGTCTAACAGCGGCGTATCCGGACTTGTTTGATACTTTAGTTGAAGAGGATAGTCTGACCTGGGTGGAGATACCAGTTAGCAATTTTTTGAAGTACTCCAAGTCTCCAAGCTGTCTGTCACCATGGAAACGAAGAGATTGCATTGAGATCCTGGTTTATTCTATATGTTGGTGAGTTAGCCAACACCATCAAAGTGACCTCAGCACCATCCCGACACACATCACTGTGTGTGTTACATAATGTGGTACAGCAGCCGGAGTGCAAATCCTGCCACTAACCTCCTTGAGAGAGGACCAGGTGAGTTGGTATTCATTTTGCCGACCTCGGAAGGATGACAGATGAGTCAACTCACCTGGTGTTCATTCATTGGCTGATCGGGATTCAAACTCAGGAGCCGAGGATCCCAAGATCTCCAGCATAACCGTTAAATCAACACCAGTTTTAGGGTGGAAGGAGACAGTCATAAGAAATGCTTCAATGTTTGAAGATCCCTCAATCAAAGTTTTAACGATACTGACGTGACGCGGGCGCCTCACCACACGTGGGTTCAGAGGGATCGGTGTAAATAACATCGAATAATTATGTTTGCTGTTACTGGTTGTTAAATATAACTTCATTATATGATATATTTTAACTTTATTTGTACTGCAACTGGTAATGTTAAATTTAATTAACCGTTATCTTGATTAATTTATGACGCATTTCCGGTCACACAGGACAGTGTTCTTGGCGAGGACCGCATCACAACTCACAAGTTTGTGTCCATACGTGATCAGGAAATAGTGCTGTGTATTACCATTGATTTACATCGATGTACTTTAGTTTGAACACTTTGTTACCACAAGAAGTGATTGTCAAGCCCGGAGTCATGCATTAGAATACTTTGTAATGTACGTGTGTGATTATTTAGACCATGTTCGAAAATAGGTCGAACGGCTTTTATTAATTCGCCAAACGTGTTTGAACGGAAAAGAAGCCGCCGAATCGAAGCAACGAAACTCGTCTTTGGAGCCCAGAATAAAGAGGTAACAAGGTATTCCTTCGTTATAATTCAGTGTATAAATATGTCGGACATCTATGGAGCAAAGTATTTTGTGGTTTCAAGAGGTTTTTTTTTTCTATCGAGCTTTTGTATTATTTTGTTTCAATCTCTCCTCAGCCTCATGTTTCTGGGCCCAAACCACGTGGTTTTGAGTTCATGTGTCATGCTCTTTGTCTCTGTCAATTGGAAAGTTTTACTATCGAGGTGCACATCACATAATGTGACATTGTTCTAACTTTTCGTATTTTGTTTGCATTGTAATCGTTTATATGGTGTCGATAGGAATTCGTAACTTCCTCATGGTGTGTGTGATCGTTTTATTGTTGGAAGAATAAAGTTCAAGACAAGACACCCGTATTGAGATCTTTACTCGTGATTGTGCTGAGACATCTGCAGGATATTGGAGGGTCGATAACTACACTGTCCGCAAAGTTTCACTTAATATCATAAATTTCCATGGACGGATCCACACCATGGATGACTCCGGGGCTCTCCCTCATTTACCGAGGAATTTGACATGAAACCCGTACCTCGTCAAAGTGCGATCCTCTCAACACCTCGTCCTGACGCTCTCAACACCTCGTCCCGACCCTCTCAACACATTGCCCCGACCCTCTCAATACCTCGTCCAGAGCCTCTCAACACCTCGTCCCGACCCTCTCAACACCTCGTCCCGACCCTCTCGACACCTCGTCCCGACCCTCTCGACACCTCGTCCCGACCCTCTCGACACCTCGTCCCGACCCTCTCGACACCTCGTCCCGACCCTCTCGACACCTCGTCCCGACCCTCTCGACACCTCGTCCCGACCCTCTCCACACCTCGTCCCGACCCTCTCAACACCTCGTCCCGACCCTCTCAACACCTCGTCCCCACCCTCTCAACACATCATCCCGACCCTCTCAACACCTCGTCCCGACCCTCTCAACACCTCGTCCCTACCCTCTCAACACCTCGTCCCTACCCTCTCAACACCTCATCCCGACCCTCTCAACACATTGCCCCGACCCTCTCAATACCTCGTCTCGACACCTCGTCCCGACCCTCTCGACACCTCGTCCCGACCCTCTCGACACCTCGTCCCGACCCTCTCGACACCTCGTCCCGACCCTCTCGACACCTCGTCCCGACCCTCTCGACACCTCGTCCCGACCCTCTCGACACCTCGTCCCGACCCTCTCGACACCTCGTCCCGACCCTCTCGACACCTCGTCCCGACCCTCTCGACACCTCGTCCCGAATCTCTCGACACCTCGTCCCGACCCTCTCGACACCTCGTCCCGACCCTCTCGACACCTCGTCCCGACCCTCTCGACACCTCGTCCCGACCCTCTCGACACCTCGTCCCGACCCTCTCGACACCTCGTCCCAACCCTCTCGACACCTCGTCCCCACCCTCTCGACACCTCGTCCCGACCCTCTCGACACCTCGACCCACCCTCTCGACACATCTTCCCGACCCTCTCGACACCTCGTCCCGACCCTCTCAACACCTCGTCCCGACCCTCTCAACACCTCGTCCCGACCCTCTCAACACCTCGTCCCGACCCTCTCAACTCCTCGTCCCGACCCTCTCAACTCCTCGTCCCGACCCTCTCAACTCCTCGTCCCGACCCTCTCAACTCCTCGTCCCGACCCTCTCAACACCTCGTCCCGACACTCTCAACACCTCGTCCCGACCCTCTCAACACCTCGTCCCGACCCTCTCAACACCTCGTCCCGACCCTCAACACCTCGACCCGATCCTCTCAACACCTCGACCCGATCCTCTCAACACCTCGTCCCGACCCTCTCAACACCTCGTCCCGACCCTCTCAACACCTCGTCCCGACCCTCTCAACACCTCGTCCCGACTCTCTCGACACCTCGTTCCGACCCTCTCAACACCTCGTTCTGACCCTCTCAACACCTCGTCCCGACCTTCTCAACACCTCGTCCCGACCCTGTCAACACCTCGTCCCGACCCTGTCAACACCTCGTCCCGACCCTGTCAACACCTCGTCCCGACCCTGTCAACACCTCGTCCCGACCCTGTCAACACCTCGTCCCGACCCTCTCAACACCTCGTCCCGACCCTCTCAACACCTCGTCCCGACCCTCTCAACACCTCGTCCCGACCCTCTCAACACCTCGTCCCGACCCTCTCAACACCTCGTCCCGACCCTCTCAACTCCTCGTCCCGACCCTCTCAACTCCTCGTCCCGACCCTCTCAACTCCTCGTCCCGACCCTCTCAACTCCTCGTCCCGACCCTCTCAATACCTCGTCCACAACCTCTCAATACCTCGTCCACAACCTCTCAATACCTCGTCCCGACCCTCTCAACACCTCGTCCCGACCCTCTCAACACCTCGTCCCGACCCTCAACACCTCGACCCGATCCTCTCAACACCTCGTCCCGACCCTCTCAACACCTCGTCCCGACCCTCCCAACACCTCGTCCCGACCCTCAACACCTCGCCCGAACCTCTCAACACCGCGTCCACAACCTCTAAACACCTCGTCCACAACCTCTAAACACCTCGTCCCGACCCTCTCAACACCTCATTCCGACCCTCACAACACCTCGTTCCGACCCTCTCAACACCTCGTCCCGACCCTGTCAACACCTCGTCCCGACCCTGTCAACACCTCGTCCCGACCCTGTCAACACCTCGTCCCGACCCTGTCAACACCTCGTCCCGACCCTCTCAACACCTCGTCCCGACCCTCTCAACACCTCGTCCCGACCCTCTCAACACCTCGTCCCGACCCTCTCAACACCTCGTCTCGACCCTCTCAACACCTCGTCCCGATCCTCAACACCTCGTCCCGACCCTCTCAACACCTCGTCCCGACCCTCTCAACTCCTCGTCCCGACCCTCTCAACTCCTCGTCCCGACCCTCTCAACTCCTCGTCCCGACCCTGTCAACACCTCGTCCCGACCCTGTCAACACCTCCTCCCGACCCTCTCAACACCTCGTCCCGACCCTCTCAACACCTCGCCCCGACCCTCTCAACACCTCGTCCCGACCCTCTCGACACCTCGACCCACCCTCTCGACACCTCGTCCCGACCCTCTCGACACCTCGTCCTGACCCTCTCGACACCTCATCCCCACCCTCTCGACACCTCGTCCCGACCCTCTCGACACCTCGTCCCGATCCTCTCGACACCTCGTCCCGATCCTCTCGACACCTCATCCTGACACCTCGTCCCGAGCCTCTCGACACCTCATCCCGACCCTCTCCACACCTTGTCCCGACCCTCTCAACACCTCGTCCCGACCCTCTCAACACCTCGTCCCGACCCTCTCAACACCTCGTCCCGACCCTCTCAACACCTCACCCCACCCTCTCAACACCTCTTCCCGACCCTCTCAACACCTCGTCCCGACCCTCTCAACACCTCACCCCGACCCTCTCAACACCTCGTCCCGACCCTCTCAACACCTCGTCCCTACCCTCTCAACACCTCGACCCGACCCTCTCCACCTCGTCCCGACCCTCTCAACACCTCGTCCCGACCCTCTCAACACTTCGTCAAGACCCTCTCAACATTTCGTCCAGACCCTCTCAACACCCCGTCCTGACCCTCTCAACACCTCGTCCCGACCCTCTCAACACCTCGTCCCCACCCTCTCAACACCTCGTCCCGACCCTCTCAACACCTCGTCCCGACCCTCTCAACACCTCGACCCGACCCTCTCAACACCTCGTCCCGACCCTCTCAACACCTCGTCCTGACCCTCTCAACACCTCGACCCGACCCTCTCCACCTCGTCCCGACCCTCTCCACCTTGTCCCGATCCTCTCAACACCTCTTCCCCACCCTCTCAACAATTCATCACCACCCTCTCCACACCTCGTCCACAACCTCTCGATACCTCGTCCCGACCCTCTCAACACCTCGTCATGACCCTCTCAACACCTCGTCACGTCCAGACCCTCTCAATGCCTCGTCCCGACCCTCTCGACGACTCTTCCCGACCCTCTCAACTCCTCGTCCCGACACTCTCAATGCCTCGTCCCGATCTCTCAATGCCTCGTCCCCAGCCTCTCCACACCTCTTCCCCACCCTCTCAACACTTTGTCCCCACCCTCACTACACCTCGTCCACCACCTCTCAATACCTCGTCCACAACCTCTCAATACCTCGTCCACAACCTCTCAATACCTCATCCCCAACCTCTCAATACCTCATCCAGACCCTCTCAACACCCCGTCCCGACCCTCTAAACACCTCGTCCCGACCCTCTCAACACCTTGTTCCGACCCTCTCAACACCTCGTCCCGACCCTCCCAACACCTCGTCCCGACCCTCAACACCTCGCCCGAACCTCTCAACACCGCGCACACAATCTCTAAACACCTCGTCCACAACCTCTAAACACCTCATCCCGACCCTCTCAACACCTCGTTCCGACCCTCTCAACACCTCGTTCTGACCCTCTCAACACCTCGTCCCGACCTTCTCAACACCTCGTCCCGACCCTGTCAACACCTCGTCCCGACCCTGTCAACACCTCGTCCCGACCCTGTCAACACCTCGTCCCGACCCTGTCAACACCTCGTCCCGACCCTGTCAACACCTCGTCCCGACCCTGTCAACACCTCGTCCCGACCCTCTCAACACCTCGTCCCGACCCTCTCAACACCTCGTCCCGACCCTCTCAACACCTCGTCCCGACCCTCTCAACACCTCGTCCCGATCCTCTCAACACCTCGTCCCGACCCTCTCAACACCTCGTCCCGACCCTCTCAACTCCTCGTCCCGACCCTCTCAACTCCTCGTCCCGACCCTCTCAACTCCTCGTCCCGACCCTCTCAACACCTCGTCCCGATCCTCTCAACACCTCGTCCCGACCCTCTCAACACCTCGTCCCGACCCTCTCAACACCTCGACCCGATCCTCTCAACACCTCGTCCCGACCCTCTCAACACCTCGTCCTGACCCTCTCAACACCTCGTCCCGACCCTCTCAACACCTCGTCCCGACTCTCTCAACACCTCGTCCCGACCCTCTCAACACCTCGTCCCGACCCTCTCAACACCTCATCCCGACCCTCTCAACACCTCGTTCCGACCCTCTCAACACCTCGTCCCGACCCTCTCAACACCTCGTCCCGACCCTCTCAACACCTCGTCCCGACCCTCTCAACACCTCGTCCCGACCCTCTCAACACCTCGTCCCGACCCTCTCAACACCTCGTCCCGACCCCCTCAACACCTCGTCCCGACCCCCTCAACACCTCGTCCCGACCCCCTCAACACCTCGTCCCGACCCTCTCAACTCCTCGTCCCGACCCTCTCAATGCCTCGTCCCGATCTCTCAATGCCTCGTCCCCAGCCTCTCCACACCTCTTCCCCAACCTCTCAACACTTTGTCCCCACCCTCACTACACCTCGTCCACAACCTCTCAATACCTCGTCCACAACCTCTCAATACCTCGTCCACAACCTCTCAATACCTCATCCCCAACCTCTCAATACCTCATCCAGACCCTCTCAACACCCCGTCCCGACCCTCTAAACACCTCGTCCCGACCCTCTCAACACCTTGTTCCGACCCTCTCAACACCTCGTCCCGACCCTCCCAACACCTCGTCCCGACCCTCAACACCTCGCCCGAACCTCTCAACACCGCGTCCACAACCTCTAAACACCTCGTCCACAACCTCTAAACACCTCATCCCGACCCTCTCAACACCTCGTTCCGACCCTCTCAACACCTCGTTCCGACCCTCTCAACACCTCGTCCCGACCCTCTCAACACCTCGTCCCGACCCTGTCAACACCTCGTCCCGACCCTGTCAACACCTCGTCCCGACACTCTCAACACCTCGTCCCGACCCTCTCAACACCTCGTCCCGACCCTCTCAACACCTCGTCCCGACCCTCTCAACACCTCGTCCCGACCCTCAACACCTCGACCCGATCCTCTCAGCACCTCGTCCCGACCCTCTCAACACCTCGTCCCGACCCTCTCAACACCTCGTCCCGACCCTCTCAACACCTCGTCCCGACTCTCTCAACACCTCGTCCCGACCCTCTCAACCCCTCTTCCCGACCCTCTCTACACCTCGTCCCGACCCTCTCAACACCTCGTCCCGACCCTCTCAACACCTCGTCCCGACCCTCTCAACACCTCGTCCCGACCCTCTCAACACCTCGTCCCGACCCTCTCAACACCTCGTCCCGACCCTCTCAACACCTCGTCCCGACCCTCTCAACACCTCGTCCCGACCCTCTCAACACCTCGTCCCGACCCTCTCAACACCTCGTCCCGACCCCCTCAACACCTCGTCCCGACCCTCTCAACACCTCGACCCGACCCTTTCAACACCTCATCCCACTGAGCGCCGATTTGCATTCAATTCATAGATCACCAGATCTCAACTTTTTAGCGCCCAAAATGTCGTGCGAATTCATCATCCTCGGGTAGTTTGGTTGCATCATCACCGCTCGGGTAGTTTGGTTGCATCATCACCGCTCCGGTAGTTGGTTGTATCATCACTGCTCGGGTCACGAGTTCTGATTTAAAAAACAGCAACGTTCCGCTGCACTCACGGGTTATTCCATTAACTAATGAACCATCTTCTGTCATTGTTACTCCCGCCAGGGAGTAATGTATTCCATCGTGTGTGTGTGTGTGTGTGTGTGTGTGTGTGTGTGTGTGTGTGTGTGTGTGTTCGTGTGTGTGTGTGTGTGTGTGTTCGTGTGTGTGTTCGTGTGTGTGTTCGTGTGTGTGTTCGTGTGTGTGTTAGTGTGTTTGTTAGTGTGTTTGTTAGTGTGTTTGTTAGTGTGTTTGTTAGTGTGTTTGTTCGTGTGTTTGCTCGTGTGTTTGTGAACAAGATATCTGGAAAAGTTCTGAACAGATTTGGATGAAAGTTGGTGGGATGATTGCCCTTGCAATAAGGAAGAATTGATTAGTTTTTTGTGAAGCTTAGGATAATATTATTCCGGATCCAGGAATTTTTTGAAGGATTTTTTACCATTGGAAGATAGGGCTCTTAAAAAAAAAAAATTATCTCATATATATATATATATATTCTATATTTAACATTGTGATATGAAAATGGTTTTCATTTTTGTTGTAAATGTAGTTTAAACTCGTGGATGTGTGTTAGAGCGGTGTATTTCTTTTAGCAGCGTCGTCTTCAATGTTCATTTTTTTTTTCTAATAGACATATTCTGTCATTTTAAAACCACCAAAGTGTGTATAGTCCAACAGCTAAGCTAAATATAGCACAACAATTGTGCATTTTGTGATACAAGCACCAAATTTGGCACACTAGTAGACTATCATATTATGAAAAGATCTGGATATTGGGCCATCTCAGATTCAGAGATTTGATTTTTGCAAGATTTGCAGATTTTGCAAGCTGAGATTGCAACGCCAGGGACGGCCGACTCCTTCCTCCGAGCTGCCCACGTCACCCGCACAAGAAGAGCTCATCAAATCACTGCAGCGGCACTGCACATCCTGCAACACCGTGCGTATGAACGCCACTGTATGACATATGCTGATGATGCAGAAGACCTGCCTGAGTTCGAAGACTGGTGTCACCAGAGAGGAGAAGACATTCCCAACTTTCAGTACTGGGCAATTGTGCTGGAACTAGAGATGTTGGTACTGGTCTACGTGCGTTCTCTTTGGCAGGCTTCATTCACGACGTACCTTGATGCCCTGACGGAACTGGTCCCATGGTTCCATGCCTTAGAAGTAGTGTAATAATGTTGCTTCTGGGACACCTCCGTTTAACATGGGAAATCCCTATCTAATGTCATTTACCCCCTTGTCTTTTTCAAAAATCATAAACACCTCTATTTCTCCCACCCTCATCTTTATGAACCTTTTGTCTGTAGTACCTATCCTTAATGTTGTTCATTAGACCACTCAAACACTACAAATATTTGTTTTCTCTTATAGACCTATCATCCTTCTTCTACATATCATCTGGCAGATTAATCTTTGACCCATTCACTTCCATATTAATTCTTTCCCTCCCTCATTGACCCTAAACACCTATATTTCTCTCACCCTTTTCTTTACGAACCTTCTAACCTTTTGACATGCTATCCTTATTCATTAGACCACTTAAACACCTGTGATCCTTCTGACCTTATGGACCTTTTAACCTTTTACTCTTAATATCATCTGGTGAATATAACCCACTCAAACAACGACCCTACAAATATTTGTTTATGCGTGGGAAATAATTTAATTCTCCTACAACTCTCCTCACCGTCTCATCCAACTCACCGGTATTTAAATTAATTCTCTTATTTGTTTTGTGAACTTTTTTACCAGTTGCCTTTTCAATTATACTTATTTGATATTTTTTACATTCATTTTGTTTTCCATTTATATACCACTCGAACCTTTTCTAATTAATAGCTCACTGTTGAGAAATGACGTTGTTTCACTTGGATAACTTCCAAGGAATTCTCTTTGTCTTGTTTCCTGTTTTTCACAAACACACGCCCTCAGTTTCCAAAAGCTGACAAGCACTTCAGTTCCCCGAAATACATTTTGTTCATTATAAAAAGAGAGGTCTCCGAATGGGACATTTAAACATTGTGAACGAAGATGAGCTTGTCTTATTCCAGTCTTTCCTCTGATGAAGAATACTCGCCAGGACATTGGTAAGTTCATTTGGTATTAAACACTGTTAATGAGAGCTTTGTATGTGATTAATTATACAACTAATAATTTATTTTTCCTATTCATTGCAGCAATTCAAATATTGTAAATATCCTGGCAGAATTTCAAGTTGTTTCTCAAGAGTTCCACAACGAACTGAATACGGGTTTGAATAACCTACCTCCGAGATGGTGGGCTCAGAATGAATTCAATGTTTCACCGTTCTTAGAAAATTCACGTGAAAGGTATGATAGAAAATAAAAAACGAGAGGTGTGTGCATGTGTGTGTGCATGTGTGTGTGTGTATGTGTATGTGTGTGCATGTGTGTCTGTGATTAAAATAGAGAGATCGAATTGTGAGGAACAGAAATGAAAAAATGAGATTGTGTGTGTGTGTGTGTGTGTGTATGTGTGTGTGTGTGTATGTGTGTGTTCTTGTGTGTATGTATCTATGCATGTGTGTGTGTGTGTATGTGTGTGTGTATGTATCTGTGAATGTGTGTGTGTGTGCGTGTGTGTGATGTTTTGTCAAGCTTACTTCAGCATAGTAATTTCTCCTTATTTTGTTTGCAGCCTCGAAGACCAAAGCTTGGAGTGGGACGATTTTGGACTCCATAGGAATGGTTATTTCCTGTCATCCTGTGATATCCTTAATTTTCATCTCGACGATCTGGACGCTAAGCTGGATTTTTTCGAGGTAAGCATGTGTGTACGTGTGTGTGGTTCACCGTTTATAATAGGTACACCATATCCCTGCGCATCGTAAGAGGTGATTCAGGGTTGGTGTCAGGAAGGGCATCCGACCCTATATTAATAATAATAATAATAATACATTTATTTTGTATAGCGCTTTTCAAGACGCTTTGACATGGAACATAAATATGAAATAAATATCTCTCCCCTCTTGTCTTTAATAGAAAGAGATTCAAAACCTGAAGACATCTGCTGAACCAACCTTTGACTTGTGCTGGGAAGAAATTGATGACTTATGCTGGGGAGAAGTTGAATGTATACCTCAAGAAAAATGTTTTAATAATATAAAGATTTTAATGTTTTCAATATTTATATATATTTGTTTTGTTTACAATTATTTAATTCTTAATTACAAAAAGAGAATAAAGGAGGGAACGGGGAGGTGCACCCCTGCCAAAGACCCTTCACCCCCCTCATCCCACCCCTCCCCTC
The DNA here is from genome assembly GCF_964187855.1 of Myxine glutinosa. Taxonomy (NCBI): domain Eukaryota; kingdom Metazoa; phylum Chordata; class Myxini; order Myxiniformes; family Myxinidae; genus Myxine; species Myxine glutinosa. The sequence goes on from NC_136261.1 coordinate 419,754,174, forward strand.
CCCTTGTGTGTGTGGGGAAGGTGGGGGTGGGATGAGGGGGGTGAAGGGTCAAGGGTGGGGGTGCACGGAGGGTGGGGGATGATGGGTGTGGTCTGTGTGGGCGGGGTCTGTGTGGGCGGGGTCTGTGTGGGCGGGGTCTGTGTGGGCGGGGTCTGTGTGGGCGGGGTCGGTGTGGGCGTGGCTTATGATTTTTTATTTATTTAATTTTTTTTTATTATTACCACGAATTAAATTAGCTAATATGGGTGGGGTGAATAGAAATGTTGTTTAATGAATTATTAGCTTTGTTTTTTGTAATTCTTGCGAGTAAAATGAACCCAAGATTTCTTCTCGATTTATATCATTTAATTTGTAAGTCCAAGGGTTTGTAGCCATTACATCAACGATTATAAATAATTCATTAGTCCATTTTTGTGTATAACCTTTCTCAAAATGGCTTTTCCATTTGTATATCCTTACAATATCACCAACTTTAAACTTGGGCTTTCTCAAATTAATCTCCTTTTCATATTCTAATTTTGTAAATGTTTCTGATGGTTTTGATTGTGTTGATGAATGAACTGTATTATTGTAATTATCTACAATATCCTGAATTAAATACACCCATTTTTGAGAACCGAGTTGTGTGAATTTTTTATATAATTTCTCTTTTAAAGTACGATTAAAACGCTCAATAACAACTGCCTTTCCTTCATTAAAGGTGCTGTATAATTTAATACCCTTCCCCTTAAGAAATTTCATGAATATTTTGTTATAGAACTCTGTTCCCTCATCAGTCCATAACTTCTTTGGTTTCCTTTTATCCCGATCAAATATTAGCTTAAAGGCTAACATTAAAGTATCACCCCTTTTATTTTTTAAAGGGACAACCCAGGCAAATCTACTCCTCAAATCAATAACGGTTAAAGCATACCTGTATCCCCTGTCATTATTCAATTCAATTAAATCAGCGGACCATATGTGGTCGGTGTATTTAGAATAAACCTTCCTTCTTTTAAACTTTGTGATTATAGGTTTGTGTAATTCTTCAGCCAAAAGCTCCTCAGTCTTGATGGCATCATTAGAGCCTAATAGTTTTTTGAGGAATAACCAAGACCAAGTTTCAATTTAGCATTTATCAAATTTCTCACAATAAACCTATCAACTTTCTCTCTCAACGTTGGATTTTGTATCAAAGACAAATTATACAACATTTCGCTGTCGGCTTTATGTTTTTCAGTCAACGTAGTGGTTTTCCCATAAGCAATATCATGCTTCATACACACTTCGTCAACCCTATTTGTAGGTTTAGACCAAGGTTTAGGATTGTCAGCCTCATCTAATCTTTTATCCAAGTTTGTTCCTGGACCACAGAAAGAATACCCTGGAAGGTGTAATTCCCCTGGAATTCCAGTTGTTGTAAATTTACTTCCTGACAGAAACTTTTGTATGTCTCCTCCTCTTTTAGGAGAGATGAATTGGCACTTTTTAGAGCCACATACTTGACATATTCCTTTTTGATAAACTCTATTATTTTTAGCTTTAACATAAGAGATATTTTTAGATTTAGTTTTCTTTTTACATTTGAGACAATAACTCATATTTATTTATCAGAAAAATTCCGACAGAGTATCAAAACCTTTTTGGTTTTCAACATATACATTTCAATCTTTATTTTTAAAACATAAAGAATCCTAAGGAATGCCTTCACTCTCTCCTCCATTTATTTACAAATAAAAACTAACTAAAGTCAATGACACCAACATCATCAATCACATAATCTTTTCCTTCTTCTTCTTCTTCTTCTTCACCACTTTCTCGTTTAAATCTCTGAAATTGAAGACATTGATGTTCTTATTTTTGAAACCATTATCTTCATAAGAGTTGTTAATTCTTTAATTTCCTCTTCGGTGCGTTGAGATTGATTTATTTGCTTTAATACACTCAATCTTTTATGAATCTCAGTGATTTCCATCTTTTTATATTTTTCCTCCCTCTCTCTTTGCTCCCTCTCCTCCTCCTCCATTTTCTCCCTCTCCTCCTTCTCCTTTTTCTCCCTTTTCTCCCTTTCCTCCTTCTCCCTTTTCTCCCTTTCCTCCTTCTCCTTTTTCTCCCTTTCCTCCTTCTCCTTTTTCTCCCTCTCCTCCTTCTCCTTTTTCTCCCTCTCCTCCTTCTCCTCCTTTTTCTCCCTCTCCTCCTTCTCCTCCCTCTCCCTTTCCTCCTTCTCCTTTTTCTCTCTTTCCTCCTTCTCTTCTTCAACTCCTTCCTCATCCCTTGCTACCCTTGAGTTTGAACCCCAAAGAATATTATACATATACTCATCTGGATTTTGAGATATTCTTGTATCTATAATTATTTTTCTCATAATAGGATACCAATAAGATTTGTTGACGATTTCTAAAAGAGTTTTATATTTCATAACTTTGAGAAGTTCATTTTTATTTAATATTTTAAACAAGTCTCTATTTGTGGGTTTAACAATATCAGTATAAGGCCAGTTTTTTATGACAAAATTCCCATGTATATGCTCCAAATCATAAGGTATGTAATACCGAGCACCCTTTTCTTGTAGGTATCCTTGAATACAAAAATTATAATTCTCTTGTAGTCTTCTTCCTGCCATTTATGTATCAGAAATATATGTGAGATTAATATTATGACAGGTAATACCACCCCATCTTCCCACTACCAAATCGGTTTGTATTCCTCGGCTTTCTATCCTTATCTCATTACCTTCCTTCTTTGTCATGCGAACCATCGCTATACTATCATATATTTTTATTTTCTTAAAATCACGTATTTGTTGTTTACTAATTGTACTTCCACATAAATCCTTATCTTCACCAAGTGGATAATATTCTTCTTTACGAGACTGATTTAAATCATGTAGGTCTTCTATGTTTATTGAAAAAGACCAATTATACCCTAAATCAGGCATATCATACCCCCATTTATTAATTCGCATATTAACTAAATGTCCTTCTTTATAAAATTTAATTGTAAGCAGGTAGTTAAATTCAATGAGGAAAGGTGTATGGTCAGTATAACCAGGTGTTGTGGTTGTAAATTTTACTTGTTTCACAAAACGTGCTGTTTTCTTTAAAGATATATATTGTGATAAATCACTGAATCTAATCAAGTCATTCGCATCTGTAGGGTTTGGATAATTGATTAATTTATAAGTATTCTTCATATTAATATTTTTACTTACACTATATTTTTGTCGTTCAGCCTGTGCCTTTGTATAATAATTTGATAAATCAATATCCTGAGAGGATTTTCCAAAGATAGAACCATCTTTTCCAACATAGGTCATTTATATTAGATAAAAAATGATATCATAAAAATTTTCATTATTGTTGAGTTGAAATAATACATATAAACATAATTGGCCACAACATTTAGAATTAATTTCTTGAACTTGGAATGTTTGATAAACACCATTCTGTAAGAATTGTATTACTTCAACAGGTGGTGGCATACCATAACTATCAAAATAATATTTATCCTGACTATTATGAATACAAACCCAATGAGAACCATTCTGTGTGTCTAAATTCATAATAATATTCTTTGTATTCTTATTTATATGTGTTAATTCATCTCTCATACAAATAACCACATTATCAATTTTTAGTGTTTTACAATACTTAGCTAGTTCTATATTTGACGTTGTATTCTTTCCAAATTGTTTAAACCATTTATCCATTTATTTATGAGAAAGATACAATCCATTACCCCGTTTAGTTAGTTTAACACCCGCTTGAGCGATAGAGGAAAGCATATCTCCAACCAACAATCTAGCTTTATCAGGTAGACTTTCAAGTTTTTGAGCAAAATCTACAATTACACCACTTCCACTAATTTGTTTCTCCAACTCCTTGTTATGTCTTTCCAATTCTTTTTGAGCTTTTAGTTGTGCCTTCCTTTCGTTAGCAGTTTTTACCGCTGCTGAAATACCACCAGTCAATGCTCCCGCCGCACTTAAACCAGCAAATAAAGGAATTAGAAACGGGAGAAATCCTCCTCTTGACTCGTCTATTGAATATTTCTTTAACATAGGTTTCGTCATTTTAATTTTAAGTGATCCAACATCATTTAGTGTTTTTACTTGTGTGTGTGTGAGTAAAACATCAATTCTTACAGCTCCTTTTCTTTGAATTGTATTAACATTAATAATACAAGGCTTTTGATTTTGAATACAAGATGTTAATTTATTAAGATTGATTTGATTAACATATACCCCAACCATTTATTTATGAGAAAAAACCTATGTGATATTAATCATAACACCATTATCTGTATTAATCTGTAATTCTGTTTCCTCCAAAAGCAAACAATATGCATTAACCTCTTCACTCTCCCCTCTTTCAATGTATAGAGAAGTATCCACTCGATTAGACTTTATAGTTTCCTTTTGAGAACTCAGGTCAATTGCGTAGATTGTATAAAGTTTTTGAAACGCAACCATATCCAAAATAGGATCATTATTACCATTACTTTCACACACCTTTTGGTAGGACTTGTAGGCTTCCGCATAATCATTTTTTTCCCAATCAATTTCCAATCTATCTCGCGGATAAAATGTGCCATCAAGAGAAACCCGAAGTTGTTTCACCTTTGCATTATCACTCAGGGCATTATTCTTATTAGTACCGTCCTCTCCATCTGGTTTTTTAAAAATGAGCCAGAGGTATCGTGGCTTTCCTTGAAGAACACCTAAATTCCAAGTGTAGGTAGTGTGTTCCAGTTTAACGTGTTGACATCTTCTTTTAAGGTATGATACATTTAGCGGTTTCTTTGAGTTAAGTCTTCTATTTAACATCTCTTCCGTTTTAAGATTAGGAGTATATTCACTGATATACCAACACAAATCATTAATAACAAATTTATTATTTTCTCCAAAAGCATTTTCATCCCCAAAAAGCAACCTATTTACATTATCATTCCTTTGTAGTTGAAATCTAATTTTAAGCCCATACAAAACTTTATCATAATCGCAAAATCCAAATATACCTTTAAGAGGTACTGCTACGGTAAAACTATTCACTGCTTTTGTTTCATCATTATACATTGACTTCCTTTGACTATAACCAGGGTCTGCGTTTGTACCCGTTGACATATCAGGAATAAAACCTTCAACAGCTCCCTTACCCATTCTATCACTAAACGAATATAGTGTAAATTTCATCATTTCAGATGTAGCAGAGACATAATCAACCGCTTCAACCTCTTGTGTTCCAATATACAGGCGGACACTATCAAACATTTTCCAGAAGAAATCATTTACGAGTGTAGCATTAGTATTATTCGCAGCCTTAGTGAATTTAAATTTACACAGCAAGAAACTATCAGCTATATTCAAGTAAGTTTGTTGATTATTTATTTCAAAACTTTTTGTTCCGTTTGAATTCCAGTCTGTTCCTGTTATAGCATTTACCTTAAAATAGTCTTCCTTTTTAGTAGAGTTTGAAATGATAATCGTATCATCCAAATCATAGATACTATCAATCGCTTCCATACTTGTATTTATATAGCATTAAAATCGTTGAAACCCTGACCCAAGTATTTTAATGATTTTTTGTCGTTCTTGTGAAGATAGTTGAGTTTTACCTTTTTTAATTTCTTTGATTGCTTGTAATTTATGAGACTCCTTTTGAGCATCTTTTATACTCTTTATAGCACCCGCAACGGAGCCCACGGCAGAAGCAGTTGAACCAATTAGGTCTTTATGTTTAAGGATGGTTGAACCAATACCCATTAGAGTATCAATTATCCCATCTCCTTTATTTCTAAATTGATGTCCCACACCCCGTTGTCGCTTTGGTTTATAGTATCCTCTCCCAAGAAACATACCTTCACCCTTATAGTATGGTGAAAGGAACATCCCATCCCCTGTAATTATTTTATATTTTCCCAACTCGTGTTTTCTCACAATAACCATTATTTATTTATTGAAAAACTTCACGTAGGTGAATTCTGATGGATATAATTTCATCATTAAAGGATATCATACGATTATCTTGGTCGGTTATCCTAAAATTTACTCTGTATATGGTTTTTCCTGACACAGGTAAATAGACAAGATTTTTTGGTTCCATATTAAATTTATAACCAATCGGGGTTGAGTATGCGCTGAATGAAAATATTGTATTTGTTCTTATTCCATCGTTATAAGCACCATCAATCAAATCACAATGAATTAATACTGAATTTATACCGGAGGATATTTGAATGACATTATCACTGTAAGACGTCCCGTTAGTTTCAATCTTTTTAGAAGAGAACCCCAATAGCTCTCTGAACGAATTTTCAATCGTGAAATCAACTTTATAATTATTTTTAAGTTTAATAGTTGATTTTGAAGTGTGTTTTTGAATATCTATTACAATATTTTTTGGTTCATCACCTTTTTCTTTCATAAGGCGAGAGACTTCTGAAGATATTTGAGAAATCTCGTAAGCTCCAGGTGAAACGGTTATAGTTTTATATCCACTTCCTGGATTATAACTAAACTTGTTGTTTTTCTCTGTGATATTAAAAAGGGTATTGTAAGTTTCCATTGACAACAAAGATGCCTCATATGAGGTAAGGGGGTCAAGTTGTAGTGGGTAAGGGAATGAAGCTGTGTAATCGCTCGTTGTGAAATTAAAACTAAGAATTGTGCTTCTCATCTTATTTAATATCTAATAAAATATCTTTGTATTGACATTTATTAATTATTTTCATGTTCATCAACTGATCTAAAATGGCTGAGGATTCATTAAAACAATTGTTGTTTCCAGCCTTCTTACTACCTAACAACAATAATAGCCTATTAACTAATTGTGATGGGTCATTTGGAAGAAAACTAACACCCGAACCAAGCTTACTTAAAGCATCAATAATATGTTTCTCCTTCTCATTCTTCTTACTTTTACCAGCAACAGAAACTCCATAATCAAGTGCATTTAGCAACTCAATATATACCCTATCTTCCTCTCTTTCCATATCAAGTGGTTCCTCAAAATATTTTGAACCGCTGAATCCGGGGTTTGTTAGAAGAAACATTAATCTTGGAGTTAATTTAACATTTGGTTGAGTAGAACTCAAGAACATCAATTCATCATTAAATATCAATACCTTTTCTTCCACAAGATGAAACACTGCTGGTTCTTCTGTTGGAATGAGACCTGCTCTGGTTTTTGAACCCGCCGAATATTCATTGTTTTGAAGAGCTTCCACAACATAATTAGGGGGTTGATTTACCTCCTCAAGTTTCCGAAATAATCCCTCGTCATCATATTCTAATTCACCAAGTTCTTGTTTTGTTATCTGACTAAAATCTTTGAGCATTTGAAGTTTTTTCGGAGTAAATTCTACCGTGGGAACTGTAGGGTGTTGAGTTTTCAAAAGTGGTTTAAAGAATTTCTCTTGTTTTCTTTCAAAGGCTTCTTCACCAGTTAGTTTCTGTCTCCGTTTCTTCTTTATCTCTTCCTGTTGTTTAACAACTTTTGAAACTAATTGTTGATGTTCCTTAAACTTTCTTTCTCTTTCTTCAGTATTCATTTTCTGTATTTATTTATTGAAAAATATCATTTAGTATCTCATCTTGTTTCACAACAATATATTTATATTTTCCAATCGTGTGTTTCATATAATTTTCAAATTCTTTTTTACTACATAACGTAGAGCAATTATCTCTCCAAAAATTATTTACATCTATTGAATTTAACTTAAATAAAATAAAAGTATTGGCATTGTTTCTTATTGAGCGTCGAGGGAGTTGAAAATATGATTGACTAAGATATATACAATTACAAGAAGAATGTCTCCCTCTTGTATAGTAGCTATCCATTACTGTTTGGTTTCTCTCATTAACACAATCATCAAAGATGACAAGGTTCTTTTTTGATTTATCTAAATCTTGAGGTGAAGGTATATCATCCGTATTATCACTGAGAATACAAGTTATGGGTTTCGATTTTGATTTCTGTGTATCACAAAATAATTGTATTATATCATCAATATTATAATCATTTAGTTTGTTTTGAAGTTTAAATAAACCGATAATGTCTTCCTTTTTAAGACCCGCATTAAAACCCTGTGAGAGTAGTTGATACTCGGGTTGAAAACTTGACTTTGTAAAAATTATTAAATTATCATAATCTAAAAAATTAGAACCAAGGAGCATCTTTAAAAGTAAACAGGTTTTTCCACATCCGCTTGAACCAACTATTAGACATCTCAATGAATTTGGAATGTTTTTATGGTTATTAAATTTTATCTTATTTTCCCAAACGGGTAAAAAATCATTCATTTATATATTTGGAAAACAAGTTATCCAACTTTTTTTGAGCTATTTGAGAAACTCTATATTTTATCCTGAGTTCGGGTTTAATTTCAAAATAATCCATTATTTTATTTATATAGTATCTTGTATTAACATTTCCATTAAAATTATTTTGAATAATAAATATCATTAAACCCTTATACATTTCCTCAATACAATTAGTCTCTTCCCTTGAAAGAAATGGTGTATTATCATCACAATACTTAACATTCATCTCTCTTATTAATCTTGTAAAGTAATTCATTTTTGGTTCTAATTTAAAAGAGTTATATATTTTTTTATATTTCTTATTATCATTAATTAAAATTAAATCACAGAAAATACATTGTTTATATGAATCCTCATCATTAAGCCCCACTCTATCACAAGCCGGACAATTCTCTAATTTATCATATGGAGAGTCTGGAAATTCTAAATATCCTTCAGAACTTATCATATTTATGTGGTAAATTTTTACTTAAACTAAACGCAAGTTTATTCATTAATAAATACAATGTTTCAAAGCACAAAAGACAAATTTCAATCAATCTCTACTTCGGTGGAAGATATAGAAAAATATGTCAAAGATGTTAAATTGAACAAAGATAAATATGGAAATTTTTGGGTAAAACCAGTTATGGAAAATAACATGAGCCCCTCTATTTCATTTAAAGGAAGAGCTCTAACTATACCTGGAAAGACATCCATTAAAGTAAATCTAACAAAAGTTTCTCCTCTACTCCTGGCAATTTATTCAAAGCTTGAAAAAGTGATTGACCACGATACTTTGAAAAAGAATGATAAGACCATTAATAATTCTAGAGGAGACATTTGTATTTTCTTTAATAATCCAAAGGGTGTAGATCTAAGTAAAATGAATGATGTTAATATTTCTGGTGAAATGTCATTTCGTTCTATGATAGTTAGAGATTATTTAAAGATAACTTTTGATATAAAAATTGTAGAGATTGAATCTGTTAATGAAAGAAAGTATATAGATATTGATGGGAATATTTTTCTTGCTAATTAAATATGAGTCAATACAGCAGTGAAGATTTTACTATTTCATTGAACTCAGACGATAGTGATGATAGTATTTCATTGAACTTGGACGATGGTGATGATAGTATTTCATTGAACACAGATGATAGTTATGATACTAATAGTTTGTGCTCAAATGATAGTTATGAGAGTAGCTTTATTGATGACTCTGAGTATGATTCTGAGTATTCATGTGATAGTTATGACTTAGATGATTCTGAGTGAAAAAGTGTTTTAGTTTAAGCACAGCGATATATATAAAACGGAGCTGTAAAGCTCAAAAGTGTTTTATTTTAAGCACAGTGATATATATAAAACACCACGTTTTCTCACGCTATAAATATGGTTTATTGTGATACTTGCGAGAAGGAAGTAAAATATTATAAACAACATATTCTCACCGCAAAACATACATACAACATTTTAAACAAACTTTCCCCTCTTCCACCTGAAACAAAACACTGTTCTACATGTAATAAAAATATCCTCAAGAAAGGCTTCAAAATACATCTTAAAACAAATCTACATTTATCAAATTTTATCACAACTAAAAACTCTGATGGAGCATTCAAAGGACATATTAAAATAAGAGTCTTTAACTTCAAACCTCCTGAACCAGAGTCTATAGTTGATGCTGTAGAAATAGTTAAACCTGCTGTTCAAACGTTGATTGAAAAAACACTAAAGGAAATGAAACCACTTAAATTTTATATGGGAGTAAAATTAGAAATGACAAAGGATGAAGGAGTTATAGATGCACCATACATGAGAACTGAGCCACACTTTATATCTTCATATCAAGATTTTAAAACATCAGGAGTCTATGATGAACTTATTAAACAAGAGCAAGATGTGGATAATTCAATCGTAGGAAGTGGATTCAATATAGGAAAAATTATTTACATAGACATTCATATTCTTAAATCAGATCCTCTAAAAGCTTCTTCTTACATTGATTTACCCAGTGTTATCAAAAATAGAAAAGCAGTTATCAATATCAAAAATAAAGACAATAAATGTTTTCTCTGGTCTATTTTAGCACACTTACATCCTCCACATTTTCATGATGAAAGAGTATCTCATTATAAAAAATATGAGAATACATTAAATACGAAAGATCTAAAGTTTCCGATGACTTTAAATGATATTCCTAAATTTGAAAAGATGAATAATTTATCAGTTAATGTTTATGGTCTAACAGAAACAAACAACATTCAGGTTTTAAAGCTTTCTGACAATTGTAAACAAACTCATATTAATCTTCTATATTTTAATTCAGACGAAAATTCACATTATACATACATCAAAGATATTGCTAAATTAATAAAACCACAAGTCTGTAAGAGAACAAATAAAATATATATTTGTTTGCGTTGTCTTAACTTCTTCAATTCACAAGAAAGATTAGATAAACATTCAAATTATTGTGGCGAACATAAATCAACGGTAATCAATATGCCTAAAGAAGGCTCAAAGATCACATTCAAAGATGAAAATAAAAAGATCAAACATCCATTTGTTATATATGCTGATTTTGAAAGTATTTTAGAAAAAATTGATACTGCTTCTCAAGATCCAAAAGAATCATACACAAATAAATATCAAAAACATACTCCTTGTGGTTTTTGTTATTATATCAAATCATCCGTTGGTGATAAATATAACAAGTTAGAGATGTATAGAGGCTCAAATACCCCAGAGGAGTTTGTGAAACGACTAGAAAAAGACTGTGTTCGATTAACCAAGATAATGAGAGAAACCAATAAACCAATGTCCTTAACAAGTAAAGAAAAAAGGGAATTTATAAAAAACAATGTCTGTCATATTTGTGAGGAGAAAATTGGTAAAGGTCTAAAGGTTAGAGACCATTGTCATCTCACTGGTAAATATAGAGGTCCGGCTCATCAAAGTTGTAATATTAATTATCAACTCCCCTCTTTCATTCCTGTCTTTCTTCATAACAACGCTCATTATGATACACATCTATTTATCAAGGAACTCTCAAAGACTTCTGGAAGTATCTCAGCAATTCCAAACACGGATCAGAAATACATTTCATTCACAAAAACAATTCACACATCTCCTATTACTCATATCAGATTTCTTGATACATTTAAATTCATGGCAAGTCCATTGGTTAACTTGGTTCAAAATCTAAAAGAGTTTCCATGTCTTTCAGAGTATTTTTTAGATAAAGATTTTCTAACACAAAAGGGAATTTACCCCTATGACTATATGGACTCATTTGAGAGATTCAATGAAACACAACTTCCTTCAAAAGAAAATTTCTATAACAAATTAAATAATAGTCATATATCTGATAAAGATTATGTACACGCACAAAATGTTTGGGAAAAATATAACATCAAGAATCTTGGCGAGTATCACGATTTGTATCTCAAAACTGATGTGCTTTTATTGGCCGATGTATTTGAAGCCTTTAGATCTGTTTGTCGCACTGGATATGGATTGGATCCTGCTCACTACTACACAGCACCTGGATTGGCCTGGAGTGCGATGTTGAAAATGACAAAACAAGATTTGGATTTGATAACCGATGTTGATATGCTTTTGATGATTGAAAAGGCAAAAAGAGGTGGAATTTCACAAGTCTGCTCGAGTAGATACGCAAAAGCAAATAACAAATATCTTCCAAATTATGATCCAACGAAAGAGAGTTCTTACTTGATGTACTATGACGCGAACAACCTGTATGGCTGGGCAATGTCTCAGGCTCTTCCTTATGGAAAACTTAGATGGGTAAAGGAAAAAGACTACAAAAACGTTTTACAAGATGTATGTATCTCTACACAAAAAGAATTGGATGAAGAAAAAGTTGGTTATTATTTTGAAATTGATTTAAAATATCCAGAGGAACTCCATAACCTACACAAAGATCTCCCATTTGCTTGTGAGAAAGCAAGTCCAAAGAAAGAATGGTTGAGTGATTATCAACGATCGTTTGATATAGGTGAATCAACAGAAAAATTACTTACTACATTATATAACAAGAAAAATTATGTTCTACACCAAAGAAATTTGCGACAATATTTATCAAAAGGTCTAAGAGTAGAGAAGATCCATAGGGTTCTAAAGTTCAATCAAAGTCATTGGTTAAAGGGGTACATTGATTTTAATACACAAAGAAGAACAGAGTCAAAAACAGATTTTGAGAAAGACTTTTATAAATTGATGAATAATGCGGTCTTTGGTAAGACTATGGAGAATGTGAGGAAAAGACAAAATATCAGACTATCAACATCTTGGGAACAAGCATCAAAATTAATTAATAGACCGAGTTTTACTCGAGCTGAGGTCTTTACTGAGAACTTTTGTGCGATCCATTTGATTAAAGAGAGTATTGAAATGAACAAACCTATTTATATTGGAACAACAATTCTTGATTTATCAAAGTCATTAATGTATGATTACTTTTATAATAACTTGAGGAAGAAATATCAAAATGATGTTAATCTACTTTATATGGATACAGATAGTTTTATTTTGAAAATTAATACCAACGATGTTTATTCAGACATGAAAAGAGACATTAATATCTATGACACGAGTAATTACAGTCCAGAGAGTGAGTTGTTCTCTTCTAAAAATAAAAAGGTGATTGGAAAGTTCAAGGATGAATTAGGAGGAAATGTTATGAGTGAATTTGTGGGATTGAGGTCAAAGGCTTATGCTTATAAATACATTGTGAATAACGTTGAAAAGACTGATAAGAAGTTAAAAGGTGTAAAGAAAAATGTTATTAAAGAAACAATAAACTTTAAGGATTATTATAACTGTTTAACAACAAAGAAAGAAGAGTTTAGAAAGATTAATGGAATAAGAAGTTATAAACATCAATTATATTCAGAAGAGATAAATAAGAAAGCATTGGGGGCTTTTGATGATAAGAGGTTTATTTTAGAAAATGGAATTGATAGTCTCCCTTATGGTTATATAAGTATATAAGTGATAAGATATATATATATAAGTGATAAGATATATATAAGTGATAAGATATATATAAGTGATAAGTTAAAAAGGGGGGGGTGGGGTTGGGGATTTTAACGGGCTACCGCCGCCTTTTTTACTATTATATAAATGATAGAACCAAGTATCAACCAGACTAAAGAGTGGAGGTGTAATCAACCTTGGTATATAAATGGAAAACATAATGAATGTGAAAAATATCAAATAGGTATAATTGAAAAGGCAACTGGTAAAAAAGTTCACAAAACAAATAAGAGAATTAATTTAAATACCGGTGAATTGGGTAAAAAAGATGGAAATATTTTTGAGTGGACGGAAAACTTTGATGGTTGTCAGGAAAATATATACTTTAATTTAAAAATGGTATGTGGCACTGGAGGCGCTCAAGCAAGAACATTGAGGGAGGTTTACCATTTTATCTTAGCTCAGTTAAAATATCTTAATAAAGAACCAAACTCAAACATATTTTTTGTTAATATATTAGATGGTGAAGAGAGTTGTAGGAGAATTAAATTATTTCCCACGCATAAACAAATATTTGTAGGGTCGTTGTTTGAGTGGGTTATATTCACCAGATGATATTAAGAGTAAAAGGTTAAAAGGTCCATAAGGTCAGAAGGATCACAGGTGTTTAAGTGGTCTAATGAATAAGGATAGCATGTCAAAAGGTTAGAAGGTTCGTAAAGAAAAGGGTGAGAGAAATATAGGTGTTTAGGGTCAATGAGGGAGGGAAAGAATTAATATGGAAGTGAATGGGTCAAAGATTAATCTGCCAGATGATATGTAGAAGAAGGATGATAGGTCTATAAGAGAAAACAAATATTTGTAGTGTTTGAGTGGTCTAATGAACAACATTAAGGATAGGTACTACAGACAAAAGGTTCATAAAGATGAGGGTGGGAGAAATAGAGGTGTTTATGATTTTTGAAAAAGACAAGGGGGTAAATGACATTAGATAGGGATTTCCCATGTTAAACGGAGGTGTCCCAGAAGCAACATTATTACACTACTCTTAGACCACACACACTATGCCAGGTGGGTCCCTGTTCACCTGAGGGACACGGTTGCACTCCCAATGAAGCACCCAGATGTAACCAGAGAATTCAGGGCTGGCAACTTCACTGTACAGAAGACGAAGAAGGTGTTCTCTTCGATCCCAATCAAATCGAAATCTTGCAAAAATCAAATCTCTGAATCTGAGATGGCCCAATATCCAGATCTTTTCATAATATGATAGTCTACTAGTGTACCAAATTTGGTGCTTGTATCACAAAATGCACAACAGGTTTGCTATGCTGCTACACTATCAGCATGTCTCCTTGGTCGCAAAATGTTTTCACACCTTCCAGCTTCATGCTGTCTCCAAGATCCAACTCAACATTTCCTCCATCTGCAACTCTGTGCACACCTTACACTTGAATGTCACTGCCACACTGGTTATTGACCCTCTCAGACCACTACATTTTTGTTGAACCCACTCAGCGCACATTGTACATCGAATGGAGCTCACTCTGCCACCCTTCCTGCACACAGCACACGGCCACTTCCCAGTTCTTTCCACCTCACCACATGCTTTTTTCACCTGCCATCACCTTCGTTTTTCCGATATTCACCTTCAGACCTTTTGTCTCCATACATTCCTTCCACTTGTTCATCTTCTCCTTCAGTCCATCGATAGTTTCCACAATCAACACCAGATCATCTGCATACAACAACTCCCACAGTAAACTTTCCCTTACATTCCGAGCCAGCACCTCCATCACAGTGACAAATAGTAGTGGACATAGTACCGACCACTAATGCACTCCCACCTTCACCTCAAACTCACCACTGTTCCCTTCCTTTGTCCTTACAGCTGTGCACACTCTTTCGTACATTGCCATCACTACTCTGATCAACCATTCCTCCACTCCTAACTTCCTCAATGCCCATGGCACTACTTTGCGTGGAACTCTATCGAATGCTTTGTCCAGATCAACAAAACAAAGAAACAACTTCTTCCTCTTCTCCATGTACTTCTCCTTCAACTGCGTTGCAATAAAAAGCATGTATGTCATTCCTCTTCCTGGCATAAATTCAAACTGCATTTTGTCAATCCACACTTTCCTCCTATCCAACACCCTTTCCAATACCTTAATTCCATGCTCCAATAACTTTATCGCTCCATACAAGCCACAGTCCAGAGGGTCATCTTTCCCCTTGTATAGAGGGACGACGGTACTCGGTTCCCAATCCACTAGAATCCGGCCATCTTTCACCACCAGATTACAGATCTCTGTCATTCTCTTCACACCCCAACTTCATGCTGCCTTCAACATATCTCCCACAACTCCCGTCGGCCCTCTTGCTTTTCTACTCTTCATTGCTAAATTACTACTTAGTGACAGGACCAGGAGCCGCAGCCTCGTAAAGAAAAGAAGAGTTAATACTGTGGTCAGGCAAGGCTCTTTCATTCAGAGAGTAGTTAATGCATGGAATTGTCTCCCAGAAAGGCAATGGCAACATAACCAATAGATAAGTTTAAATTAGGATTAGATAGGTACCTGGAAGCATTGGAGATAGAAGAGTGTCGGGATATTGGCAAGACGTTTATGACTTGAGCATGGATTGGGCAATTGTGTGCATTTCAGTGAAGTGGAGTGTCGTGTCTGTGGGGGGTTTCATCAAGGGGTGGTGTGTCGTTGATGTTGTGTGTTTTTCATCCAAGAACAGCCATCGCCCAAACCCGCTCCCACACCCATAAAAAAGAAACCCACAAAAAATTGCTTTTTTCTCTTTTCTTTGAATTATTAAAACTAGCAATGGTACCTGCCCGATGGGTGGGGCTTCAATTAGGAAGCCCAAATGAAAAGGCAAAATATCAGAAATTGAAGGCTTTTTTATTTTAAACGATTCACCTCCGCTTCCGGTCCGGTCTGGAGAGGACGCTGGCGTTACTTGTTCGCCACTTCTCTGACTGGGCCATTGTACATAGTTTGCTTTTCTGGTGGTCATGGCGGATTTTTGACCATTGGGTCTGCCCTCTGCTCGGGCCCGGCTCTGCTCCTGGCTTCGCCTGCCCGGCTCCTCCACTGATTCCTCAGGCCCGCTCCTGTTGTTTGTGGCTGTTGTTTGTGGCGGTGGCTGTTTGCCGCTGTGGTCTTGATTAGCGGCTGCGGTCATTTGCCGCTGCGTTTGCCGCTTTGCCTCCTCGACCTTGACTAGGTACTCGTCCCTTCGCTCCTGCCTGGCATGGCTCTGAGGTACTCCGCCACAAGGCTTCTTCTGCTCAATACTCACTCCACCCCATCATGCATCTCTGCAATCAAGTACCACGGACTCCTGCGACGACGCAGATACATTCATAGAGGCTCCGGTCGTAAGTTTGATTACTTACAAACAGGTCACTCCATTCCCGTACTCTGGTCGGCTCAGTGCACTCCCACTCATCATCCCAGCGCACCTGGTCACAGCAACGCACACGATCGCACCTCCTGTCTGCAAACCCTGGCTAAATCACCTGAGTTCATCCCCACCGTACAAAACAACATCAAGCTCACCCTGTTCAATACCCGGTCCCTCAACAAGAAAAGCCTCATCCTGAACGACTACATTCTGGATAATAAACTGGGCTTTCCCTGTCTCACTGAAACCTGGCAACAACCTCTGGACTACTTCTCGCTCAACCTCACTACACCCAATGGATATTCTTACATCAATAAACCACGCTCGGAGGGCCGAGGTGGTGGAATTGCCATAATTCACCGACAAGACATCAAGATCAGCCTCATCTCCATCTCATCTGCTCCATCATTTGAACACCTGGCTTTTAAACTCTCTGGTCACACACAGTCAGTGATGGCTGTCGTCTACCACCCTCCCAAACCACACCCATCATTCCTGTCTGACTTCTCCTACTTTCTGACCCAGCTCTGTTCCCTCTCCGCCTCAATCCTCCTCCTCGGTGATTTCAATATCCACATGGACTCCACTGACTCCACAATAACCACTGACTTCACTGATTTACTCACCTGCTTGAACCTCACTCAACATGTCAACTTTCCTACCCATAACCATGGTCACCTTCTGGACCTTGTCTGCTCTACTGGATTAATTTTGCACCATCTCTCTGGCTCCGACCTCACCCTCTCTGACCACTTAGCCATCACTATGACCATCAACATCCCCACCCCAGCACCAAGGCATTATCACACTATCAACTTCCGTCAGCCAAACGCTCTTTCACCTACCTCATTCTCATCCACCCTCTCTGAAAAAATGTCCACTTCTCCCTTCGTTGACCTCCACACCGCTTCTGACCTCACTGACTACTACAACCACACTCTCTCCTCCTGCCTTGACCAGCTTACGCCGATAAAAACCAAAACAGTTTCTTTCACCCATTCTGCTCCCTGGTTTACCCCTGAACTCCACCTGATGAAAACTCGTGCTCGCCAACTTGAAAGACTCCGCAATAAAACAGGTCTCACAATTCACTCCCAAGCCTACAAGGACCACCTACAACACTACAAAGATGCCCTCTCCCACGCCCGCTCTGCCTACTACTCTCAAATTATCCACTCTGGCTCCGGAAACCCAAAAGCATTCTTCTCTTCAATAAACAAACTCCTTCGCCCCCCTGAACACCACCACCCAGTCATTCACAGGAGACAACTGCACTCCTTCCTTTCATTCTTCCAATGCAAAATTGACAACATCTACATCAGCTTAACCACCACCGCACCCGCTCCCACTCAAACCACCTGCCCCCCCCCCTTAACCTGCCAACCCCTGTCTCAGTTCTCCCCAGTCTCCCCTACTGACCTCTCTGAACTCCTCATAGGAATGAAAACTGCCACCTGTACTCTTGACTCCATCCCCTCCAGCTTTCTCAAGGCCTCCTTTCCTGCTCTCTCTCCACTTATCACTGCAACAATAAACTCCTCCCTGTCTACAGGCATCGTCCCACCATCCCTCAAAATTGCTCCTGTTACCCCCATTCTGAAAAAACCGGGACTCAACCCTGACACCCTAAATAACTTCAGACCCAACTCCAACCTACGCTATCTGTCAAAAGTTTTGGAACGTGCTGTAGCCACTCAATTCAAACATCACCTCTCTGCCAATAACTTGTATGAAACATTCAAATCTGGATTCCGCTCCACCCACAGTACTGAAACTGCTCTCCTCAAAATCACCAACGACCTTCTCCTCTCCTCGGACGCTGGCAACCTCAACATTCTCATCCTCCTCGACCTCAGCGCCGCCTTTGACACCATCAATCACACCATCCTCCTCACCCGACTTGAAACCACCTTTAACATTACCGGCACTGCCCTCTCTTGGATCAAATCATACCTCTCTGACAGACGCCAGTTCATCTCCATCAATAACTGCAAATCCCCCCACTGCTCCCCTCCCCCAAGGTGTCCCCCAAGGTTCAGTTATTGGCCCCCTCCTCTTCATCCTGTACCTGTCCCCCCTTGGTCATTTAATCCGCCATCATGGTCTCCAATTCCACTGCTTCGCCGATGACATCCAGCTTTTCATCTCCACCAAGTCCATCTCCACCGCCACCCACTCTATCCTGACAAACTGCATCACTGAAATAAAATCCTGGCTTCAAATCAACTTCCTCAAACTTAACTATGTGTTACGTGGTCCCCTCGGTGAATACCTGGTCTCAGTGACCCCCGGACCGTGAGAGGAACTTCGCCAGAAAGCTGTATTATATATGCGCTTTCGCCACGCAAGCCATATGAATTTCACCCAAGAGACAACTGACGTTCAAGGATATATTTCAATGGTAATGATACCAAACAATTTCAATGACACAACCATCAACAATATTTCAAGGACACAACCACGGAGATTTTCCCCGAGCAATCAACAATACATAATAATCACCAATTCCCAATTCACAATCAATTCCCTATGATTAAGATGGCCATCTTATACATGTGTGTCCCGGTGAGTACTCACACCCCCTTTCGGTCTCTGCTCCTCACAATGTCTCTGGGCCCCTCCTGACCAAGATACTGCTACTGGTCGGCGTCTCCGCACTCGGGCGGTTGAACGAACCCCGGGTGGACGTTTCTCCACCGGGCAGGTATCGTACCAGGCACCGTGGCTGCAGCCCCTCGTGGCCACGCGGACCGGGTACGGTAGAGCAAGCCAAACCCCACACCGCTTGCAAGGCGCGTTAGGCCCCAACGTGCGACCCGCACGCGTCTGTTTGGACGGTGCCACGAACGATTCCAGACGCGGGGTCGATGCACGGCCCCACGTCAACTTGACGTCTCCACTGGGCAGGTACACGTCCCGGGAATTCCTCTCGCCGGACAGGTTTCGGAACGCCGCTGTTTTCCACGCAGCGCAAGGTCGATTCCACCTTTTGTCGGAGCGGGGCGATGAAGAAGAATACCCGTCCTTTTTCCTCGTGTCTTTTCCTCTTCCGTTTCCGGTCACTTCCGTTTCCGGCCACTCCCTCAGAAGGGCTCCTGACCCTCCAACCACAACAACTACACAACAACTTAATATACTACACTGTATGGATAAGCAAAGACCTGAATGGTAATTCACATACATTCACATAAATATGTAACACTCCCCCCCTACAAGAAAGAAAGTTTGAACCCAGCGAAAACTTTCTTTGCCGGCCAATTTGGGAGAAACAAACCAGATAACTCAACCCCTCCAGATTACTCCCTCTGGACTAAGTACCAACAACGACATTGTCCCTGCAAAATCAAACTCCATCTCATGACCCTCTGACTTTGACCGTCAGTTTCTTGGGAATGAAGGTTAAGGGGTTGATCAAAGATCCAAAGTTAGGCAACTCGATAGCACTTTTTCCGGGAGGCCAAGCCGAGTATTCACTACATGGATGCCTTTAGGAACGCGGAGTTCACGGTTGGTCCGTGCAGGAAAGTTCTCTACATGGGCGCCTTGAGGAACGTGGAGTTCACGGTTAGTCCGTGCATGAAAGTTCACTACATGGACGCCTTTAGGAACGGCGTTCACGGTTAATTCGTGTAGGAATCTTGGCTCGGCGGCTCCGCCGCCTTCAGTGCTTCAACTTCTCAGAACTTCCCTAATAATTATGGTGGGACCACTTGTCCCTGTAGTCCCATGAATAGCGGTCTCCTTCTCGGCCACTACTTTGACAATCCTTCCTTCGGGAGCTGCTGTAACTCAGGGAGCCTCCATAATAATATTGATTGCGGCCACCACCAAAACTACCGCCCAGTTGTCCTCTCCTGTAGACCTCTCGACGCCTACGAAATGCCTTCCCTACTGTTATGGTCCGACCCTCCAAATCCTTGCCATTCCAATTCTTCTCTGCCTCTCTGGCGTCTTTTGTGCTGGCAAACGTGACAAAGCCGAACCCTCTTGACTGTTGCGTTTCCCCGTCTCTTACCAACCGCACTTCCACCAGCGGCCCATATCTGTTGAAGACAGAGGTCAGAACTTCTTCCTCTGTTTTGAAGTTCAGTCCCCCTACAAATAACTTGGCACTTTTGTCGCCATCCCGAGTTGGTGTAGTGTTATTTTCCCTGCTGGGCTCTTTACCAACCCTCTGGTTACCATAAACTTGACCCCCGGCCAAATCATTCCCGATAACCACAGATACACCCTCTACAGGAAGCGTGGCTTGTAAACCGACGGTGACCGGTCCTGACACCAAATCGGACTCCAACTGGATGACCTGAAGGGGAGCACTAACACCGCCACCGATCCCCTGTAAACGCACACTATCCCCCGTTGCCGTCTCCTCGGACCATGGCAAAATGCCTTCAAGCATTAAAGATTGATGGGCCCCTGTGTCCCTCAATATCCTAACCGGTCTCCGGTTAGTCGAGGCTCCATCCAGTGACACAAACCCCTCTGAAATAAATGGTTGGTAACCCTTTTGATGGCGATTTCTTACGCTAGCCATCGCATTCGGAGTTGTAATAGTCGGACTCCGCTCTGGGTTGTCCCTTTTCATGAGGTAACAACTGGACATCAAGTGTCCAGGTTTCTTGCAAAACGCGCAAGTAGGTCCGGAGGAAAAACTCGGGGTCTGCCTCGGGCCCCCCGAACTATAAGTTTGTCTTGGGCCCGCATCCCTCTGATTTCGAACCGGTGGGGTATCATAGTTGTCCCCATAATCATCTCGAGGCCGCCGCCATGTATGGTCGTTCTCCGCACCTGCTGTTCCCCACCTCCCCTGCGGAGATCTAGGCGAGGAGTTAGGTTCGTGGACCCCTATTCGGTGGGTTAAGGCATAATCATCTGCCATGGTGGCTGCGTCCCACAACTTTGGTACCTTCTTTTCCTGCAGGTACACTTTGATGTCCTCGTGGACACACTGCTGGAATTCCTCCACCAGGATCAAGTCCCGCAATGTCTCGAAGTCTTTCCCGACTCCTTTTGACTCACACCACCGATCAAACATGTTTTCTTTCACTCTGGCAAACTCCACATGGGTCTCACTCTCCCTCTTCCTGGCATTCCTGAATTTTTGCCTGTAAGCTTCCGGAACCAACTCATAGGCCTTGAGGATGTGCTTCTTCAGTACCTCATAATCTGCACATTGGTCCATTGGTAGCGCCGAATAAATTTCCTGAGCTTTCCCCACCAGCACACTTTGCACGAGTATGGTCCATGCCTCCTCCGGCCAGTTTAATTGTCGAGCCACTTTCTCAAAGTGTGGAAAAAATTTCGCGACTTCTTTTTCACTGAACGGTGGAACCAGCCTCACATGTCTGCCCACCTCCCAGGTTTTCTGGTTAGGTGTCGACCCCGTCAGCAAGAGTGGTGCCTCTCCCCGTTCTCTCATTAACTCCAGCTCCAGGTTTCGGAACGCCGCTGTTTTCCACGCAGCGCAAGGTCGATTCCACCTTTTGTCGGAGCGGGGCGATGAAGAAGAATACCCGTCCTTTTTCCTCGTGTCTTTTCCTCTTCCGTTTCCGGTCACTTCCGTTTCCGGCCACTCCCTCAGAAGGGCTCCTGACCCTCCAACCACAACAACTACACAACAACTTAATATACTACACTGTATGGATAAGCAAAGACCTGAATGGTAATTCACATACATTCACATAAATATGTAACATATGATAAATCTGAAATAATCATCATTGGCCCAAAAACGCTCACCAAATCCACCCATAACTTTGCCCTCAACATCGATGGTTTCCCATTATCCACCTCCCCTCACATCCGGAATCTTGGCATCATCTTTGACCAAACCCTCTCCTTCGACAAATACACTAAACAGATCACAAAGACAGCCCTCTTTCACCTGAAAAACATCACCCGTCTCCTTCCATCCCTCTCCTGCATGGCTGCAGAAACCCTCATCCACGCCTTCATCACCTCCCGTCTGGACTACTGCAACAGCCTCCTCCTGCAACACCCTCAATAATCACCAATAAACTCCAATACATTCAGAACTCCGCTGCCCGTCTACTCACCCATTCCCGGACCCGTGACCACATCACCCCCATCCTTTACAAGCTTCACTGGCTCCCCATCCCCCAGAGAATCCAGTACAAAATCCTCCTCTTGACCTACAAAGCCCTCCATAACCTGGCCCCATCCTACCTGGCTGACCTCCTCTCCAGACACACTCCCAACCGCAACCTCCGTTCTGCTGGTGCCAACCTCCTGAGCCCCCCCCCCCAATCCGGACGAAATTCAGATCCTGGGGGGACAGGGCCTTCTCCATCGCTGCTCCCACCCTCTGGAACTCACTACCTCACACCATCAGAGACTCCTCCTCACTCACCACATTCAAAACATCACTCAAGACCCACCTGTTCAACACTGCATTCAACATTTAACCAACAGCATTTAACCCCTGACTATCTCTTCTCCTTCTCCTTCCTTTTGCTTTGATTATTTACCTGTTGATTTTTGTCTTTTTGCACTTGTTTTTTTGTACTCTGTCAAAGCGTCTTTGGGCTTCTTGAAAAGCGCTATATAAAATAAATGTATTATTATTATTATTATTATATAAACATCTGTTGAATCATATCACACACAAATCATCAAATATAAAAGGTATCTGACGCCCATTTTGAAAAAAGATTGAATTCTGCAAAACGGAAGCGGCCGCTATACAACTTTCTCAGTCGCACGTTTATGTGTGAAGAATGCGCACTGAATCTAACACGGAAGCAGCCGCTACACCTGCATCTCAGTCGCTTTGCACACGCTGCCGTGTTACTTCGGAGCTGCACTTTTATATAGGAAGAGTTCGTCAGGAGTCGATCTACTCTCTTCTGGTATGTAGACTTTGAACAAAAGCCACATCACTGTTCATATTGGTAAATATTATTCCATCGTGTTTGGAAAAATTGGAAAACTTGGGAAAATTGTAAATGACAATATAGCCTATTTTATTCCAGGGGGTCCTCCGATTACCCACCCAAAATATTGTTGCGTTCGGTTGAGCCTTTTTGCGCTACCTTCGAACGGACATCTGGTGAATTGTATATTTAAATAAATGTATTTCCCCATTTGTATTTGATATGCTTGGGATATCGCTGGTCGTGCCAAATCGTCTTATCCACATTTCTCTCATTCCCCAAATGAAATTGCATCGTTTTGGTGGATGAAATTTGCCTGGTGTTGACGTGGCACATCATAATGGGACGAATGGTCTCCTCTAGTTTACTCTGGGTTAATTTTTTTCTCTGTATATAAAAACACATTCATTAGATGCTGATTGATAAGAAATCTTTCGAAATGGGACACAGCGGGTGAACAAACTGCAGGCAAAAGCCCGCATTTATTGGATAATAATGGATTGGATTGTCAATGGAAATAACTCACAAAACATTCCAAACAGAGTGAAGAAAATTACATGTATAACCTTTCTGTGATTAACATAAGATTTGTATCCCTGGCAGGTCATCGGCACAATGGAGATCTTCTTGGAATGGCTCATGTCCCAAGGCCTAAGAGCAGAAACAGCCCAAGCAGTGATCGATAAGCTTGGAATTGAGCATCAGAAGGTTATTCGAGTTTGTACTGAGTCGGGTCCATTGCGGACTGAGCTCCTCTCTCTTGCCAAAGACAAATTACAATTTGCGATGTATGCTGACTTCTCCAAATTTATGAATTCTATTTCAAAGCCGCAGGATATCCAAATTGCGGGGTCTTCTCTGTTGGGAAGTATTTTCATCAACTTGGAGAATGTTATTCGGGAACTTTCCAGTTTCTGTGAAAAGATTTTCAAATCCCAAAATGTGCAGCTGGAAAATGTTCATGGTTTCTCTGGAATCAGGTTCAGTGACGTCAGCAGCCTCAGCTCTCAGGATGATGGGTCAAGAGCCATGTCTGGTATGTGACTTTTTTAATACAACATCACACGTCAACAAATATCTTGATCTTCTACCATTGTTTTTTTGTATTCTTTTAACTTGTGTAATCTGAAAATATACTGAAAGTTCCCGGTGTGTACCCTGGTTTAGAATAGGTACACCGTATCCCTGCGTCTCGTAAGAGGTGATTAAGAGGGTTGGCGTCAGGAAGGGCATCCCGCCATAGAAACATTGCCTCAAAAAAGAGAACCATGACAATTACAAGGACATCTGGGCAGGGTACAGCCCGAAGTGGAGATCGTTTTCTGAGGTTTGGGACATGGAATGTAGGGACAATGACAGGTAGATCAGGAGAAGTGGTGGAAGTATTGGTCAGAAGAAGAGTGGACATATGTTGTGTGCAAGAGACGAGTTGGAAGGGAAGTGGTGTGAGAATTGTGAAGGGTAGGCAGGGACAGAAATACAAGTTTGTGTGGCAAGGGTGCCCGGAGGGTGTGAATGGTGTTGGTTTCCTGTTTTCTGAAGAGTTTGTAGACAGTGTGGTGAGTGTGACGAGAGTGAGTGATAGGTTGATGATGGTGAAAATGATGATTGGAAAGCTCTTGGTGAACATCATCTCGGGATATGCGCCGCAGGTTGGTCGGAGCTATGAAGAGAAGGACAAGTTCAGGTGTGCGATAGAGAAGCTGATGGAAAACATGAAAGATGAGGAAGTTGTTGTGGTCAGAGGAGACATAAATGGACATGTGGGAAGGAGTATGGATGGTTTTAATGGAGTTCATGGGGGTTACGGATATGGTGTGAGAAAAGGAGAAGGTGAAAGAATTTTGGAGTTTGCTGATGGAGCTGATTTGTTGGTTTGTAATACTCAGTTCCAGAAAGAGGATAATGAGCTTGTTACATACACGTCAGGTGGGTCGACGACAACCGATGACTACCTGATGGTGCGGAGGCGAGATACGTGGCACTACCGGGACACAAAGATGATCCCGGGGGTGGAGGCTGTTTCACAGCACCACATGGTTGTCTGCGACATAAGGGTGAAATGTGCGAGGAGAGCTCAGCAGGTGAAGTACCAACTGAGAATGAAGGTGTGGATGTTGAAAGAGGTGACAGTAAGGGAGGCATTAAAAAAGAGGCTTAGTAGGGTAGTGGGTGACGTGATTGAGCTTGAAAGTGGTTGGTTGTCAATGAGACCCTCTGAAGAGGGTCAGAGAGTGGTATTGTGAGGCAGTTGCAGGAGAAGTACATGGAGAAGAGGAGGAGGTTGTTTCTTGGGTTTGTTGATCTGAAGAAAGCATTCGACAGGGTTCCACCGAAGTATTGCCATGGGCATTGAGGAAGTTAGGAATGGAGGAATGGTTGATCAGAGTGAATGTTGATAGTCTGTTGGGAGCTGTTGGTGAGGTATGTGGATGGACAAAAGGATCACCGAGGCACTTGGAAACATGGTGGTGGGATGATGAAGTTGGAAAGAGGATTGACGAGAAGAGGAAGAAGTTCAAGGAGTGGCAGAAGGCGAAGGGTAAGGGAGCAGAAAAGGCAGACCATTAAAGTTATAAGGCAGGCAGGAAGGCTGCAAAGAAGGAGGTAGCAAAGGCACAGGAGGCATGCAGGAAAATGTTCGGAGAACGCTTGGATTCGGAAGAGGGTCAGAGAGTGGTATTCAGGATTGCAAAGCAGATGGCGAAAGAGAGGTGTGATGTGATGGGGGTGAGTTGCTTGAAGGATGAAGTGGGACAAATCGTTGTGGACCCAGATGGAATTAAAGGAAGATGGAAGAGATATATGGAAATGCTGTTGAATGCAGAGAATGAATGGGATGGCAACATAGAGAGTAACCCAGTTTTAGGACCGGCAGAGAAGATAACTGAGAAGGAAGTCGAGGAAGCGATAAAAGCAATGAAGAGTAGAAAAGCGGGAGGGCCGACGGGAGTTGTGGGAGATATGTTGATGGCAGCAGGAAGTTGGGGTGTGAAGAGAATGACGGAAATCTGTAATCTTGTGGGGAAAGAAGGCCGCATTCCAGTGGATTGGGAAATGAGTACCCTCTTCCCTCTATACAAGGGGAAAGGTGACCCTCTGTAGTGTGTCTCGTACCGAGCGATAAAGTTATTGGAGCATGGAATGAAGGTATTGGAAAGGGTGTTGGAGAGGAGGATAAGGAAGAAAGTGAAGACTGACGAAATGCAGTTTGGATTTATGCCAGTGATACATATTTATGTGAATGTATGTGAATTACCATCCAGGTCTTTGCTTATCCATGTGTAGTAGATTAAGGGTTGTTGTGGTTGGAGGGTCAGGAGCCCTTCTGAAAAGAGGCCGGAAACGGAAGAGGAAAAGACACGAGGAAGAAAAGCGACGAGGATTCTTCTTCCTCGCCCCGCTCCGACGAAAGGTGGGATTGATATTGAGCCGTGTGGAAAAGCGGCGTTCCCGAGCCCGTCTGGCGAGAGGAGTTACCGGGACGGATACCTGCCCGGTGGACGTCAAACTGTCGTGTGGCCGTGCACCGACCCAGCGTCTGGCACCGTTCGCGACACCATCTAAAAAGATGCGTACGGGTCGCACGTTGGGGCCTAACATGCTTTGCAAGCAGCGTGGGGCTTTTGGCTTGCTTTACCGTACCCGCTTCGCGTGGCCACGAGGGGCTGCAGCCGTGGTGCCTGGTACGATACCTGCCCGGTGGAAACAGGTCCACCCGGGGTTCGTTCAACCGCCCGAGTGCGGCGACGCCAACCATCATCTTGGTCAGGAGGGGCCCAGAGACATTGTGCGGGACCGAGACCAAAAGGGGGTCGTGAGTACCAACGGGGACACACATATATAAGATGGCCATCTTAATCATATAGGGAATTGATTGTGGATTGGGAATTGTTGATGGTTGTTTGTTGTTGATTGCTCGGGGAATATATCCGTGATTGTATCATTGAAATTGTATGATATCCTTACCCTGGAAATATATCATTGAACATCAGTTTCTCTTGGGTGGCATTCATAGGGATTGCGTTGCGAAAGCGCATATATAATACTACTTTCTGGCGAAGTTCCTCTCACGGTCTGGGGGTCACCGAGACCAAAAGTCACCGAGGGGACCACGTAACAGAATTGGGGGCTCGTCCAAATTACGATTTGCGGATTCGCAATTGGGTCTACGTCCGGGATCTAAAATTGTATAAAATAATAAAATAATATTTTTATTAATTAAAATTTATTAATTAAGTATTAATTGGAAAATTTTTGGGGAAATTGGGGTAAAGTCTTGGGTGAAGGTTAACAGGTGTTAACGATAGGCACCATGGCGTTTGTGGCACAGAACTTGCGGTAACACCGAGTGAGGCACAGTTCTGAGCGTTACTAAAGTCGGACCTCTTGAAATTGGCCAAACATTTTAACTTGGAGGTCCGAACTAATTTGAGGAAGGCAGAGTTGCAGGCCACGGTGATACAATCTATGGTGGGATTAGGAACATGGGACGAGTTAGCCTGGGAGTGGCTACCCGAAGAACCAGAAGACGTTGAGCTCCGGAAACTGGAGTTGCAATTACGGAGCCAGGAACGGATCAAAGAAGAAGAAAGGAAAGCAGAAAAGGAAAGATCAGAAGAGGAAAGGAAAGCAGAAGCGAGGAGAGAAGAGAAACAAGCAGAGGAAAGGAGAGTGGAACGAGAACTCCAGGAAAGGTTAAAAGAAGAAGAAAGGAAAGCAGAAGCGAGGAGAGAAGAGAAACAAGCAGAGGAAAGGAGAGTGGAACGAGAACTCCAGGAAAGGTTAAAAGAAGAAGAAAGGAAAGCAGAAGAGAGGAGAGAAGAGAAACAAGCAGAGGAGAGGAGAGCTGCAAGGGAACTCGAAGCAGAGGAGAGAAAAGCAGAAAGGGAATTAAAGGAACGTGACATGGAGCTTCGGCAGGAAATTAAATTCAAGGAGCTGGAGTTAATGAGAGAACGGGGAGAGGCACCACCCTTGCTGACGGGGTCGACACCTAACCAGAAAACCTGGGATGTGGGCAGACATGTGAGGCTGGTTCCACCGTTCAGTGAAAAGGAAGTCGCGAAATTTTTTCCACACTTTGAGAAAGTGGCTCGACAATTAAACTGGCCGGAGGAGGCCTGGACCATACTAGTGCAAAGTGTGCTGGTGGGAAAAGCTCAAGAGATTTATTCGGCGCTACCAATGGGCCAATGTGCAGATTATGAGGTACTGAAGAAGCACATCCTCAAAGCCTATGAGTTGGTTCTGGAAGCTTACAGGCAAAAATTCAGGAATGCCAGGAAGAGGGAGAGTGAGACCCATGTGGAGTTTGCCAGAGTGAAAGAAAACATGTTTGATCGGTGGTGTGAGTCAAAAGGAGTCGGGAAAGACTTCGAAACATTGCGTGACTTGATCCTGGTGGAGGAATTCCAGCAGTGTGTCCACGAGGACATCAAAGTGTACCTGCAGGAAAAGAAAGTACCAAAGTTGTGGGACGCAGCCACCATGGCAGATGATTATGCCTTAACCCACCGAATAGGGGTCCGCAAACCTAACTCCTTGCCTAGACTTCAGCAGGGGAGTTATGGAACACCCGGTGCGGAGAACGACCTTACATGGCGGCGGCCTCGAGATGATTATGGGGACAACTATGATACCCCAACTGTTAGAAATCAGAGGGCTACGGGCCCAAGACAAACGTATTTTTCGGGGGGCTCAAGGCCGACCCCGAGATTCTCCCCCGGGCCTACTTGTGCTTTTTGCCATAAAACTGGACACTTGATGTCCCAATGTTACCTCCGGAAAAGGGAGAACCCGGAATGGAATCAGTCTAGTGTGACTCCGAATGCACTGGCAAGTGTGAGAAATCATTCTTGGAGAGCAGAGCTGGGGGAAGATTCCCCTGTCAAAGGTACGGCGTCCCGGGAGAACCTTGTTCAGGAGGGCTACAAACATTTCATTTCAGAGGGGTTCGTGTCGCTGGATGGCGACCCGAGTAACCAGAAGCCAGTTAGGGTATTGAGGGACACAGGAGCCCACCAATCGTTGATGCTGGAGGGCATTTTGCCATTGTCGGAGAAGACGGCAACTGGGGTTAGTGTGCTTTTACAGGGGGTCGGGGGCTATGTTAAAGCTCCGCTTCATGTCATCCAGTTGAGTTCTGAGTTGGTATCAGGGCCAGTCACCGTAGGCTTACAAGCCACCCTTCCTGTGGAGGGAATGTCTTTTATTATCGGGAATGATTTGGCCGGGGGGCGAGTTTCGGGTAATCCAATAATGGTGGACAAGCCCAGTAAGAAAAATAACACCACTCGGTTAGAGATGGAGATTCCGGGTATCTTTCCATCCTGTGCAGTGACTCGGGCTATGGGTAGAAAGCACGCGGAAGAGAAGGAGGAAGGAAGAGAGGGGGAGTTGGAACCCTTAGAGGTACGGGAAGACAACTCGGAAAAGGGAAATAACCAGGGGAGGGATTCCCAGGAATTTCGAGAAATGGTAGCGTCTGGAACGAAAGGGGATGTGGAGTGTCCGTCGGAGACCGCGGGGAACGAAGTGGAGCAAACCGCGCTGGTCCGAAGGAGACTAGTGGAAGAACAACACGAAGACTCGGAGATCCAGAGGTTAATTGAGAAAGCCGTTACGGAAGAAGAGGCTACGAAGATACCTGTGGGGTATTTCATGAAGGGGGAAACCCTAATGAGGAAATGGATGCCACCGGAGGTGCCCGCAGACGATGAGTGGAAAGTTCACTATCAGATTGTGGTGCCACCGCTGTACCGGAAGGAGATCTTGAGGTTGGTACATGAGACCCCTTCCCTTGGGCCGGGCACCTGGGAGTGAACAAGACCTGTGACAGGATATTGGTACATTTTTTCTGGCCGGGATTGCGACGGGATGTGGCGGAGTTCTGCAAGTCCTGCCATTCTTGTCAGCTGGTGGGAAAGCCGAATCAAAAAATCCCACCCGCCCCGTTAAAGCCAATTCCAGCTTTTGAAGAGCCATTCAGCCGAGTCATTGTGGACTGTGTGGGCCCTTTACCCAAAACCAAAGCTGGACATCAATACTTATTGACCATCATGTGCGCATCCACCAGGTTCCCCGAGGCAGTGCCTCTGAGGAAAATAATGGCGGCAGTTATTGCAAAGGCCTTGATTAAATTTTTCACTTGGGTTGGTCTACCTAAGGTCATCCAATCGGATCAGGGTTCCAATTTCATGTCCACACTGTTCCAGCAAGTGGTACATCTGTTGGGGGTGGAACAAGTAAGTTCCAGCGCCTACCATCCCGAGAGCCAAGGGGCCCTGGAAAGGTTTCACCAGACTTTAAAGAATATGATCCGAACGTATTGTTTTGAATGTGCCAAGGATTGGGATGAAGGGATACCCCTATTGTTGATTGCGGCGAGGGAGTCCGTGCAGGATTCCTTGGGATTCAGTCCGTTTGAACTGGTGTTTGGACACGCAGTGCGGGGACCGTTGAAATTGGTGAAAGAACAGTGGTTACTACAGGAGTCCCGGACACCGATGGTGGAGTATGTGTCCACAGTGAAACACCGATTGGCAAAGGCGTGTGATGTGGCACGACGGAACTTGAGAATGGCCCAGGGGAAAATGAAGGAGAGACATGACAAGACCTCGCAGATAAGGAATTTCAGTCCTCAGGACCGGGTGTTAGTATTGCTGCCCGTTCCAGATCAGCCCCTCCAGGCTAGATATTTTGGTCCTTATGCAGTGGAGGAGAGGGTGAATGAGACAGACTACGTGGTGACCACTCCCGACCGATGGAAAAAGCGACAGTTGTGTCATGTCAACCGACTGAATAAATATCATGAGAGGGATCCGGTGGAAGACGTAGTTCCTGTCTCACCTGTCGTACCGGTGAAAATGGACGGAAACGCCGGTGTGAAGTTTGATAACTTGGATGACCAGGCCTGCCCCAAATTGACGAACACCGAAGTGTTGTCATTTGGATGAGAAGTTAGGTCATTTAACAAGGGAACAGCAAGGACAACTGTCCAGCCTAATGTTCGAATTTAAACATTTGTTCACAGATGTACCTGGTCGTACGGACTTAGTATATCATGATATCGAGGTGGGGGAGGCCACTCCAGTGAAAAAACACCCCTATCGGATGAACCCGGTGAAGATGGAGTATCTTCGGAAGGAGATGCAATATATGTTGAACAATGACATCATCGAACCAAGCAACAGTGAATGGAGCTCCCCATGTGTGTTGGTTCCGAAACCCGATGGCAGCTTCCGGTGTTGTACAGATTTAAAACGGGGAATGCAGTGACCAAGACCGACTCCTATCCGCTCCCGAGGATTGACGACTGTATTGATCGAATAGGCCCAGCTAAATTTGTTACCAAATTTGACTTGCTGAAAGGGTATTGGCAGATCCCTCTTACCGATAGATCCAAAGAAATCTCAGCTTTGGTCACTCCGAATGGGTTATATCAGTACAAGGTCCTCCCTTTTGGGTTGAAGAACGGGCCGGCTACATTTCAACGACTGATTAATAGGCTCATTGCAGACCTGGAGGGGGTGGAGGCATATCTGGATGATGTAATCATCCACACCATGACCATGGAAGACCACATTAAGCAAATCCATGCATTTTTTCAGACGATGTCCGAGGCAGGTCTGACCATCAACTTAGCCAAGAGTGAGTTTGTAAGAGCACAGGTAGTGTTCCTCGGCCATGTAGTAGGGCAGGGTCAAGTACAACCAGTGACCACCAAGGTAGAAGCTATCGATCGCTTCCAAGTCCCAAAGGGGAAGAAAGAGCTGATGAGATTCTTAGGTATGGCGGGGTGGTACCGGCGGTTCTGTAAGAATTTTTCGGATGTGGTAGCCCCTTTAACGAGTTTGTTGAGAAAGGAGACCCCATTCGTTTGGGATGGCAAATGTCAGGCGGCCTTTGCCCATGTCAAAGCGATACTAATGAGCTCTCCGGTCCTAACCGCTCCGGACTTTCAAGCACCTTTCAAGTTGGCCGTAGATGCAAGCGATGTGGGGGCTGGAGCGGTCTTGTTACAGGAAGATGAGGATGGGGTGGACCACCCCGTGTGCTACTACTCCAAAAAGTTCAATAAACATCAGGCAAATTATGCCACCGTGGAGAAAGAGACCCTGGCTCTCCTGCTAGGGCTTCAACATTATGAGGTGTATTTAGGAAGCACGTCCTTTCCCATAAAGGTCTTTACGGATCACAACCCCTTAACCTTCATTCAAAGAATGAAAAATAAAAATCAGAGGTTGATGAGATGGAGTTTGGCTTTGCAGGGGTTCAACTTGGAAATTGAACATGTACGGGGCCGGGACAATGTCGTGGCGGACGCTTTGTCCAGAGTGAGTTAATCTGGGGGGATTGTGGTGAAATTTTGGTTGCTTTATTTTTAAGTGATAACTGTGCCTGGGGGGGGGGGGGGGGGACTGATAATGTGGGGGGGGGGGGGGAGTTGAGTTATCTGGTTTGTTTCTCCAAATTGGCCGGCAAAGAAAGTTTTCGCTGGGTTCAAACTTTCTTTCTTGAAGGGGGGGAGTGTTACATATTTATGTGAATGTATGTGAATTACCATCCAGGTCTTTGCCTATCCATGTGTAGTAGATTAAGGGTTGTTGTGGTTGGAGGGTCAGGAGCCCTTCTGAAAAGAGGCCGGAAACGGAAGAGGAAAAGACACGAGGAAGAAAAGCGACGAGGATTCTTCTTCCTTGCCCCGCTCCGACGAAAGGTGGGATTGATATTGAGCCGTGTGGAAAAGCGGCGTTCCCGAGCCCGTCTGGCGAGAGGAGTTACCGGGACGGATACCTGCCCGGTGGACGTCAAACTGTCGTGTGGCCATGCACCGACCCAGCGTCTGGCACCGTTCGCGACACCGTCTAAAAAGACGCGTACAGGTCGCACGTTGGGGCCTAACACGCTTTGCAAGCGGCGTGGGGCTTTTGGCTTGCTTTACCGTACCCGCTTCGCGTGGCCACGAGGGGCTGCAGCCGTGGTGCCTGGTACGATACCTGCCCGGTGGAAACACGTCCACCCGGGGTTCGTTCAACCACCCGAGTGCGGCGACGCCGACCATCATCTTGGTCAGGAGGGGCCCAGAGACATTGTGCGGGACCGAGACCAAAAGGGGGTCGTGAGTACCAACGGGGACACACATATATAAGATGGCCATCTTAATCATATAGGGAATTGATTGGGGATTGGGAATTGTTGATGGTTGTTTGTTGTTGATTGCTCGGGGAATATATCCGTGATTGTATCATTGAAATTGTATGATATCCTTACCCTGGAAATATATCATTGAACATCAGTTTCTCTTGGGTGGCATTCATAGGGATTGCGTTGCGAAAGCGCATATATAATACTACTTTCTGGCGAAGTTCCTCTCACGGTCCGGGGGTCACCGAGACCAGGTAGTCACCGAGGGGACCACGTAACACCAGGAAGAGGGACGCAGACGTGCTTTTTATTGTGAGGCAGTTGCAGGAGAAGTACATGGAGAAGAGGAAGAGGTTGTTTCTTGGGTTTGTTGATCTGAAGAAAGCATTCGACAGGGTTCCACCGAAGTATTGACATGGGCATTGAGGAAGTTAGGAGTGGAGGAATGGTTGATCAGAGTGAATGGTTGGAATGGTTGATCAGTGTATGGAGGAATGGTTGATCAGATCAGACCACAAGGCCCACAAAACGTGCAGAAATTTACAAGAATAACATCGTAATTTTGCGTTATTTCTCTCGTTCACAAATTATGTACACAATTTTAGCCTGCCCATTGAACATTAAATTTTAAATCCCTATCCCTTCCACCTGTTCACATAATTTTAACCACCTGTCATGCAATGATCATAGATATGTAAATAATGTAGAATATGTATAAATTGAACAAAAGGTCAACATGCAATCGCACAGAAAGGCTTGTATCCTTAATATTGATCAAACACACAATGTTCCAAATCATCACTCAGAACGTCAGCTGGATCAAAAATACTTGCCCATTTCTGTAACTGAAATCGCACATGCACCCTTTTGTGTGTTTTATGACAAAATATATCTTTTCAAATATACAGTGCATTCAGAAAGTATTCAGACCCCTTCACTTTTTTCACATTTTGTTATGTTGCAGCCTTATGCTGAAATCGTTTAAATTCATTTTTTCCCTCATCAATCTTCAATCAGTACCCCATAATGACAAAGAGAAAACAGGATTTTAGAAAGTTTTGCAAATTTATTGAAAAGAAAAAACTGAAATATCACATTGACAGAAGTTTTCATACTTTTTGCTATGACACTTGAAATTTAGCTCAGGTGCCTCCCATTTCTCTTTATCATCTTTGGGATGTTTCTACACCTTGATTGGAGTCCACCTGTGGTAAATTCAATTGTTTGGACATGATTTGGAAAGGCACATACCTGTCTATATAAGGTCTCACAGCTGACGATGCATATCAGAGCAAAAACGAAGCCATGAGGTCGAAGGAACTGCCTACAGAGCTCAGAGACAGGATTGTGTCGAGGCACAGATCTGGGGGAAGCCGACAAAAATATTTCTGCTGCATTGAAGGTTCCCAAGAGCATAGTGGCCTCCATAATTCTTAAATGGAAGAAATTTGGAACAACCAGGACTCTTCCTAGAGCTGTCCGCCCGGCCAAACTGAGCAATCGGGGGAGAAGGGCCTTGTTCAGAAAGTTGACCAAGAACCCGATCGTCACTCTGGCTGAGCTACAGAGATCCTGTGTGGAAATGGGAGAAACTTCCAGAAGGACAACCATCACTGCAACACTCCACCGATCTGGTCTTTATGGCAGAGTGGCCATTCATAATATAAATTTAGAAATACCGAATGAGTTTTGCAAGCACTTGAGGTTATAATTTCAAACCTGCATGCTCTCCGTAATTCATTCATCTTTAACATTATTGTTTCACAGGATTTTAGCATAACTATCCTGATAATTCAGTAGATGTCTATAATTTTAATTATTGCCTTTGAAAAAGAATTCCGGGGAACTCCTGACAGTTTTTTTTTTAAACTCAAAATGCCAGAGATAGCTCCCCTACTGAAGCAAACGTGTATGCAATAAGGAAGTCCCTATCCAATTTACCAATGCATCAATCCACAGGCACCTATCCCCGAATGTTTTTCTATATGGCTCTTTAAAAAAAAAACAAGATTGCATACAATCTTTTGATACTTCCATACACAATTTTCAAGACTTTAAAAACCAGTCATAAGATTAACTTGCATGCGAAGCAAGTGGTTAGACAGAAAGGTGCATGTGGATCCCATCCCCACAGGTCACGTACACATTATTTCACCTTAATTGTAAGCAAACATTTAAAATGCAGAGCATTGTGAAGATGGAGATTCGTTTTTATCAAACACAATGGAAGTTGTAAACCAGTTAAGTATTTTACCTTGAAAACAATATTTTTCTATAACTTACTTATTGAACTCAGTAAAAAACATTTTAGATATCTATTTGAGTATATTTTAAAGACATAACGTAATGAGATTTACAGAATCATTATTCGACATTGTACAGAATAAATTTATCATTTGGGAAGACCTAATCCAACACCATATTTCAAAGCACCATATCTAACTATATCACCCTTAGCCATAAAAAAATAATTACAGTACCTTTATTAAAACTACACCAAAATGATTTACCATTCTGTGGTTTTACACTTTCCCTATCAAATAAATTTGGTCAGGGTGCCAGCGATAATTCGCCGAAGCTCCCTCATTTTTCAGCAAACACCGTAAAATAATTATTTTGCTTTTTCATTTCCCGACAGTTCTGAATGGAATTTATATGCAAACACTCTCTATTTTACCACTAAAGATGTTGTAAAAAAAAAAAAAAGTGTATAAAAAATGTATAAACTTATATGTATCACGGTAAATAGTTTAAATTTCTCGCTGTTGTGATGGCGACATCAAAAAGCCATTCTACACAATGCCAGAGATAACTCGCCTACTGAAGACAAATTTTAACTACTTGATGGAAATCATTAAAAAGAACTTGTTCACGAGGTGAGTAGGACCTAAACACACGATTTTGACCAGGTGGTGACTGGAAAAAATGACTCGGTTCACAGATAAATTTTACACTTCCACAATATCATAGGAGGAGAGTTTGGTGAGCAGAGCAGGGTGGCAGACCGTATCGAAGCCACGAGACATGTCAAGGAAGACTGCTCTAATTTTCTGTTTGACATTGAGGACCTCCATCCATTGTTGAGACAGCACAAGCAGCATGTAGAGAGTAGAGTGAACTGGTCTGAATCCAAATTGATGATCAGAGATCAAGCCATTGGAGAAGAGGAAGGATTTGATATCTGAAGCAATGATGGATTCCATGACTGCTGATAATTGGGAGCAGGCTGATTGGTCTGTAGTTGCAAGGATCTGTTTTTGCACCTTTTTTGTGAAAAGCGGTAATGTTGGCTGAATTCCAAGCTGATGGCAGGTGACCTTGAGCAAAAGAGACGGTGAAAATAACAGAGAGAGGGTGTGAAAGAGTGGAAGAACAGGATTTTAGCACCCGTGGGCTGATGCCGTCTGGTCCAGTTGCAGAATCAGAGTCGAGGATTGGCCAAAATTTCTTCACCTTGTCATGAGAGAAGGACACAGAGTCCAAGAGCAGCTGGAAATGACTGGGTATGGTGGGTACAGAGAGAGATGGGTTTGGGACACAAGATTTTGAGGCAAACATCGAGTTGAGGCGTTTAGCTTTTTCACGTGTGGAGTCAGCTGTATAGCCGTTTGAGGTAAGGGAGGGGATGGAGGTGGAACAAACACCAGAAACAGATTTGACAAGACGCCACCAGTATTTGGAAGAAGTCTGTGTTTCCACTGAGCTGGAAGGAAGCTTTTGTAGTCCCTGTCTTTAAAGGCCCCGGTGAGTAATCAGATCCTTCTAGCTCTTGGCCTGTTAGCCTGCTACCCATTATCAGCAAAGCATTATCCTTGATATCTATTATGAATACGGTGTACGGCTCTTTCCCCTTAGCAAGAGGTGGTTAGTCCCTTGTCTTGTTAAGCTGACCGTCTCTGCTCCTGGCACTTGTAACGCTATCCCGTGGGATGGAGCGGATCAGGGTTATATGTCCAGGGTTTATCCCGAATACCTTTATCCGTACCTCCGCAGAACAGGGAGGCAAGCACCACTCAAACCCCGGTTTGAGATGGTCTAGTTGCCGAGCTGTTTTTAGCAACCCGAAGTTCGAGTCGTTAGCATTCACTAAACCAGATCCTGAACGTTCGCCAAAATCGCGCTATGGGTTTTCAATGAGGGAAAAGACAACAACGACGGATGTTAAGGAAAGAAAGGCAAAGGTAGGAAATACAAATATGATTTATTTACTATTTACACAATTGAAAGAAACCAAGGATGAGGAAAGATAATAAATAAAATACAGAAGAGGCAAGGTGACAGAGTGAAAATTCTAGCTTATCTGTTACGGTCTTAATTAATACCCAGGGACAGAACAAACAAAGACAGACTCACACGAATGGGGAATTGAGGCAGGAATGACTGGAAGGAGGAATGGGAAGGCCCAGGCCACTGTAGGCGTTGAGGTCCGGCTCCAGGAGTCGACTCGCGTTCTTGGCGGGAAAACCTTGGTGTGCAGCGGGCGCGTATCATTCACCGCGAGCGGATGGGCGCTTCGTTCTGGACTCCGGGCTCCTCAGCTCCACTTCAACGGCATTCAACGCCACACTCCTCGTCCTCCTCGTAAGCAACTCTCCAACGCAACTCTCCTTCTTCAGCCACTCTCCACTCTTCAGCAACAACTCCTGTCCTGACGCATGCGCATGCGTTTTATAGCGCCGTTCGCCACCAACCCGCGCCACACCCGTGCTGGTCTCTCACCAGTCCCGATTGGCCGTGGGGTGATCGCTGGCTCCACCTTCCGATGACGATCGGCGGCCAACGCCCTGGATGTGGCGGCTCCTCCCCCTTCTTCTCCGAGCCCACCTCGTGGCTAATGGAGTCGTGGTGAAAACCACCAAGCAGCTGCGGCGAAAACCGCAAGCCCAAAGACGGCTGGCAGTGTGGTTGGCAAAGGGGGAATGCAATGGAGGTTACGAATGGGGAAATTGAAAGGGGATTCTACCTTGTTCCAAATCGATGCAATGCAGTGTCAATTAGTTGAAAACAGAGCCTTAACCTAATACACAGAATAAGGAAATAACTACCAACAAAGGAAATCTATGATTGGCTACGTGTATGTTTATGAAATAACTACGGGGACGACCTTTAACTTTTATACACAGAATGGAGGCAGGAGGGTGATCTTTACACACAATTACAAATCCACAACACTGCACCCTCCTCCTCTTAGGCACGTGCCGGGCCTATTAAACTTTTACCTTTAGTGTGGCACGTAGGTGTAGTTCCCTCTACATTTAACCTGACCTGAGTGTGACAGTTTTAAAACACAAATAAGTATGTCCCCCTGCTGCATTGCACCCTACCTAACAGTTTCACACCCACAGCTAACCGAATTGAGGAATTGTCTTCAAACTAAACATTTACGGTGGGGAGCATTATTTACAATGACGTTATTTGTATTTACAAAACTAACCCAGGACCTGTGATTGTTCTTTTGGGGTGGAGGGGGGGGAATGTGCTGCATCGATGCACCAGAAAGCACCAAAACCGCATCAAAACACCATAAAGCACCACAAAGCACCCTTTGGTGCACAGTCATCATTGTTCATAATAGAAATAACCAAACAAACCCTGCTGGTGTCTTGTTCTTCGGCTCCCTCTGCTGGCCATTATTAATCTTCCAGTTGTTGTCTTTCTACTTTGCTGGCGGCCTATTTGAACATTAAAAAAATGCACAGAACGTGTCCATTGTTTTTTATTATTATTATTATTTAGGGCCCACAGGGGGCCGACTATTTGTGGTTCACCTGTGTGGCATCGGTGCCATGCCACCGAAGTCCACCAGCAAGATCCTGGGCCACCGTGGCCGGTTCCAGCAGAGGGGCCATGCCCCAACCCGTGGGGTCCATGAGTGGTGCTCAGCCACAGACATGTGGTCCATAAGGTGGTGCATCGATGCAGACAGCTGTGGTTGTGAGAGTTCCAGGCACACCATGGCGGACTCCCGCATGCTCCCCTCCGTGCCCAGAGAGCACAGTCCTCGGGTGGAAAACAGGGGAACGGAAGACAGGTAGGGAGGGGTAAGGTCACAAGGGTACACATCAAACAAGGCAATGCAGGACGAGGTGCGTACGGAGAGCGAAGTGATAAAGCTAGTCCCTACCGTACGCCCCCCACATGTGACCTACACTACCCCCCCCTTGCCCCTTCCCATATTTACAACAATCTACACATTACCAATTTGTCGCTACCGTCACGTCTTCCCCATATTTCCCCTATACCAAATTCGTCTTCAATCCCAATTTCTAATCCAAAATTTGCCATCACCCAATTCATCATCAATCCTCACAAGGAGGGAGAGATGGAACAACCAGCACAATGTCACACCCATGTCATCATGCGTCTCACATTCCAAACATCTGCACAGAAAATAATAAAAACATGGCATGGTGTGGAGTGGCGTCACCTCAGGTGAGTGGATGCAGATGGTGTGAGGAGATCTCAATCCTAACTACCTTCTAAATAACATTAACACACTTTACATTACCCGGGGTCTTTCCCTGCCAATCCATTGGCCATCTTACAATCTATGTGGTTTTAAGAACCAAATTCCCATTGAGCAAACTGTGGTGCTTCATCAATTTGGGGTCTCACTCCCCCGATTCAACTCCCTGTGCCTTTGCACAATTTCAGGACTGGGTCATGTGGCTCTCTCAGCAGGTCTACCCAACTGCACACCTCCACCACTGTAGTTGCTTCCGAGCTTACCTGCTCCTTACCCTACCTATCTAACTGGGGAAGGCCCTCTCTGGCACTCTCCCCACTCGGAGCCGTCTGGCACTAGGCTACCCGGGTCCGTCCTCCGGATCCTCGGGCCCCATCCACAGCAACTACCGGCTCCCAGAACCCACCTGCGGCCTCACCTGGCCGACATCCTCAGTGGTGGAGTGCCCAACCAACTACACACACTAACAGGGCACACGCCCAGCCATTTCCACGACAACAATGCACCCATCTAACCACCATTCTTCCATCACGCACCACAGATGCCAATATCCAACCACAATTTACCTACTCCCTCTACCTATCTCTTAAACTACCCTCCCTGCGTATTCATGATAGGGGTCCACTCTTCCCCCATTCACACCTCCGCACCATCCACTCCACTCCACAGTTTCCACCATACTCACTCCACGACCATCCATTCCAATACTCCATATATTCCATACTACTCAATCTCCATACACCTGTCCAGTTGCACACCTGTGCAATCACACCTGTTCCTCACTCACTTCTCACAATACACTTCTACGCGCAATACTCTTTTACACACACACGGCATCATCTGACCTAACTACTCCCCTCTGAAATTCGCGCTTCCCCGTCGCCCCTTTAACTATTGCGCTCCCTCGTTGTTATCACCCACACTAACCTACCTGCGTCCCCACTACCTGTCCAATGGGCACTACTTAAATCTAGTTACCTATGGTCACCTCTAGGTCCCTACACATTATCCAATCCCTCACTCATCGGGCATGTACCACTATCACCCCCCATTCCTCTAACACTACGAGCCCCCGTCGCAAGAGGTACTGGGTCCTGCCTCGGCATCTAGAGCCGAGGCGATCCACGAGGGCGCCTGTTCGCCAGCATAAGGTCTTATCCGGTCGGCATGGATGATCCGAGGGGGGGCCCGTGGCCCCATTTTGATCTTAATGACCACGTCACAGATTTGCGACAGGACGACTCTCGGGCCTTGCCAGGGGGAGGTGAGTTTTGGGCACCTACCCTTCCGCCTCCGGGGATTAAAGAACCAAGTCTTCATCCCCGGAGTGTACTGACTCACCTGGCTCCGGTCGTCGTACCTGTCCTTCATCTTGGCCCCCGCCAGATGGAGCTGGCGGCGGGCGAAGGCATGGACCCGCTCCATGCCTTCTTCCAAGTGACGTGCGTAACCCTCCCTTGGCAGAATATCTGTGGTTTCTGGCATGGGACCGCATAGCAAGTCGGCGGGAGCCCACAACTCCCGCCCATACATAAGCAACGCTGGACTACATGCGGTGGCCCCATGCTGGCTGGTTCGGTAAGCCATCAACAAGTATGGGAGATGTTCGTCCCAGTCATCAGGACGGGTGGCGGTGAACAAGGCCAGTTGTTGGACCAATGTTCTGTTGAATCTTTCCACCATCCCGTCAGATTGTGGCCGTAAGGGCGTGGTCCATGTTTTCCGAATTGACAAGAGTCTGCACACATCTTTTAGCAATTGGCTTTAAAAATTTCGTCCCTGATTAGTGTGCAGCTCCTGTGGAATCCCGTGCCGACATACAAAACCTTCTACGAAGGCCTGTGCCACAACCCCGGCTTCTTGATTGGGGAGGGCGTAGGCCTCCGGCCACTTGGTGAAATAGTCCATTACAACGAGGATGTACTTATTACCTTGGCGGGTGCAGGGCAGCGGTCCTACAATATCCATAGCCACCCACTCAAGGGGCCCCCACCTGGTGTAATTGAAGGGGGGCCCTCATCCTCCGTGCTGGTCCCTTTTTGGCAGAACAGGCGTCGCATCTCCGACACCAGTCCTGTATGTCGCACCCCATATTTACCCAATAGAACCTCCGACGGACCCGAGATATTGTCTTTGTCCTGCCCAAATGGCCGCCGGAGCGGGTACCATGCACCTGTTGTAATATGACGTTCTTAAATTTGTCAGGGACTATCACCAGCCAAGAAGTTCTATCAGAGGGAACCTCCACCCACTTGCGAGATAAGATGTTGTCTTTCAATTCCAGGGTCTGCCACTGAGCCCAATACGCCTTTGTCTGTGCCCCGAGGGGGGTAACCTCCTCCCCCTTTGGTCTTTGCCCCAATTTGACCCATTTGAACACCGGCCCCAGAACGGGATCCTCCTGCTGGGCCGTGCTCCATGCCAAAGTTCCAAATTCCTCATCTGCAGTTAGTGGCTAAATTGGCCCTCTCACCCGGGTTGCCCGGACAACGGGAATCGGGGCAGAATCGCCCAATTGCTCCCTGTCCTCGTGTCTCACACAAAATTTTCAAGTTTTCCCCCAGACAAGGACGCCGAGAGAGTGCGTCCGCATTACCATGGGCCTTCCCGGCCCTATGGGTCACATCAAAATCGTACTGCTGCAACTTTTCCAACCACTTTGCAATTTGGCCCTCCGGTTCCTTGAACCGAAGGAGCCATTGCAAGGAGGAATGGTCAGTCCGAACCGAAAATTTCCGCCCGTACAGGTACGGGTGGAAATGGTTCATGGCAGCCAGCATAGCCAATAATTCCTTGCGGGTTATGCAATAATTTCGTTCGGGCCTACATAAGGCCCGACAATAATAACCAATCACTCTCTCCACGCCCTCCTGTGTCTGAGACAAAACTGCGCCCAATCCTTCCTGGCTCGCATCCGTGTCCAGGGTAAATGTCCCATCGCTAGTGGGGTAAGCTAGAAGGGGTGTGGATGTCAAACACCCCTTCAATTTTAGGAAGGCCTCTTGTCACTCCCTAGTCCAATTAAATTGCGTCCCCTTCTCCGTAAGCCGGTGGAGGGGACGGGCCAACTCCACAAATTTCGCCATAAAAACGCTGGTAGTAGGAGCAGAGTCCCAAAAATCCCCGCACCTCTTTGATGGTACGTGGTGCGGGCCACTCCTCTACTGCTGTAATTTTGTCTGGGTCCGTTTTTACCCCCTCGTGGCCGATCACGTGACCTAGATAGGCCACTTCTCCTGCAAACAAGGTGCACTTACTCGGGTTCAGCTTCAACCCTGCCTGTCTGAGGCACCCGAACACCTGGTTCAAATTAGCTAACGCCTGGGGGAAGGTCTTGGCATGCACTAGGACGTCATCCAGGTATACCAGGCATGATTGCCATGGCATGCCGCCTAGTACATGCTTCATTAATCTCTCAAAGGTGGCGGGGGCGTTACACAAACCAAACGGCATCACAGTGAACTGATACAGCCCATTACCTGTGGATAATGCCGTTTTCTCCTTCCCTGTCCGATCCATCTCCACCTGCCAATACCCACTCTTGAGGTCTAAGGTTGAAAACCAATTTGAGCCCGCAACGGCATCGAGGGTGTCGTCAATTCTTGGCAGGGGATATGAGTCCTTGAGTGTCACGTTGTTTAGCTGGCGATAGTCCACACAGAACCGCGTGGTCCCGTCTTTCTTTTTAACCAGCACAACAGGTGACATCCAGGGACTTCCCGAGGGCTCGATCACACCTGCATCGAGCAGCTTTTCAACCTGCTCGTCAGCTTCTGCCCTCTTGCTCCAAGGGAGCCTTCGGGCGGGCTGACGAATAGGCCGGGCCTCACCGGTGTGGATCTGATGTTTCACCAGGCCCGTACGTCCAATACCCTCGGTGGACAAGGAGAAGAGATCCAAATGGGATCCAATCAGTTTGTGTAAGGCCTCCCTCTGGGTACCTCCCAACTCCAGGCTACTATGATTTACCATCTCGCAAATGGGATCAGGCCAATTCCTACTACTTATTGAAGGCTCCCCCTGGGGCTGGCTCGGCTGGACGTTCTCACCCCTCACTGACGCGACTTCTCTAACTGGGGTGCAGCCAGCTACCTTCGTGCCCCTCACTATAGTGCGTGGTTCTGTGCTAATATTAATTACTCGGATGGCCACCACAGGCCCGTCCGTTTTTACAAGGGTGTGGCCCACGATTAAACCAGGTATGGATCGTGCTGCCACCGGTTCGACCAGGCCGCAGGACTCTTGCCATGTCGGGTGAGATGACCATCGGGCCGGCACTATGGCCTCGGCCCCCGGAGGGATGGTCACGGCCTCAGGAGCCTCCAGCTCCACCCTCTCGGCCGTGCTCACCCCCTCCAATGGTAGCTCCTCCACTCCCACTTGCAGGATCCCCCGGCTCAAGTCG
The DNA here is from genome assembly GCF_964187855.1 of Myxine glutinosa. Taxonomy (NCBI): domain Eukaryota; kingdom Metazoa; phylum Chordata; class Myxini; order Myxiniformes; family Myxinidae; genus Myxine; species Myxine glutinosa. Next base: position 419,798,789 of record NC_136261.1, read on the forward strand.
ATTTTACAACCGCTGGCAGTCAACAAATCCAACCCCTATTAAGCATGGGTTGCACACCTCCGCCACCCAAACCTCTATCTCCTTCTTTACCGATCCCAACTTGAGGGTCACAAAACCACGCCCTACGATCGGAGCCGTTGCCCCGGTAGCCAACTGCAAACTATGATTTTCCAGACGCTGGATTTTACCCCAGCCGTCTGCACTCGAATTAAGGATCACGGGGCTGATGATCGTGGCGCTGGCTCCCGTGTCCACCACGGCATCTACCCCCATGCCGGCAATTTTGCATCTAATTGTTAAACTACCAGTTCCATTATGGCCACAATGAATGACGTGTCGCATCAATGAGGGCTCCTCTCCATCCCCTACTGCCGAACACCGCCCTGCATGCCCGGCACGTTCTAGTTTCCCGGGCTCTGGCAGAGGGGTGTCTGAGGTCGGCTAGGCCGATCTATACTGGGCGGAGTTGAGGGCATCGGCTGGCGGGGACCGTCCCGGCGCGGAGCTCGACACTCCCACGCACGGTGACCCAGCTGCGCACAATTATAACACCTCACCTGGTAAGGTGCTTGCCTCCGGTATTCCGAATTCCCCCACCCGAATGTCCGAATTGGTGTACTTTGCCGGGGATTACCGGGTGCCACCGCTGGGGCCGCCTGCCATGGTCCAGGTCCCGCCAGGCGCCGATCCACCAGCCTCCGGACCATTCTCTGCAGGTCAGGGCCCCCTTTGGGGGCGGGCCCCCAAGGGGGCCGCCACCCATCACAGGCCCTACCTGACGCACCGCCACTGCGTGGCGCTCGCCTCCCCGAGCCAAGGGCCTCACTGCTTCCCAAAGGGCTGCAGCGTCGGCCGCCTGACTCATGGTTTGCGGGCGCCACATGGCGAGCTGTTGTCGGAGCTCCAGATCCGGAAGGGCCTGGATAAAGTGATCCAGCACCAGGCTTTCCTGGGAACTCGCTGCCATGTCCCCATGTGCGATCCCAACTGCGCGGCGAATGTCCTGGGCAAGTTCCCCGATGGTCTCCTGGGGCTTGCGTTTTCGCTGCGCAAGCTGAGCTTTAATAAGCTCGCTTTGCTGTTCAATGCCAAATCTGTTAATTAAGGCCGCATGGAGAGCTGACAGGGTGAGAGCACCCGGACGTAAAGCTGTCAGCACCTCCGCCGCTGCACCGCGCAGTGCCCCCACAAGGTGTACTCCACCTTCGTCCGGATTCCAACCGTTGCCTCTGCACACGTATTCAAACTCCTCCAGGTATGCCCTCAGATCACTCTTGCCATCATACGGCGTGAGTGGAACCTTGTGGGTGCCCGAAGGCCGGACCCCGCGCGTCACTCCTTGCAGGATCAACGCGGGACCAACCCGTTCGGGCTCCCACAGTACGCTATTCCCGGGGGGCTCCCGCGCATCCCCCGTCCCTCAAAACACTACCTCCCCTGGTGTCGATGCCTGGGCCGCCCTTCCGCAACCCGCTACCCACTCCATACCCACACACCCTTGCTCACCACCACTCCTCTCACTCCCCATAGCCAGACCTCCTTGCACACCTCCCCTATCCATACACTCCGGACCAGTCATACACCTCACCATTGGTCCCTCACGAACACCCGGGTCTACACCACCCCCCAAGCCGACTGAATCTCCCCTCACACCATATACATTTCCGAGTATATCGCCACTCACCTCAGCTCCTCTTCTCCGTTCCTCCTCCGCCACCTGCAAACTCTTTATTTGGTTCACAAGCACACCATCATGATTTGAGCACAGACCTTGTACATATTCCATTACTTCCTCCTTTATCTCTTTCTTAGTTTCCCTCCGTCTCTTCTTAACTTCACTTACCCCCTCTTCCACATCCTCTAACTTTTCCTTTACCTCCTTCATTTCCCGGTGCGCCCCCTCGATCTCTTCCTCTAATGCCACCTTGATTGTCTCCATGTGCGTCCTCACCTCCCATTCTTTCGTCTCCATTGCCTCTGTCACCTCGTCCAACCTCGTTGTCAGTCCCTCATGTACCGTCTGACACTCCCTCCTTATGACGGCTACGTCCCTCTTTATGTCCTTTTGCGTCGCTTTCAACCCCTCGATCACAGCCGTATTCTTCTTTACCTGTTCTTTTAACTCCCCTTGTCCCACTGTCAGCTGTTCCACTCCTTGCGTTAATTCCTCAATGCTCCCTTGTAATTTTGCCGTCCCCTTTCTCACCTCTTTCTGCATATGCTCCTCACCTCGCTTTACCTCCTCGCGTACCACCGAGATATCCTCGCCCACACCTCGTCTGATCTCCTTCCCCATTTCTCCCATCTCTTTGGTAGATGTCGCCCTCATCTGTTCCAATTCATCTCTCTGGGCATCCAATTTAGCTTCTACCCCGATTTTCACCTCCTCTATCTGCTCTCCCATCTGCTTAATTTCCCGGGCGGATTGCTCCCCTATTTCCCGCAATTTGCCTTCCATGGTGTTTTCTAGCCCCGTTAACCCCGTCTTCACCTCTTTTATCCCTTTGTCTAACCCCTCAAATTTATTTCCCATATTACTTAACCCATCTCTCAATTGCTCACTGGTACCCCATGCTTCGTCCCTCATTGCCCCCATTTGGCCTCCCATTGCCCCCAATTGCTCACTGGTCCTTTTCATCACTTGTTCCATTTCCCTCCTGGATTTTTCAGCCATTTTTTCCATATACCTCATCATCTGCTCCGCGAAGAGGTTCAATTTTTCCGGTGCTATGAGCTCGCCTGCCGCAGCGCCGACATTTTGTGCCTCCTCAACCACGTGCGCGAGAGCGCCATCTTCTGCACCTGATCCCCCCGCAACCACATTGCCATTGTTCTCCTTCTCCATTTCCCCCAAATCCTCCCCGGGGTCCTGAGTTACCACTAACCCTTCTTCTAACTCACCCACCGGCATCCGCTCGTCTTGACCATCCATGGCACGACTTAGATTTAGATTTTAAAACTAAATTTTGGCCGCTCGAAATTTTTGAGCGCGCGATTCGCGCTTCAGGTCCGAATCCGACACTCCTGGCACCAATTTGTTATGGATATGGAGTATGTCTCTTTCCCCTTAGCAAGAGGTGGTTAGTCCCTTGTCTTGTTAAGCTGACCGTCTCCGCTCCTGGCACTTGTAACGCTATCCCGCGGGATGCAGCGGATCAGGGTTATGGGTCCAGGGTTTATCCCGAATACCTTTATCCATACCTCCGCAGAACAGGTAGGCAAGCACCACTCGAACCCCGGTTTGAGATGGTCTAGTTGCCGAGCGGTTTTTAACAACCCGAAGTTCGAGTCATTAGCATTCACTAAACCCGATCCTGAACGTTGCCCAAAATCGCGCCACCGGTTTTCAATGAGGGAAAAGACAACAACGACGGATGTAAAGGAAAGAAAGGCAAAGGTAGGAAATACAAATATGATTTATTTACTATTTACACAATTGAAAGAAACCAAGGAGGAGGAAAGATAATAAAAGAAAATACAGAAGAGGCAAGGCGACACAGTGAAAATTCTAGCTTATCTATTACGGTCTTAATTAATACCCAGGGACAGAACAAACAAAGACAGACTCACACGAATGGGGAATGGAGGCAGGAATGACTGGAAGGAGGAATGGGAAGGCCCAGGCCACTGTAGGCGTCGAGGTCCGGCTCCAGGAGTCAACTCGCATTCTTGGCGGGAAAACCTTGGTGTGCAGCGGGCGCATGTCGTTCACCGCGAGCGGATGGGCGCTTCGTTCTGGACTCGGGGCTCCTCAGCTCCACTTCAATGCCACTTAACGCCACACTCCTCGTCCTCCTCTTAAGCAACTCTCCATCACAACTCTCCTTCTTCAGCCACTCTCCACTCTTCAGCAACAACTCATGTCCTGACGCATGCGCACGTGTTTTATAGCGCCCCTCACCACCAACCCGCGCCACGCCCGTGCTGTTCTCTCACCAGTCCCGATTGGCTGTGGGGGGGATCGCTGGCTCCACCTTCCGATGACGATCAGCGGCCAACGCCCTGGATGCGGCGGCTCCTCCCCCTTCTTCTCCGAGCCCACCTCGTGGCTAATGGAGTCACGGTGAAAACCACCAAGCATCTGCGGTGAAAACCGCAAGCAGCTGCGGCGAAAAACCGCAAGCAGCTGCGGCTAAAACCGCAAGCCCAAAGACGGCTGGCAGTGCGGTTGGCAAAAGGGGAATGCAATGGAGGTTATGAATGGGGAAATTGAAAGGGGATTCTACCTTGTTCCAATTCGATGCAATGCAGTGTCAACTAGTTGAAAACAGAGCCTTACCCAAAGACACAGAATAAGGAAATAACTACCAACAAAGGAAATCTATGATTGGCGACGTGTATGTTTATGAAATAATTACGGGGATGACCTTTAACCTTTATACACAGAATGGAGGCAGGAGGGTGATCTTTACACACAATTACAAATCCACAACACTGCACCCTGCTCCTCCCGTAAAATTTCCGTAACAGGTATGGGTGGAAATGGTTCATGGCAGCCAGCATAGCCAATAATTCCTTGCAGGTTACGCAATAATTTCGTTCGGGCCTACTTAAGGCCCGACTATAATAACCAATCACTCTCTCCATGCCCTCCTGTGTCTGAGACAAAACTGCGCCCAATCCTTCCTGGCTCGCATCTGTGTCCAGGGTAAATGTCCCGTCGCTAGTGGGGTAAGCTAGAAGGGGTGCAGATGTCAAACACCCCTTCAATTTTAGGAAGGCCTCTTGGCACTCCCTAGTCCAATTAAATCGCGTCCCCTTCTCTGTAAGCCGGTGGAGGGGACGGGCCAACTCCGCAAATTTCACCACAAAACGCCGGTAGTAGGAGCAGAGTCCCAAAAATCCCCGCACCTCTTTGATGGTACGTGGTGCGGGCCACTCCTCTACCGCTGTAATTTTGTCTGCGTCCATTTTTACACCCTCGCAGCCGATCATGTGACCGAGATAGTCCACTTCGGCAAACAAGGTGCACTTACTCGGGTTCAGCTTCAACCCTGCCTGTCTGAGGCACCCGAACACCTGGTCCAAATTAGCTAACGCCTGGGGGAAGGTCTTGGCATGCACTAGGACGTCATCCAGGTATACCAGGCATGATTGCCATGGCATGCCGCCTCGTACATGCTCCATTAATCTCTCAAAGGTGGCGGGGGCGTTACACAAACCAAACGGCATCACAGTGAACTGATACAGCCCCTTACCTGTGGAAAATGCCGTTTTCTCCTTCCCAGCATAGCCAATAATTCCTTGCGGGTTACGCAATAATTTCGTTCGGGCCTACTTAAGGCCCGACTATAATAACCAATCACTCTCTCCACGCCCTCCTGTGTCTGAGACAAAACTGCGCCCAATCCTTCCTGGCTCGCATCCGTGTCCAGGGTAAATGTCCCGTCGCTATTGGGGTAAGCTAGAAGGGGTGTGGATGTCAAACACACCTTCAATTTGAACCTTGATGTCTTTAGGCGTTCAGCTTTTTCACGTGTGGAGTCAGCTGTGTAGCCGTTTGAGGTAAGGGAGGGGATGGATGGGGAACAAACACCAGAAACAGATTTGACAAGACGCTACCAGGATTTGGAAGAAGTCTGTGTTTCCACTGAGCTGGAAGCAAGCTTTTGTAGTCCCCATCTTTAAAGGCCCCGGTGAGTAATCAGATCCTTCTAGCTCTTGGCCTGTTAGCCTGCTACCCATTATCAGAAAAGTATTATCCTTGATATCCTTGATACAATTCTTGATAAAACATCTTTGATAAACCAATTCATGATATTATCCTTGATATATTATCCTTGAATTACTCTTGATAAAACAACAATTCATGACTCATCTAGAAACCCACAACCTTCTAACTGAAGTTCAGTATGGCTTTAGATCGTCATGGTCTACTGCTGATGTGCTATCCCTAATCACTGAACATGTGAATGGGGTTTTGGATCATTGTGGAAAAGCCAGGGTTGTTGCTCTCGATGTCTCAAAGGCTGAAATCATATGGAATTTCTGGAGAATTGCTTGAGACAATCTCTGACTTCCTTGCAAATCATCAAATCTCTGTGGTACATCAGGGACATTAATCCCCTGTGCATTATATGAATGTTAGTGTTCCTCAGGGATGCTGATGTTAGCGGAAGTGGATTGTGGGAGAGATGGCCCAGACACCATCTTCATGGTGTTGGAGATATGCTGGTGGATCTGTCCCTCAAATAAACGGTCTTGTTCATGACGATCAGTGCCATTGTTTAGCATTTTTTGAGCGACACAACATTTGCTAAGGAAATTGGCAGAATTTCTGATTTCCTCACCGGCGCCTTTTTTGGCTTTACCAGGCAAACCGTTCCTTCCATGGCCTATGTGGTTGTCATCCTTTCATACCTACCTGCTTGCAATGAATCTGAAAAATGCGGAGGATTCACTGAGATGGCCTTTGCTGATACACTGCCTGGGCATGGACGGTCAACGCATTTTCTTGATGCTGGGTCCTGCACCCACCTGTGCAGCAGCCAATGCCATGCTTACTGCGCATTTCGGAGCCACTCGGAGTACCCTCAATCAATTGTTCAAATTCCGACAAGGCCAGAGGCCCAGTGAGTCAATTCTCCAATACATTTATACATTGAGAGAATTAGCACTTACTTATAAATTTTGTGCACTTCACGATGAGATGATTAGAGATCAACTGACCGAGAAAACATTGAGTGTACAAGTGAGGGAGATAGTCAGGTCAAAATACAGTTTAACCCCCAAAAAATTGCTACAAAAGGTTTCTCAACTGATTCTGGTAGGGTTTAGCGTACGTTATAACATACTAAAAGTTTACCAAAGTAGGACCCCCGGAAAAGTGTTTTTTTCAAGATGGCGTCCAAGATGGCCACCGAAACCTCTTAATGATCATAACTATGTAACTATCAACTCAAATTTGATGATCTTGGTGTCTATCCCTAGGTTTTTGGGGGCAAGGAACACATTAAGACCATTACAAATGAAAGTGGGCCATTATATGTAACACAAAAATCCAATATGGCGTCAATAATGGCCGCCAACACCTCCAAATGACCGCAAGTCCATAACTATTGACTCAAATTTAATGAACTTGATGTCTATCCGCAGGTTTTTGGGGGCAAGGAACACATTAAGACAACTTTGGATATTACTGAGCTGTTGAATCATTATGAAATTGAACTCATGACCTTCAGCTGTCACCTAATGAACAAACACCTTTGTCCATAGAATAAGTTTCAGAGCGTTCAGTTTTGAGTGTCATCCTCCTCCTCAGTATCGACCTCTTGAGTGTTGTTTGGATTGTCACAGTTTTCAGTTTGGCAAGGGCCACATGCAGCAGTGCAGCGGAGTCCATAGCGTCTGCAGCTGCATCGAGAGGATTTGCATCCCCCCAAACAGTTGCAATGGATAATTTTCAAGAGTTCGTCAGGCGCAGCATTGTTTTGGGTCATAATTGGAATTAACTGATCATTTTCCTGTTTCCATCCCCATTCAGTTGGGTTCATTTCATTTGCCATCCCCATCCATACCATAATTTGAAAGTACACACGTTGGCTATGGAATATTGTTGCAGGTGATGTTGGGGGGAGCCATTCAGAAGTGACAAATGCTTGAGCAGTTGCCACTTTTTTGGTGAAAATGATATGGTGCAGTGATGATAGCATATCATTAGACTTGCCACCAAAGAGATCAACCATCAGGTCTTTGCCAAGATCTGATATGTCCTCTTGAGATTTGTTTTGAAGGATGAATGCACTAGCACAGGACTTCATGACAGGATCAGATTTCACTAATTTCCGGAAGGCTGACTTTTTTTGCGATGCCGAAAATCCTTGAAGTAGAATCACATCCTGAGTAGGCATGTACAAAGAGCAACTCATTGCACACATCGTCTCCTAAAGTTTCTTTCAACAGGTTAATGTTATACACTCTGTGTTCTTTTGACTGCTTGTTTGCATCAGAACGGAAGTAGATGATCTCATTGTCTGTTCTGGAGTAATGAAGGAGCAAGATCAGCAAATCTGTATCCTCACCGACCAACGTTGTGGTGCAATGACGGGATCGTTCAACAGTTGCCTTAACGATATCGACGTCTGCATCCCCTGGTGACTGAATGACATGGCATCCCCTTTTAGTTAGTGCTGTGCTGATGAGAGCAATCATGTCTGCCTTGTTTTTGTCACGAGACAAAAAGTCGTCCTTTTTGCCTGAAAACTCTGTTTCTGCAGTGAAACTAACAATAGGGTGCAGGTTTTTTCCTCGTCTCTGATGTGTGTTGTCTTTTATGGAGGGACCTTCACCATAGCCATCGAACACCACTGTCGCTTGTCCGTAATGTCTCACAGTGAAGTCTGCATAAGACTCAGCTATTGCATTATATGAGTCGCCTTTGTTCCACGGTAAACGATGGAGCAAAGAGCCACCATCAAGCACGTAACAATCTGTTTTGGGAATAGAGTTCATCACAGCCTCACTTGATAAGTCCGCAGCATGGTCTCGAATTGCCTGAGCAAGCTGAGGTTTGTCTGCTTTTCGAAGAATGTTCCTGGTCTCAAAGAGGGCTGGAGGGTAGGGGCTTAGTTCATACGTCAAAACCTCTTCAAGGGAAAGATCTCCTGACCTTGACACCAGAAGGAAACGCTGGAACAGAAGGGCAGGATCAATGGTACGATCAGGAGCAATCTTCACAGCAGAGATATTCCCAAGGGTTTTGGCTCTGTCTTTCCACTTGAATTTGTAAGTAAATGCCGACTTTCCGCTTATATCTTCAATGATCTTGTTTCCAACCGATTCAAAGTCATGTACATTCACATCTGGCCCAGCCACTATCCCGTTGACAATGTTTCTCAGAGTAGGATCAGATGTGAAGGGTGAGCAGGCTGCAAGCTTTATCCGAATTTTCTCGAGATCAGATGCATCTCTTTTGATGCGCGCCTCAGTTGAGTCTTTGTGTTGCGGACTTGTAGTATAGGTTAGGTTTGTGAAATCCTGCATCGCAATGTTGTACTCGGATGTTACAGGTGCAGATAAGGTCCAAAGGTTTCGCATGTCCTCGGTCATCCCACTGCCGCGAGTTAGACCACCAGTGCTCTTCAGAGACCTCATCAACGTTTGTTCGATGACAAGATCACTACTATGACAGCTCGTGGGCAATGACAGCTCATGGGCGAACTGCCTGAATTATGGCATGACCAACTGCTGCAACCTTGCGTCTTGTGTCTTTCCCAATGAACAATGTTTCCAGTGCTGTCCGCAGACTAGTCGGAATGAACGATAGGGCTGAATCAAGTTTTAAATCATCACTACTTGGATACTGATTCGTCACGGTAGAAACCTGAGATTTTATATCACTTCTGATTAACCTAGCAGCAGTTTCAATAATAGCGCGTTTTTGGGACTCTTCATCGCCTTCCTGACACGTTTGCTTGTAGTATGATCTCAGAATCTGCGACGTTTGTTCTCTCATCGTAACAATATCGTCCAAGCCTTCTCTTTCACCAAAAAAAATTGAGTCCTTAAAGCGTTCTTTAAGATGCTTTTTCAAACTGTAATTGTCATACGGTTCCGAATCAGGATTACAAAGATACCCTTTCATTATGAGGCTCAAAGATGTAACAGTTAGTTGTTCCTCACTGTTCAGTTCTAGGTAAGCACACATTTTCTGAAATGCTTCATACTTATCTTCATCTTTAGGACGACCACACTTTCTGCGCTTGGCTTCGGGGGCTTTCTGGAACTCTAAAGGCACAGACTTGAAGGACCGGAAATTTCCACTACACGAATGATGATAAAGTCCGTCTGCTGCATGTAAATCTCGTAAATAGTATTCAATCCGACCCTTTACAGTATGTCCCCAATCATCTGAACGGGATTCACAGACCTCCACAATTGTCTCCACAAATTTGTCAGTCCGTACCCAGCTAAAGTGTCCCTTGTCCAAATCAATTGTACATCCACAGAATACGCAATCCTTTTCACTGTCAAAACCTCCACTTGATTGTCTTGTGGTTCTCTTTGGTGGCACAGAACCACTACTTTTCTTTGCAACATGGCTTTTAATGTTTTTATCATTTATGTACTGTTGACGACAGCTTTTATGCACTTTAATAATAATAATAATAATTCATTTATTTTGTATAGCGCTTTTCCAGAAGCCCAAAGGCGCTTTGACAGAGTGGCAAACATAATGCATAACAATACATGAAAACAACAATTGCAAAAAGACAAGAATCAATAGGGAAATATATAAAGCAAAAGGAGGGAGAAGGAGAAGAGATAGTCAGGGGTTAAATGCTGTGGGTTGAATGTTGAATGCAGTGTTGAACAGGTGGGTCTTTAGTGATGTTTTGAATGTGGTGAGTGAGGAGGAGTCTCTGATGGTGTGAGGTAGTGAATTCCAGAGGGTGGGAGCAGCGATGGAGAAGGCCCTGTCCCCCCAGGATCTGAATTTGGTCCGGATGGAGGGGGTCAGGAGGTTGGTACCAGCAAAGCGGAGGTTGCGGGTGGGAGTGTGTCTGGAGAGGAGGTCAGCCAGGTAGGATGGGGCCAGGTTATGGAGGGCTTTGTATGTCAAGAGGAGGATTTTGTACTGGATTCTCTGGGGGATGGGGAGCCAGTGAAGCTTGTAAAGGACGGGGGTGATGTGGTCACAGGTCCGGGAATGGGTGAGTAGACGGGCAGCGGAGTTCTGAATGTATTGGAGTTTATTGGTGATTTTTGAGGGTGAACCATAGAGGAGGCTATTGCAGTAGTCCAGACGGGAGGTGATGAAGGCGTGGATGAGGGTTTCTGCAGCCGTGGAGGAGAGGGATGAGCGGAGACGGGCAATGTTTTTCAGGTGAAAGAAGGCTGACTTTGTGATCTGTTTAGTGTATTTGTCGAAGGAAAGGGTTTGGTCAAAGATGACGCCAAGATTCCGGATGTGAGGGGAGGTGGATACTGGGATACCGTCGATGTTGAGGGCAAAGTTATGGGTGGATTTTGTGAGCGTTTTTGGGCCAATGATGATTATTTCAGATTTATCACAGTTAAGCTTGAGGAAGTTGATTTGAAGCCAGGATTTTATTTCAGTGATGCAGTTTGTCAGGATAGAGTGGGTGTCGTTGGAGACGGACTTGGTGGAGATGAAAAGCTGGATGTCATCGGCGAAGCAGTGGAATTGGAGACCATGACGGCGGATTAAGTGACCGAGGGGGGACAGGTAAAGGATGAAGAGGAGGGGGCCAAGAACTAAACCTTGGGGGACACCTTGGGGGAGGGGAGCAGTGGGGGATTTGCAGTTATTGATGGAGATGAACTGGAATCTGTCAGAGAGGTATGATTTAATCCAAGAGAGGGCAGTGCCGGTAACGTTAAAGGTGGATTCAAGTCGGGTGAGGAGGATAGTGTGATCGATGGTGTTAAAGGCAGCGCTGAGGTCGAGGAGGACGAGAATGTTGAGGTTGCCAGCGTCAGAGGAGAGGAGAAGGTCGTTGGTGATTTTGAGGAGAGCAGTTTCAGTACTGTGGTTGGAGCGGAATCCGGATTGGAATGTTTCATACAGGTTATTGGCAGAGAGATGATGTTTGAGGTGAGTGGCTACAGCGCGTTCCAAAACTTTTGACAGAAATGGTAGGTTGGAGATGGGTCTGAAGTTGTTTAGGGTGTCAGGGTTTAGACCAGGTTTTTTTTAGAATGGGGGTAACAGCAGCAATTTTGAGGGAAGGTGGGACGATGCCTGTAGACAGGGAGGAGTTTACAGTTACAGATCCTGTAGAAGATCTTCAGGTCACTTTAGTACTGGCTTCAACTACAAGATCGTCCTTCCGCTTTACACTGGCTTCATTTATTCCCTTCGCCCCCTTCCACTGAATTGCAACCCAGTTATCACTGGAATCCTCGATCTCCTCCTTGCAGATTGGACAAAAAGCTTGACTGGCTGTGCTTGCACTCATTGTTGAATCATGTCTGAAAAAGAGAAAGATGAGAATTAGTTATTCAGTTAGATCCAATTCGACACATTCTTCAGGTCAATATATGGAAAATGCCCCCTCAACCTGTTAGATAATGGCCGACTTTCATTTTTAATGGTCTTAATGTGTTCCTTGCCCCCAAAAACCTAGGGATAGACACCAAGATCATCAAATTTGAGTTGATAGTAACATAGTTATGATAATTAAGGGGTTTCGGCGGCCATCTTGGACGCCATCTTGAAAAAAACACTTTTCCGGGGGTCCTCCTTTGGTAAACTTTTAGTATGTTATAAGGTACACTAAACCCTACCAGAATCAGTTGAGAAACCTTTTGTAGCAATTTTTTGGGGGTTGAGGGGGTGTTTTCCATATATCGACCTTACTAAGAGACTTTTACTCGAATCTGATGACCTAACCTTGACTCAACCAATAAAGATAGCCAGTCAAGTGGAAGCAGCTTACCACAGTGCACAAAAACTTATCAGAACACTCTCACCTGCCACAGCTACAGACCGCAGTTCAGGGAATTCGGCAAACTCTCACACCAGATGCCACTGAGCTCACAGAACAACATACGCAGCAGCACCCCACACGTTCTACACTGCATTTCTGAAACTGTGGGTCCACTAGGCACGAGTCCAGGGCTGCTAATTGCCCTGCCCGGGGCCAACGGTGCAGAAATTGTGGAAAATTTAACCACTTTGCCAGGTGAAGTCACTCCACCTCAACACAAGCAACCGTTCAACCACAGACCTCGTATACTGCACCAGCCAAAATCTATTCTGTCCTATCAAAATCATCAAATTTTAAAACGTGTTGTCTTTCTCAATGACGTGCACACCTCTGCTCCCGGACACAGGTGCCAAGGTGTCTCTCCTGAATTTGAAAATGTACAGACGATGTTTTTCTGACATGACCCTGTGACGGTCCTCTCCCACCCTCACTGGTTAGACATGCCAAAATTGGCGTAATGGGCACATTACAGCTGTCAGTCCGTCATGGTGTCCAGTCTCTTTTGGTTCACGAGTTATCAAGTGACCACTATATTCGTCATGTGTGTGCATCTGTCTGTGTGTGTGTCTGTGTGTGTATCTGTCTGTCGGGTAGCCTAGCTACCCAATGATATCATCCGATCTTGATGAAACTTGGGTGGGAGGTTGATATCATGATCGAGTTGTGTCCTGCTGAGAGGGCGTATTGCGCCGATTTTGGGTAAAGCCACGCCCGAAAAAGATGTCTTTTTAGGGGTAATCGATTTCAAGCTACATCTTCTCCGAGGGGTTTGGTGGAATCTGACAAGGGTTTCGCTATTTGGTTCGGCCAATGTCATGTGTCTCGCCCCATGGAGCTCGATTTTTCATTTTTATTTTTATCTTTTTTTTTTCATTAATATTATTTTATTTTTTTCATTTTATTTTTCACCGAATTTTCGGTATTGTGTAGCTGACGAACCTCATGACTGTTTAAGCATTATTTTCTATCTCATTTTAAGGTCAGTATCCTTCATTTTGACATTTCCGGGCCTGGCCTGTCTGGGCCTGTTTCGGTTATAGTCCATCCTTTGTCATTGAATGCCGCTCGCTTGTGGACCATCGTCGTCTCCTGACTTGTCTAAGTTTACATTCTACATTACAAAAAACGGTGATAATTGAATGGGCCTCGACCTGTTTACTTATTGTGGGTCTTCCTTGATGGATTATAGTGGCACGGCCATATTGCAAGTGTCCTCCCCCCTGGCGGCAACAATGACCTGCACGCTTTGATGGCTTAGGCATCCTCTCTGCATTTGTTCCCCAACCCAAAGTAAATTCTGCTGTGGCTCCGGTTATTCAGCCACTATGCCGCATTCCCCTTGCCTTGTGGGACCAGGTCACTACTAAATTGAATGTCCTCTTGGAGACTGGCATAATGGAGCCTATCAATGCATCCCCCTGGATTTCCAACCTCGTTATGGAAAATAAAAAGTCCAGGGGACATAGAGTTTGTGTAGACTTGCGTGTGGTGAACATAGCAATTATTCAAAACAAATATCTGCTTCCAACAGCTGAAGACCTGTTTCTACGGCTCTGCGGTCTTTTGGAAGTTGGACTTACGCCAAGGTTATCGCCAAGTTCCCCTTGCTTCAGACAGGAGGGAACTTCCGGCTTTTGTGACTCATTCCGGAGTTTTTTTGTTTCACCCGTATGCCGTTTGGCTTATGCTACACACCCAGATGTTTTCAAAAGATTATGTCATCCATCTTCGCTGGCATCCCGGGCATGTCCATGTACTTAAATGACAAAGTGGTACATGGTCCCACCACCTCAATACATGATGAACGCTTGGTCCAAGTGCTCCAGAAACTTGCTCAGCACAACTTGACACTGAATGGCAACAAATGTGTTTTTGCGGGACCGAAATAGAGTTTGTGGGATTTAAGCTGTCACCTCACGGCATTTCCCCTCTCCAGTCCAATGTGGAAGTGATTCACCGCATCCCTGAGCCTCAGTCTGTTTCTCAGCTGGCCTCCTTTCTGGACATGGCGGCCTACGACATGCGGTTCTTGTCACAGTACTCAGCCATCACTGCACCATTATGTCAGCTTCTTCGGAAGGAAGCCTCCTGGAATTGGACCCCATCCTGTGAAGCAGCCATATACAGGTTGAAAGCTCAGCTCACCACAGCCCCTCTTCTTGCTCATTTTGACATCAACAGTGCCACATTGGTCACCTGTGATGCTTCGGCCATGGCGTTGGGGGCTATTTTGTCCCAGGTGCAGGGTGGCGTGGAGAAACCCATCGCTTTTGCATCCCTTGCCTCGAGTCCCATGGAGCAAAAATATTCCATGGGAGAGAAAGAAAGGCATTTGCCTGCGTATTGGCATGCAAATGCTGGCATCTGTACCTGTATGGTCAGCCCTTTACACTCTGAACAGATCACCAGGCACTCACGGCTTTGATGTCTACCTCAGGCACAGGACACAAGCCACTCTGATTGTACTGGTGGTCGGACCGACTCCAGCAGTACAATTTCCAGCTTCAGTCCACACCTGGACGTCACAATACCGTGGCGGACCACTTATCCAGATCAGTTATGGATGTGAAGCAGAAGACAAAGAGCAGGATCTAATACAACTGATGCATGGACCCCGACATGATGTGGTATCCCTTCCGGAGCTCGAGCGGGCATCTAAGGAGGACTCTCTTCTCGATACCCTGCATTCCTATATTACAGAGGGAAGGCTGGCCAGAGTAGCAGACGAACTGATACCGTTTTCTCCGGTGAAAGACGAGCTATCCTGTTGGAACGATTTTTGTGTGGCGCCAAGTATGCTGCGAGCACAAGTGTTGAGTGTGGCTCAGGAGAGTCACTTGGGCATGGTTAAGGTAAAGCAACGTTGCCGTGACCTGGTGTGGTGGCCCAGCATCGACCATGACATTGAAACATTGGTAAAGGATGGTACGGCTTGTTTCGTCTTTGGCAAAGCTGGCAGCCCATATCGCCTCCATTGCAGCCAGTTCCCTGGCTGTCTAACCGCAGGGAACGCCAACAACTAGACATTTGTGGAGAAATTTGTGGTGTCCCTCACCATCAACGCTATCTGGTGGTCGCATACAATTTACATTCCAAGTGGCTTGAGGTTGTTCCTGTGGGATCAGTTACATCCCAGAACATTATCCACATCCGGGACACACTGATAGCTCGTTGTGGGGTGCCACAGGTCATTACCACAGATAATGGCCCACGGTTCATTTCAGTTGAGTTCACCACGTATCTTTGCGTCAATGGAATTATACATATCCGCATGGCCGTGTACCACCCACAGGCCAATGGAGGGGTGGAAAGGTTTAAACAAACCCTCAAGAATAGAATTCGAGCACACCTAGCTCAAGGTTGTGCATTTAAATCAGCCCTACGAAAGACCCTCATGCACTACAGGGCAATTAAGCACACCACCACAGGTGCCCCACCAGCAACGTTAATGACATAATGTGAGCTATTGCTGTTGATGCACAGGCTTTGACCCACGGTGTCTTGCTTCCCATCACCTACTGCCAGCATTGCCGTACAGCTGAGCCAGCAGCACATGAAGCAACACTTTGACAGAGTGCACAGATCAAGGCTACGTGCGATGCAGGTTCATGATTGGGTCAGAGTTAAATATCCTCATCGGAAAAACAACATGTAATCATTTTGGTCCTCCACACCTCGTGTGAGCCGACAGCTTGGACCAGTGAATTTCCAGCTTCAGGATGGGTCTCGGTGGCACGCCAGCAGACGAGGGAAAGTGGCTGCCCCCTGTGACCCAGCCTTCCAGCCAGGTGGGAGTTGGTATGTGCCCCACCAATATAGGTGATACGACTGATACAGAAGAAGGGCTTGAACCTGTGGGGGCACTGCAACGACCTCAGAAAGCCCGTCAGCACCCCAGTCGTTTTCAGGATTTTGTGACCTCATTCCATACCTGCACTTTGTGGGAGAGGGGAGAAAATGTTGTGTTCTTTCTTACGTGCTTGATTATTTTCGAGTTTGCGGTTGTTGTTGTTGTTGTTGGTCAATTTCCAGATGGTTAGGCATTGCTGGGAAGGGATGATGATTTAAGTGGAACGGGATTGTGGGAGAGATGGCCGGGACGCCATCTTGACGGTGTCGGAGATATGCTGGTGGAGCCGTGCCTCGAATGAATGCTCTTGTTCATAATGATCAGTGCCATTGTTTAGCATTTATTGAGTGACACAGCATGACCCATGTGTGTGAATGGAGTGAGATTGACTGGTGTGGATCATGTGAATAAATGGTGTGTGCGAAATTGTGAGATGGCCAGTGTGTGTAAATTGTGTGCGCTCGTTTCCGAAGCAGCTTGTAAGCATGCATGGTTTGGGGATGTACGACGGTGCGAGAGTAGGTGTGGTGAAAGATACATGGCTGCGTGTATACGTGTGACGTCTGTGGAGGTTCCGTCGCATGAGAAGTGGATGTGGAGAACACTTCGGAAATCTGCCGAATGTCAATGCCAAAAAATAAATTAATTGGCAGGCTATTGGATGTGCTGCCAAACTTTCCCCACAGAGGGAGGCTTACAAGGGATAGAATATTGAGTGTGGAAGTGGCTGAAAAGCTGGGACGCCAGAGAAATCGCTGCTGTTTGAACGTGCTGGTCACCCGAGGAGAGGCTGCCTGCCTATTCATGCCATGAAAGGATCGCCTGCCGAGATCAATTGTGTTGCCAGGTTTGGCGGTCTCAATCTGTGTCAGTCGTTGCTTAACATCCCATGAGGCCGCGAAGCTATCCACAGTACGGCGGCTTTCCAGATCCAGAGGTCGGAGAGAGTCTGAGAAGTCCCACTTGTGAAGCACACCAAACCCCATGTCTGCAACAATATTTTCACTTTGCCTACATTGCAGTCAAACAAAATTGAAAATCATTCCAAACCGGAAAAGGACTGTTTATAATGACATCATAAAGGATACAAAGTACAAGCACAAATAACCAATGTAATGTGTTAGATAGAGTGATGCAATAGACACTGTGCATCGCAAGTATATTCCAGAATATTTTTTAAATGAATTTTACAATCTTCATTTTATTTATATTGAATTAAATACTTGAACACTGTCGAACACAAATCGTCATCTTGTTACTTCCACGATGCTCCAATTTAGTTGATACTTGGACATGTTAAATAGGGGAGTGAACAAGGGTGATGTGTAAGACTGCTTCAATGCCGCTTAATATCCGGAATTTTTCTTCTTAACAATCTTTAATTTCATTATTATATTCAAATTTAAGTGGACAATCCATGACGTAACATGTTATATGAGCTCTCCAGAAGTCCTCAATCTAATTTCTCTGCAAAAGACTGACGCTGATTTGTACACAGGTGATGTCTATCCTGTAAATATGGAAGGCAGACAACACAACAACGATTCATCTGTAACAGAAGATTCAAAATGTTCTTCTGCAAAGGAAGGTTCCGATGATATTCACATGACAAATGGAAGTGCTTCGTATTTTGCAACTGGTGAGTGAAAATGTAAAACATTAACATATATATTTTATAATTAACATATACAAAATATATAATTTTTGGAAAAGAGTTAAATATTTTGTTTTTGACCAAAAAAAAGGGAAATATGTTCTTTGTTTCTGCAGAACAATCCAGAAGGAATATGGGACCAATGAGGTCCAGTTGCAGCTTGGCAGTGAAGAAGAAGCCTTTGCTGAAGAAGCAATCACGAGATCAAGACTCACTTCGTATAAAATGCAAGTGCATGTCTCGTCCTCGCAACACCAAGATTAACATTAAATTAAACAAACACAAAAAGGCTCTGGAAAGGCGAAAACGTTACAAGTGTAATGTGTGCAGAATCGATTATGCTTCAACTAGTAACATCAAAATGCACACGAGGATCCACATTGGAAAACGCCCCCACAAGTGCTCTGCCTGTGATAAAGGTTTCTCTGGAAAAGGTCATTTGAAAGAACATATGAGGATCCACACAGGAGAGCAACCTTACAAATGCTCGATATGTGATAAAGGTTTCTCTCGAAACAGCCATTTGAAATTACATATAAGGATCCATACAGGAGAGCGACTTTACAAATGCTCGATATGTGACAAAGGTTTCTCTCAAAAACACGATTTGAAATTACATATGAGGATCCATACAGGAGAGCACCCTCACAAATGCTCGATATGCAATAAAAGTTTCTCTCATAACAGCTATTTGAAATTACATGTGAGGATCCATACAGGAGAACGACCACACAAATGCTCGATATGTGATAAAGGTTTTTCTCGAAAATACCATTTGAAATTACATATGAGGATCCATACAGGAGAGCGCCCTCACAAATGCTCGATATGTGACAAAGGTTTCTCTCGAAAAGGCAGTTTTAAATTACATATGAGGATCCATACAGGAGAGCAACCTCACAAATGCTCGATATGTGATAAAGGTTTCTCTCAAAACAGCAATTTGAAATTACATGTGAGGATCCATACAGGAGAGCGACTTTACAAATGCTCGATATGTGATAAAGGTTTCTCTCGAAAAGACAGTTTGAAATCACATATGAGGATCCATACAGGAGAGCAACCTCACAAATGCTCAATATGTGATAAAGGTTTCTCTTATAGCAACAGTTTGAAATTACATATGAGGATCCATAAAGGAGAGCAACCTCACAAATGCTCAATATGTGATAAAGGTTTCTCTTGGAGCAACAGTTTGAAATTACATATGAGGTTCCATACAGGAGAGCAAACTCACAAATGCTCAATATGTGATAAAGGTTTCTCTTGTAGCAACAGTTTGAAATTACATATGAGGATCCATACAGGAGAGAAACCTCACAAATGCTCAATATGTGATAAAGGTTTCTCTTGTAGCAACAGTTTGAAATTACATATGAGGATCCATACAGGAGAGCGACCGCACAAATGCTCGATATGTGATAAAGGTTTCTCTCGAAGAGGTAATTTGAAAGAACATATGAGGATCCATACGGGAGAGCGACCTTATAAATGCTCGATATGTGATAAAGGTTTCTCTAGAAAATACAATTTACAATCACATATGACGATCCATACAGGAGAGCAACCTCACAAATGCTCGATATGTGATAAAGGTTTCTCTCGAAAATACAGTTTCCAATCACATATGATGATCCATACAGTAGAGCAACCTCACAAATGCTCAATATGTGACAAAGGTTTCTCTCATAACAGCAATTTGAAATCACATCTGAGGGTCCACACAGGAGAGCGACCCCACAAATGCATGATATGTGATAAAGGTTTCTCTCAAAAAGTCAGTTTGAGATCACATGTGAAGATCCATACAGGAGAGTTGAAATCTGAAATACCAGGATATGGAAAATGAGGTAAAGAGGATTTTTAAAAAATGACAGCTTAAAAAAATATTAAATTTATTAATCTGGGTCTTCATATTCCTATAACAGAGAATTATTGAAAAATTGATGCCATAACCCCAAATGGTAACAGAACTTAATCTCTCAATCTGATTTTGGATCTCATTGTGCTTCTTTCAGGGTTTTCCTTTGGTTGCCAGTTTGTAATTCCTGTTTCTGCACTTGCCACGTATCCAGCCAAGTTCCATTTGAGGTTTTTGATTGTGACGAGTGTTTAGGAATTTAGTTTTCTGTCTGATTTGGTTGGTTTTCTTGACCCTTTTTGGTTATGCCCAGATGGCATCTTTCCATGGCAGTTTGGACATCAATTGTTGCTCTATCTTTGCTGTAGTCCATGTTTGATTGACATGTGTGATGTGGGGAGAACACTCTTGTTGTAAAATTGTTAATCAGAAGAAGTCTCCTGCCTATGTTTTTCATGAAGCTTAAATTTGTGAAGGGTTTCACAATAAAGAGAGGTCCCAAAAGCACAAATGCACTGTCTGTGTTATTGGGAATTCTAGGGAAGATACCTCTCAATGAAGGGGGTTCGTAGATGTCTGACCTGAAGAGAGAAATTAACTTTGGAGTGTGTCTTGGCAGAAACAAGAATTCAATGTAAATATTCAGTGAGCATATGTCGAAAATGGTGGAGCTGGTAACCTCAGCAACATCATTCCATTTCATCAGTGAAGATTTCCAATCCGTGCTTGTTGTACCTCCGAAGTACTGCTTGAGGGGTGTATGAGGTATAATGGTTTGAAAGGGGTTAAAAGAGTGAAGGTGAAGTCAAGAAATTACCTCGGGTTCGTAAATAGATTAACTCGGGAGTGCACCACGGAAATAGTGGGCCAAATGATGTCCCCATGACTGTTTAAAACCCCTATTCAGGTGCACTGTTGTAAAAAGTCTCATTGTGGAAGGTTTTGTTGTGATTAACCTTGGGAGCTCAAAGCAGTAAGGTCACTAATAAACAGAAAAACTCACCTTATTGTGAGTGAGGTCGATGTTGGAGGTGTACCCGTTGGCATGTGGTGTCTTGTAGATGGTGGCACGTGGGTTTGTGGCGTGCATTGTATATGAGGATCTACCCTCGTTCATGATGTATTTTGTGTGTATATTTGAAGGTGAATGTTTTGTAAAGTTAGCTAAGTGGTCACATTTTTTTCTACAAACAACCTTTTTTTAACCTTGAGAGTGATGTTGTTAGATGAGCACCCAAATTACTTTTAAATCGATGTATTGGTTGTGTTTGTACTATTTTGGTTTTTGAATGATCAGCCCAATTGAGAGGTCACGAGACTCCTTCAGCAATTATGTTAAAGGGTTGAATGAAGAGTTCTTTTTCACATCTGGGTTTCCTGTGTCTAGCGGATGAGAGATTAGAATTAAATCGAGATGACATATATCTATCTGCACACCAAAAGCTTAATTAAAACAATATCTGACATGTACATTGTTTTCAAGTGACTTTATTCCACACCATAATTGAAGTAAAACTCATGTTATCAACATCACAATATCTGCCGTGTAAATTATCTTAAAATAACTTTATTTCATATACGTTACTGGTAGCTACAATAATTTTACATAAGCTCAAGCATATTTTTTGTTGGTGTTGAGATTGTTTCTTTGTAGACTATGTTGGTAGTGATTCAACCTTCTTGGGGCAAAATATAGAAATCTCTTGGTGATCTTACTCTAGAACATGCAACATACACCTGACCATGTGATAAGCAGGATAACTTCAGATGGAGGCCTGCAACTGTAAGGGTCTGTCCTTGTGCTTTATTTATAGGGATTGAAAAACAAACTGTTCTTGGAAATTGCAATCTCTCAAACAGAAATGGATAATCTGATGGGATCATTGGAATTCTTGGTATGAATACTTCTTCACCCTTATATTTCCCTGTTGTTATTGTGGCCTTTAAGACATATGGCAGCATCTTCTTTATTAACAATCTTGTCCCATTGCATAATCTTGGTGCATCGAGATTTTTCAATGGAATGATTGGAATACCAACTTTCAAGAATAAAATATGGGTGGCATTCCTGGTGGTAAGGAGGAGGATACAGTGGAGTAGGATACGCAGAGGAGGACAAGGAAGGAGGTGAAGATCGAAGAAATGCAGTTTGGATTCATGCCAGGAAGAGGAACGACAGACGCGCTCTTTATTGTGAGGCAGTTGCAGGAGAAGTACATGGAGAAGAGGAAGAAGTTGTTTCTTGGGTTTGCTGATCTGGAGAAAGCATTCGATCGGGTTCCATGCGAAGTATTGACATGGGCATTGAGGAAGTTAGGAATGGAGGAATGGTTGATCAAAGTAGTGATGGCAATGTACAAAAGAGCGTGCAAGCTGTAAGGATGAAGGACGGGAACAGTGGTGAGTTTGAGGTGAAGGTGGGAGTGCATCAGGGGTCGGTACTAAGTCCACTACTATTTGTAGCTGTGATGGAGGTGCTAGCTCAGAACGTAAAGGAGGAATTGCTGTGGGAGTTGTTGTATGCAGATGATCTGGTGTTGATTGCGGAAAGTATGGATGGACTGAAGGGAAAGATGAACAAGTGGAAGGAATGTATGGAGACAAAAGATCTGAACGTGAATATTGGAAAGACAAAGGTGATGGCAAGTGGTAAAGCATGTGGTGTGGTGGAAAGAACTGGGAAGTGGCCATGTGCTGTGTGCAGGAAGGGTGTCGGAGTGAATTCCATTCAATGTACAATGTGCGCTGAGTGGGTTCATCAAAAATGCAGTGGTCTGAGAGGGTCATTAACCAGTGTGGCAGCCATATTCAAATGTAAGGTGTGCACAGAGGGAGCTGCAGATGGAGGAAATGTTGAGTTGGATCTTGGAGACAGCGTGAAGTTGGAAGGTGTGAAAACATTTCGCTACCTCGGAGACATGCTGAATGCAGAAGGTGGATCAGACTCGGCAACAGTTGCGAGTGTGAGATGTGCATGGAAGAAGTTTCGGGAACTGAGTGGCATGCTGATGAGTAGGGGAGTGTTGTTGAAGCTGAAGAGAAAGTTGTATGCTGCATGTGTGAGAAGTGTTATGATTTATGGGAGCGAGACATGGGTAATGAACGGAGAGCCCAACGAAGGCTGGAAAGGGTGGAAATGCGAATGGTTCGGTGGATGTGCGGAGTATCGTTCAGAGAGAGGAAGACAAATGATGAATTGTGAAAGATGATGGGAATAGAGCCTGTGATTGATGCTGTGAAGAGGAACAGGTTGAGATGGTTTGGTCATGTGTTGAGGAAGGATGAAAGTGACTGGTTGAGAAGAGTGATGGAAGTGAATGTAGAAGGAAGTAGAGGACAGGGAAAACCGAGAAAGACTTGGCTAAAGATGGTGGAAGAAGAAATGCGGGCAAGGGGGTGAGCAAGGAGGAGATCGCGAGATCTTGGAGACGGCGGCAGGGATTTTCGAAGCTCCACACGGTCTCCACGTTTTTCGAAGTTAAGTCTGTTCACAATTGTATTTTGTCGAAACTGTATTTATCTTTCGGTGTGTGAAGTTATTGTGTGCAACTTTGGTTGTTTCTCGGTGTTTATCTTTCATAAATTGATCGTCTGTTTGCCGTGTCGTGTCTTGAGGCCTTGTACAGTGTGCACTGTACAACCTTGAGGCTTTGTTTTTCTCTCAGCGGTCCGTCTTTTGTGATCCAATAACTTTCGTTCTCTGTATTCCCAGACTTTTCACCCATAGCCTACTTCCTTGTGTAAATCTCAACTCAAAAAAAAACAAAAAAAAAAACATTTTCCTTCTCTGTTATCATTCGTTTATTCATTCTTATTCGTTCGTTCGTTCTTCGACCACGTGTTTCTCCCCCATTTCCCCAGATAGTTTTCACTCATTAACCTTCAATGTTTACACTTTCCCCTCAAGTTATGTATTCCGTCATATTTTATAACACCTTTTTCTTCTTCTTCTTTAAAAGGCTGCTTTCGACTTGCTCACCAAATCAATTCATCCCAAAAAAAATATCCATCTCCTATAGTGCCTTTTTTCTACATTCCCTAAACTCTCCTGCACTCCATCCTCCATCCAGCGTCCTTAAACGTATTTTTAACTCGAAGGTCACAAGCAACTCATTTTGCAATAAATGTTCGTTTCCCATAAATCGTACACTTTCAAAAATCCAATCTCACCCCTCCCCTCCAAATCTTCCCCATCACCCCTCCCCTCCAAATCTTCCCCATCACCCATCCCTTTCAAATCTCCCCCCTTGCCCCCTCCCTCCTAAACGACCCCCTCACCCCTCCCCGCCAAGACGCCCCCTCGCCCCTCCCCTCCTAGACTCCTGCCTCACCCCTCCCCTCCAAATCTCCCCCATATCCCATCCCTTTCAAATCCCTCCCCTTGCCCCTTCCCTCCCAAACTTCCCCCTCACCCCTCCCCTTCAAATCTCCCCACCCTCATTGCTTCTCAATTTCCCCCCTCTCACTCCCCCTCCTCAAAGCGTCCTCCCCGCTTCTTCCCCCTTCAAACTCTCACCTCCATCTCCCCCAACCTTCTGCCTCGCTCTTCCCCCTCCTCAAATAACACCTCATTGTGGCTCACCCAATCACCATCAAACCTTTTGTCCGCCCCATCCTTCCCTTTCTCCGAGCTATTCTGAAATCTCTGACACACCTTCAACAGCTCTCCCTACCTCTTCCACCTCTTCCACATCTTACCCTACCCCTCCTCCCCCCTGTTCTGTATCTGATGCTCCCCCTTCCTCTTCATTAACGGTATGGACCTCAAACATCCGGGGCCTTCGTTCAAACTTAACTGATCTCTCCATACAGGTTGCTTCTGTCAAACCAGACGTGATCTGCTTAACAGAAACTTTCCTCCTTTATGATGTCTCTGATTCCATAGTATCTCTCCCGGGCTACTCCCTCCTCCGGTATGATAGACCTGAGCCTCGTCCTGGAGGCGGGGTTGCTATCTTTATCAAAAACTCTCTTCCTCACTCGCCCTGCACTGCACTCTCTCCACCTCACCCCCAGGAATACCTCTGGCTACGGCTTCCCCTTCGCTCCCACCTCTTGTTCATATGTGTGTTGTACCGTCCACCAAACAGTGATGACTCCATCTACATCTCGCTGTCTGATGATATGGACCAACTTCTATCTACTCATCCCAACTCTCTCTTCCTCATATGTGGTGATTTCAACTGTCATCATGCCAGTTGGCTGGGTGTGGGTACCTTTCTCACCAGCCATGGCTCCTCAGCAAAGGACTTCTGCGACTCACTGGGACTGACACAATCTGTCAATTTCCCGACCCGGATCTCAGTCAACGGAACATCTTCTCTTCTGGACTTGGTTATGACTAACTTCCCTGAAAATGTCTGCTGCTCTTCTTCTGCTCCGATCGGATCATCTGATCATGTCCTTGTTAAAGTGGACATCTCTCTGACCATCCTCAGGAAGCCTGCTCAGCGTCGACGAGTCTGGCATTTCACTCAGGCCAACTGGCACGGTCTTCAAGCAGCCATCAATCATCTGGACTGGTCTCCCATTTCTACCACCTCTGACATCAACTCATCCTGGGAATTCTTCCAAAGTAAATTGCTCTCTCTCATGCACAGATTTATCCCATCTCGTCTTCAGTTGTCTTACCCTTCCTCCCGTCCATGGTACACGGAATCTTGTGGTGAGGCTGTTGCCCAGAAACAACTTGCCTTCGTATCCTGGAAAGCAAATCCAACGGAAGGAAATCTCATTTCCTTTCACAAAGCCCGAAACAAGTGTGTGTCCACCCTCAGGAGAGCCAGGAAACAATATCTCTCCGTTCTCAAGACCGAACTCTCTTATCTGTCTCCCTCTTCCAAATCCTGGTGGCGTCTGGTCAAATCCGTTTCTGGTGTTTGTTCCCCCTCCATCCCCTCCCTTACCTCAAACGGCTACACAGCTGACTCCGCACGTGAAAAAGCTGAATGCCTCAACTCTGTGTTTGCCTCTAAATCTTGTGTCCCAAACCCATCCCTCTCTGTACCCACCATACCCAGTCGTACCCTGCTGCTCCTGGACTCCGTGTCCTTTCCTCCTGACAAGGTGGAAAAGTTTCTGTCAACCCTCGACTCTGATTCTGCAACTGGACCCGACGGCATCAGCCCACGGGTCCTAAAATCCTGCTCTGCTGCTCTATCTCACCCTCTCTCTGTTCTCTTCACCCTCTCTTTTGCTCAAGGTCAACTGCCATCTGCTTGGAAATCAGCCAACATCACTGCTTTGCACAAAAAAGGTGCAAAAACAGATCCTAGCAACTACAGACCAATCAGCCTTCTCCCAATTATCAGCAAAGTCATGGAATCCATCATTGCTTCGGATATGAAATCTTTCCTCTTCTCCAATGGCTTGATCTCTGATCATCAATTTGGTTTCAGACCAGGTCACTCTACTCTGGACATGCTGCTTCTGCTGTCTCAACAATGGATGGAGGTCCTCAATGCCAAGCAGGAAATTAGAGCTGTCTCCCTCGACATATCACGTGCCTTCGACATGGTCTGGCACCCCGCTCTGCTCACCAAACTCTCCTCCTTTGGTATCCATGGAAATCTCCACGCATGGCTGGCGGACTTCCTCTCTAGTCGTCGTCAACGTGTGGCCCTGAATGGGTTTCTCTCATCTCCTCTTCCTGTTCAGGCTGGAGTTCCCCAAGGCAGTGTTCTGGGCCCCGTGCTTTTTCTGGTCTTCATCAATGATCTCTCTGACTCTCTCGAAAATCCTCTCTATCTCTTTGCTGATGACTCCACTCTCTGCCGCTCCATTCCTCTTCCCTCAGATCGGCAGTCTGCTGCCTCCTCACTCTCTGAAGACCTGGACAAAATCACAGACTGGTCAAACAAGTGGAACATGTCTTTCAATCCTGACAAATCTCACACTCTTACTATGTCTCTCCGAAAAGATCGACTGGACAACCCTCCCATCTACTTTCTCAACAATCCTCTCCAAGAAGTTCTGTCGCTCAAGATTTTGGGTCTCACTATCTGCCATGATCTTTCTTGGGAAAACCACATTTCCAAGCTGGCCTCCAAAGCCAGTCACCGACTGGGCATCCTCCGTCGTGCGAAGTCCTTCCTCGGCACACCTGAGCTCCTCACCACATACAAGGCTTTCATCCGCAGCTCAATGGAATACTGTTCTCCCCTATGGGCCGGTGCTCCTGCCTCACACCTAGCTCGGCTTCACGCTGTTGAAACCAAAGCTTTCAGAATTATTGGAATCTCCCGCGATGAAGCTATCTCTGAGGGCCTTTCACTCACTCACCGCAGGCAGGTAGGTGGTCTTTCTGTCTTCTACCGACTCCTCTCCGGCCTTGCACCCCCAGCTCTCTCTGTGCTCTGTCCCCCAAATATTCCTACAGGTCGCACAAGATCTGCCAGCAACCCTCTGATGGTTAAACTGCCGAAATCTCGGCTCTCTGCTCACCTTCACTCTTTCATTCCTCTTTTCTCCCGCCTCTGGAACAAACTCCCTCACTCCCTTCAATCCCACTCCTCCCTCCAGGTCTTTAAAACAGCTGTTCACCACCATCTCTTATCTTCCCCCATCCAAAACCTTGATCTTTTCTACCCCCGCTAATTCACCCCAGATCCACCTTGTTTGAAATTCCAACTTCTTTCCTGGAAGTCCTGGCAGTGTCCATATGTTTTATACCTCTCCCACCGCCCCCTTCCCACGCTCCCCCCCCCCCCTAAAGCCCTCGCCCTCTCTCAGATCTCTCGATGTCTCCATATCTCTCGGTCCCTGCTCTCAAATGTTGTGTTTGTGTCCTTCCCCCTCTCTCCCCATCTTGTCTACCGCTCCCTATGTTATATGTTTTATGTGTCGGTTTGTCTTTCTGTGTGATTAATGTTCGCTCTTTCACGAGCCTCGACCTTGTATACAAAAAAAAAAAAAAAAAAAAAAAAAAAAAAAAAGAAAAAAAAAAGAGATGCAGAAAATAGGGCAAAATGGAGAAGATTGTCATGGGGACCGCAAGGCTAACCCCCGCTCTAGCAGGGAAAATGGCCTTAAAATGCATGTTGTTGTTGTTGTTGTTGTATTCCTTGTGGTGTCAAATACTTTATAAACTCCACAGGATATTGTGTGGCATCATCATCATTTGGTAGTGTCAAGTGATTTATGTGACACTTCTTTTCCTGGAATTTATTTTATCAATTGTCTATTGATCTTTTCTACATCAGAATTCTTGGGACCGAAGATTACCCTTACACTAAGCCAATCAGTCTTGTAATATTGCTTTATAGTTGGGAAGACATTACTGTTAGGTTCTTCTTCATCTTTTTCAATAATTCCACATTCATTTGGGATTGTAATTTGATTGGAATTAGGAGCGAATGGAATATTGCCATCTCCAATATCAAGGAGTAATTTGGCAAAATTGCCAACTCCCTCATCCTCTTAAAGATGAACTCTCATATTCACTGTCAATGTAAATGAAACAACTTTACCCCAACGAGGAGATGCCTTCAGACTTGCTTGATTTTCATCTGCTTCAGTTCCCCTTGGTATAACGGGGCGAATTTGTCAGAAAACCCCAGAAAGAATCAGTGGAGTTCCTCCCATAACATGACTACTTTCCTTTAAGTATTGGAGTGTATTATCTCATGCCTCAAGACTTTTTTTTGTGTGTGACATAGTGCAGTCATCCCAGATGATAACATTGGATCTCTCAAGACATTGCCCTTTGCAGAGCCTTTGTCAATATTGCACGTTGGTGTCTCCTCATTTTGAGTGTTAAGTGATAGTTTGAATGTGGAATGAGCTGTCCTACCACCAGGAAAGAGGAGATGCAATTCCTGAAGATGCAACTGCCAGTGCAATATGCCCCTGTGATCTTACCTTTGCTTGGATTAACGTTAAAATGAAAGTTTTACCTGTACCACCAGGTGCATCTGTGAAAAACAGTCGTCCTTCATTACCATCAATAACCTCCATGATTTTCCTATTCATGGCTGCTTGTCTATGCAAATGCTTTCTTTCATTCTCCTGAACAAGCTGTGCAAGTTCTTCTTTGTCATAATGTATCTCCTTTAACAGTTCTCTCGTTAATTCACATGTTGTTCTATTAGGTCTTTGAAGTCCATAATGATTCAGATCATGTCCTCTGAAATCCATAACTTTGTCTTCAATCATGAGAGCTTCATTGAAAATTTCATTGCGATAAGTCATTTCTAAATCATGAAATTTTCTTTGAATTCTGTGTAAGATATCCTCAGACAGGCTCTCTTTATGATAATTCCGTAGTTGTTGGGGTTCAGTTAGGGCACACTGTGTTATGAGAATGGCAAATAAATGTCGCAGCGGTCCAGGAGAGCGACTAATCGCAGCTTCTTCTGGAGTTTGTTTCCGGTGTAGGTCATCTTCCAGTAAGCCATGTAATAAAAAGGCCTCCTTGAAGGTTCCACAAATCCTATCCTCGTGTGTCTTCAAATCCTCAAAGACTTTGGACCATGAAGAGTATGAAGTAGCAGCCTCACAAAGAAGACTTCACCCATATTTGGATGTGTTGTGTGCACCCTTCCAAGGGCATCTTTAGACTTTACCCCTGGATAACCTTCTACAGGATTGACTTGAACTCTCCTTTCCTCTTTCTGCCACCAGCAGCCCAGGTGAAATATTTTGGAACCTCATTGTAAATGAGTGTCTGAGCAAAATTATCTTCTCTCCAAAGCAGGAAATAAGCTGTAAGAGTTATAATGTGGGCCTCTTGGGCTTTTTGTGCTGCAGTGCTTGAGTTATAATAAATCCTCTGACCATTTTCTAGATGAACATGAAGTTTCTGAACGGTTGGATGATGCTCATGAATGGGTAAGCCAAAGATTCTCCAGAGTGCTTCATTGGTGCTTACATATCGAGCATTCTGATATGCATCGGTCTCAGCATAGTGGTCTTGTCCATCTCTGCCTAATGAAAATACAGCCATATCTTGACCTTTATTTACATATTTACAAACATTCTTAATCGATTTAACAGAATTGTAAAATTCTACATTGATGTGGGCATTGCACATTCTGGAGAGATATGGATTGTTTGGTATGATCCACCAATTGTCTACAACATGTTTAGCCATTAGCACCTCAATGCCACCAACAGCAACTTTCTCCTCCAGTACAAAGGATATCCATCTCTATCCGATTGGGTTTCCAAGCGAAAATCTTTGAGGTAGTACTTGGTGCATTTCCAGCTCTCATGCAAGGTGACTTTCTATTAAAATGTCCACATGTTCCATGAACCATTTTGGTCAATATCATTTTATGGAGTAATGGATCTTCATCTTTACTGGGGAAATCGGCACAAATTACAGCATCAATTTCATTGTGCATTATTTTCTCCTGTAGCCAAATCGATATATGGGCATGTGGCAATCCTCTCTTTTGCCATTCAAATGTCATGTGGCATTTTACTTTTCCAAATACGTGTTTTTTCTTGAGCAAATCTATAAAAAGCAATGATTTCTGGTCTAAACTCTTGCTATTACATCATGAAGCTCATCTGGCTTTGCATTTACCATGAGTGCTCTTTTAATCTCTGACCACTGAGAATTGCAAGTGTATGTAATGAATAAATCTGGTTTTCCATAATTCCTCACCGAACATATTGCATCTTGTATTTTTTCATTCATGTACCTTGGTCCACCAATAAAGTTAGAGGGAAGAATTACTAATTTTCCTATTGTTGTTGGATCTTTGTCATTTCTAAATGCGTCACTTAGATTTTGGTAATCAGTTGCTCGTACCTGAGCTTGATGGGTCCGAAAAAATTATAATCTTTCCGATTCAATTTTAACCCAAATATCAACTGCAAATTGATAGAAAAGCGACGTGGATCGTAGTATTGTGTTGAAATCATGTTCTCTTCCCATTAATCTCTATGAATAAAAATTCATAGCCAAAACCTTCTATGAAGTTTGAGTTCCAGTTTGTGGATTTACCTGGAAATACTGAAAGTGGTAGCCATCCTCCCCATTCCAAAACAGCAAAGGATATTGAAGTGAGTCAAAGGCTCTATGTGTTTCGTTGATTCTTTTCAGTCGGCTGTCTCTTTGCTCGATGACAATATCTCTTGTGCGATGCTCCTGACCAACCAGTAATATCGCTACTCATCTGTAAGACGAGCATTGCTTCTCCTTTCACGTTCTCCAGCTGGGGTTTTATCAGCATGGATCATTATTTTAGTGATCTGAACTCATCTTTTCCATTGCAGACTTTATACTGGATACATAAGGATTATACTGGTGAAGCATATCCTGAAGAGCATGAACAATGTTTGAATCAAGATTAGGAATTTGTAAATTTGTTGTTTGTTTGGCCTCTTCTTCTTCATTACCCATGAAATAAGTTTGCAGAAATTTAATAGGTTCATCTCGTAATGGTAAAAGAGAACCAATTTTATGATGAATCTGGCCTTGAATTCTGAAAGTGGGCATGCAGTCACGTGAAAAAGTAAGTACACCCCATGTAAAGTTTTGACTTTTTCAACATATTTCAACATACAGCTATTTGATCTTCATTTCAACAATATTGAAAGATAAAGGTGATAGAATATAACAAATATCATGAAACATTTACATTTTGTAATCCATTGTATGATTTAAATAAACATGAATGCAAATTTCACATGTGGAAAAAGTAAGTACACCCTTGGCTCTAATAGGTGGTATTGGCCCCTTTGGCAGAAACAACCTCAAGTAGGCGTTTCTTATAACTGTCGACCTGTCTCTGACATCGACTGGGAGAAATTTGTGCCCACTCCTCCATGCAGAATTATTTCAGCTGTGCGATGTTTGAGGGGTTTCTTGCATGCACAGCTCGTTTCAAATCCCCCCACAACATCTCGATGGGATTGAGATCCGGGCTTTGACTTGGCCATTCCAGAACCCTCCATTTCTTTCTTTTCAGCCATTCCTTGGTGGATTTACTGGTATGTTTACGGTCCTTGTCATGTTGCAAGGTCCACCATCGGTTGAGCTTCAACTTTCCTACAGATGGCCTCACATTATCCTCAAGCACCCTCTGGTACAATGAAGAATTCATACTTGATTCTATGATTGTGAGCTGCCCAGGCCCTGATGCAGCAAAGCAGCCCCAAACCATAATATTTCCACAACCATGTTTTACAGTTGGTATCAGGTTATTGTGGTCAAATGCTGTCTTTGGTTTTTGCCAAACATGTCTTCTGGTACTGTGGCCAAATAGCTCTAGCTTTGACTCATCTGTCGAGAGCACATTGTTCCAGAAGTGCTGGTCTTTTCCTCGGTGTTCATTGGCAAACTTTAGTCTTGCCCTGATGTTCTTTCTCGACAGCAAAGGTTTCCTCCTGGCACACCTCCCATGTAGATCAAATTTGTGCAGCCTCTTTCTAATGGTAGATGCGTGCACTTTGACATCAACAGTGGCAAGAGCTACCTGTAGGTCCCGTGATGACATTCTGGGGGTTCTTAGAGACTTCTTTCAGCATCTTGCGGTCTGCTCTCAGGCTGAACTTGCTGGAGCAGCCTGGCCTGAACAAGTTGGCAGTTGTTTGTAATCTTCTCCACGTGTTGATGATCCTCCGGACAGTCGAATGATTGATTTCAAATTGTTTGGAGATATTTTTAAATCCCTTCCCAGACTCGTAGGCATCTATAACCTTCTTTCTGAAGGCCTCAGAGAGCTCTTTTGATCAAGGCATGGTGACACCGCACTCTTCAACAACAAAGAGCAAACCAAACTAAATGTCTGAGGTTTAAATAAGACAGGTTCCTCCAAGATCCTCTCTAACGATGTTCTAATCATTTGCCCCTGAACTGGTGCACCTGATTCTAATTTTAGATATTTGAAGTAGTGATAAATGTAGGGGTGTGCTTACTTTTTCCACATGAAAAATTTTCATTTATGTTTATTTAAATTATACAATGGACTACCAAATGTAAATGTTTCATGATATTTGTTATGTTATATCACCTTTATCTATCAATATTGTTGAAATGAAGGTCAAATAGCTGTGTGTTGAAATATGTTGAAAAAGTCAAAACTTTACATGGGGTGGACTTACTTTTTCACGTGATTGTATAACCATCCTCTCTGATTTGATTTGTTTCAAAAGATGTCATATGAAAACAGCTGTTGTACTTTCTCATGTTTTTGAAGAATATTTTAGAATCTGGAGTTTTTCCCATTAGAAGAGCATTTAGTGGTTCCAGCGGCTCCCTCAAAAGTGGTAATTTAACTTTACCATTTGAGCAACATATGGAAGGTGGCTCTCTTTTCCATTTTTGTCCTGGGTCGCACCGCGGAGCGAAAGGGGGACTATGGTTTTGCCATCCGTCCGTCCGTGTGTGCGTGCGTACGTGCATGTGTGCATGTGTAAGCGAAGGATGGCATTCGAATTTGGTGTGTGGGTGCAACCCACGTAAAAATCCAAGATGGCCGCCGACATGTATGTCTGATGCCATGTATGTCTGAACCTTGTGAGCAGAATATCTTGAAAAATAAGCGAAGTACCAACTTCTAATCTGGTGTGTGGGTGTATCTCGGCATAAGGAAGACCGCTATTGAAAATTGTGTCCCCACATCAAAATCCAAGATGGCCACCGCCATGTATGTCTGAACCTTGAGCGGAATATCTTGAAAAATAAGCGAACTACCAACTTCTCATCTGGTGTGTGGGTGTATCTAGGCATAATGAAGAACGCCGTTGAAAATTGGGTCACCACGTCAAAATCCAAGATGGCCACCACCATATATATGTCTGAACATTGTGAGCGGAATATCTTGAAAAATAAGCGAAGTACCAACTTCTAATCTGGCGTGTGGGTGTATCTCGGCATGAGGAAGAACGCTATTTAAAAATGGGTCACCACGTCAAAAGCCAAGATGGCCGCCACCATATATATATATATATATATATATATGTCTGAAACTTGTGAGCGAAATATCTTGAAAAATAAACGAACTACTAACTTATAATCTAGTGTGTAGGTGTATCTACGCATAAAGAAGAACGCTATTGGAAATTGGGTCGCCACGTCAAAATCCAAGATGGCCACCACCATATATATGTCTGAACATTGTGAGCGGAATATCTTGAAAAATAAGCAAAGTACCAACTTCTAATCTGGCGTGTGGGTGTATCTCGGCATAAGGAAGAACGCTATTTAAGAATGGGTCACCACGTCAAAAGCCAAGATGGCCGCCACCATATATATATATATATGTCTGAACCTTGTGAGCGAAATATCTTGAAAAATAAACGATCTACTAACTTATAATCTAGTGTGTGGGTGTATCTACGCATAAAGAAGAACGCTATTGAAAATTGGGTCGCCACGTCAAAATCCAAGATGGCCGCCTCCATGTATGTCTGAACCTTGTGAGCGAAATATATCATATCATATAGCATGTTTTCTGCGTCTTCCACCTTGTCAACTCACATCACTTCCCCGACGGGGGACCTA
Organism: Myxine glutinosa; assembly: GCF_964187855.1. NCBI lineage: Eukaryota > Metazoa > Chordata > Myxini > Myxiniformes > Myxinidae > Myxine > Myxine glutinosa. The sequence continues at coordinate 419,833,061 of NC_136261.1, forward strand.
GGCGTAACACTTGTTTAACTTAACTGGACTACCGTCCAGTTGAGTTAATCACATACTGAACCCTCCGGCGTCCCTCGTCTGTCGTCGTCGTCGTCGTCTGTCGTCTGTTAACTTTTTGACGTTAACACTCCAGCGTCCACAAATATCAACCGATTCTGATCAAACTTGACATGCAGCATCCTTACCACAAGGACCAGGTTGGTATTACACTCCAGCGTCCACAAATATTAACAGATTTTGATCAAACTTGGCAGTTGTTTGTTTAATGTTTAACACTTACCACACAAGGTAGGTTGCTATCGCATGTCAACCCGATCTGTCACAAAATGGCTGCCATATGCCGGCATATTTTTTTCAGCTCTGAAGAAAAGCACAATAATTTACGATGCTGAAACTGAGAAATAAGTGAACACAACATTTAAGGAAGTGAAATATATATAGAAACTAGCTTGGCTCGGCTCGCGCGTCGTTACTGAGGAACGGGCTTATTTTAGCTGAGGCTAATGACTGTACCTGAGTTGCTGTGTTGTCATGATTTACACCAATCATAATACAAACAATTACTTTGTACAAATGTATTTGTTGTGTTTGTGATATTACATTTTTATAGCCAATTTAGGTTTAAGATTTAGGTTGAATGTTTTTTTTCAAGAAAGAACCCCTCAGCACACAAATAGGGGTGGGGTATTGCAGACTGGAAGTTTGGGACGATTACACCTCACCACCACGTAATTCAAAACACTTCACCACCAAGTAATTCAAAACACCTCACCACCAAGTAATTTAAAACACCCACAGCCATAAAACACGTTATGAAAACACCTCTCCACCACAAAATTAAAAACACCTCACCACCACGAAATTGAAAACACCTCACAGCCATCAAACACGTAATAAAAACACCTCACAGCCATAAAACATGTAATAGAAACACCTCACAGCCATAAAACATGTAATAAAAACACCTCACAGCCATAAAACACATAATAGAAACACCTCACAGCCATCTAACACATAATAAAAATACCTCACCACCACGAAATTAAAAACACCTCACAGTCATAAAACACGTAATAAAAACGCACCACCACAAAATTAAAAACACCTCACAGCCATAAAACACGTAATAAAAACACCTCACAGCCATAAAACACGTAATAAAAACACCTCACCACCACGAAATTAAAAACACCTCACAGCCATAAAACACGTAATAACAACACCACCACCACGAAATTAAAAACACCTCACAGCCATAAAACACTAATAAAAACACCTCACAGCCATAAAACACGTAATAAAAACACTTCACAGCCATAAAACACGTAATAAAAACACCTCACCACCACAAAATTAAAAACACCTCACAGCCATAAAACACATAATAAAAACACCTCACAGCCACGAAATTAAAAACACCTCACCACCACGTCATTTAAAAACACCTCACCACCACGTAATTCAAAACACCTCATCACCAACTAATTCAAAACGCCTCACCACCACGTAATTAAAAACACCTCACCACCACATAATTATAAATACCTCACCACCACGTAATTCAAAACACCTCACCACCATGTGATTTAAAAACACCTCACCACCATGTGATTTAAATACACCTCACCACCACGTCATTTAAAAACACCTCAACACCACATAATTCAAAATACCTCACCACCACGTGATTCAAAACCACCACGTGATTCAAAACCACCACGTGATTCAAAACCACCACAACGTTATTAAAAACACTTCACAACCACAGAAACAAAAGTTTGAGGGAGTCATTAGGTGACAACACAGACACTGCCCAGATGTGTAGATATATCGATAAATGACTGTACCCGAGTTGCCGTTTTGTCATTGTTTAAACCAATCATAATTCAAACAATTATTTTGCACAAATGTATTTGTAATATACGTGATATCACATTTGATAAACAATTGAAGTTGAAAAAAAAAATCCCCAAAAATTTCCCCCCCAAAAAAGAAAATTGGAATTTTTTTCAAAAAAAATACCCTAAGGACATACCGACGGGAGAGATATGTGCATAACAGAAGTTTGGTACGATTTCACAAAAGTTTGAGAAAGTAGTTCAGTGACGAGACAACACAACACAAGACAACACAGGACAGGACAGATGCTGCACAGATATATACGTATATAGATTGACAAAAATCTTTTTAACTCAACTAGTTCAGTTGAGTTCTGCTTCCCTGGAAGCTCTAGTTTGCATTGCAATACTCACATATTTCTGATCTTCTCTCAACATAATAATCTGGGTTTGATTCATAGTCAATGTTGGGATCATAGTTGAAAGCATTTCGGAATAATGTTGGTCTCCTACTTGCTACAGCTGTTCTCCGAACAATTCGTTGTTCTTGTTCAAATAGTCGCCATCTTATTCTCCCCTCCTCGTCTTTTCTTGCCCTTATTGCAGATTGTCACTGTTGTTGCTGTGTTAGCCTTTTTGCTGTCGCCTCTTAATCTTCTCTTGCCCTTATTGCAGCTTGTCGCTGTTGTTGCTGTGTTAGCCTTTTTGTTGTAACCTCTTAATCTTCTCTTGCTCTTGTTGTAGCTTGTCGCTGTTATTGCTGTGTTCGCCTTTTTGTTGTAGCCTCTTAATCTTATCTTGCCCTTATTGCAGCTTGTCGCTGTTGTTGCTGTGTTAGCCTTTTTGTTGTAGCCTTTTAATCTCCTCTTGCCCTTATTGCAGCTTGTTGCTTTTGTTGCTGTGTTAGCCTTTTTGTTGTAGCCTCTTAATCTTCTCTTGCCCTTATTGCAGCTTGTCTCTGTTGTTGCTGTGTTAGCCTTTTTGTTGTAGCCTCTTAATCTTCTATTGCCCTTATTGCAGCTTGTCGCTGTTGTTGCTGTGTTAGCCTTTTTGTTGTAACCTCTTAATCTTCTCTTGCTCTTGTTGTAGCTTGTCGCTGTTATTGCTGTGTTCGCCTTTTTGTTGTAGCCTCTTCATCTTCTCTTGCTTTTATTGCAGCTTGTCGCTGTTGTTGCTTTGTTAGCTTTCTTGTTGTAGCCTCTTAATCTTCTCTTGCTCTTGTTGCAGCTTGTCGCTGTTGATGCTGTGTTAGCATTTTTGTTGTAGCCTCTTCAGCTTATCTTGCCCTTGTTGCAGCTTGTTGCTGTTGTTGCTGTTTTAGCCTTTTTGTTGTAGCGTCTTCATCTTCTCTTGCCCTTATTGCAGCTTGTCAATGTTGTTGCTGTGTTAGCCTTTTTGTTGTAGCCTCTTAATATTCTCTTGCCCTTATTGCAGCTTGTTGCTGTTGTTGCGGATATGGCATTTGGCCTCAATATCCGCTTGTAAATACTCCCCTATTTCCCCAATACTCCCCAACTATCCCCAATCCCCCATTCCCTAGTCCCATTGCCTGTAAATAACACTCTGTAGAACCGACCTTCCCCTTTTTCCCCCATTAAATGTCGTGCCCAGGTCCACCGCATCTCACGTAGACAACTTTCGGACATCTTGCTAGTTATTCTTAGTCCATGTCAGTTAAGGACTCGTTTCCATTAATTCTGACTCTTCGTTGCACCAGAATGTGATCGTATGGCACCAGTAGTGAGTTTAGGACCTCCCCTTACCTCCTCCCATCTTCCCCATGAAACAACAACTACAACAACAACAACAACTACAACAACAAGTACAACAACAGAGGGGCGCGGCGCGGCATGCGGGGAGTGTGCGTCCTCACTCCGGCTCGGTTAGCCGCCATTACCCATGCGCTCCGACGGGGTTACCACGAAGGGGCTCCCTGTCAGCCCCTCGTCAAGGGCGGAGCCGGTAACCCCCCCGCACGCACCCAATGAGAAGCAACGGGCCGATTCCATCTGGGGCGGAGCTAACGAGCCGAGGGCGTGTCACTCCCCGCCGGATATACGCAGCGACTTACCGGACGTGACGTGAGATGCGCCTGAACTACGGAGAGCAGAGGACGCCACCCTCAGCGCGACGAGACCTCCCGTATCTTTGGACTGGACCGGGTCGATTCTGCCTTGAGCCAAGAGTGCACCTTGAGCCATCGACTACCCGCTTTCCTTGCCATCAATCCCCGTGTGAGTCAGTTTTGTCCTGTTTATCTGTGGTCTGTCGGGAATAAGATAAGTGTGTCTAAGTGCCTATCTTTCTATGCTGTCCCTCTCATTCCTGTAATCTAACCTTCCGCCCTAATATAACCTCCTCCGGAGGTCTTGAGAACTGAACCCTTGGTGTCGTGTTATTTTAATCCCAGCCGTTGTGTCCTTTTCCATCATTGATTTAGCATAGCGCGACTTAGTCAACGTTCGAGTATAATTGGGTAAACGTGCAGGCGCGGTCATACCAAACCGCTCGGTGAACCAACATCCACCACCGCGTCTGTAACAATTGGTAGTCAGGAGTGGGGATTTGGAACCCTGGACCAAATTTTGGACACCAATTGTGTTAGTACAGTAACAATTGGTGTCGGGAGTGGGATTCGAGGCCCGACCAAATTAAAAAAAAAAAAACGAATAGAGGAAAAAAAAAATTTGGTCAAAATTTGGAGCGGCCGAAATTTATTTTGTTTTACGGAAATAAAAACCCGAATTTTGAAAGTCGCGCTATGGCGGATCAAGACAGCTGGGTTCCGGTAGAGGAGAGTGAGGCAGGGTCGGTCCAGGACCAAATTGAGGGACGCGAGGAGAGCGAAGCAGCGAGGGTAGTAGACGCGCAAAATGGCGCCTCGCTGGTCACCGCGCCCGCGACCGTGACAGCGCCCCTGGTGGATTTGAACCTTTTCCTCCTGCAAATGAGGGCCCTTATGGAACAAATGGGTGAGCGATTGGGAAACCAAATTGAAGAAATAACGAACGGAGTGAAGGCCGATATGGAGAGAATGGAGCAGAGGGACAGAGACCGCAAGTTGGGCGAAAGGGTCCCAGGGGTGCACGAGGAGGTAACGCGAGTCGAAAAGCGCTGGTTGAGCGAAGCGGAGGAAAGCACGGGTACAATTACGGGGGTAGAAATCGCGACCCGGGGCTTGGAAAAGCCGGCGACCGATGAGGTAGAGGGAATTTTATTAAAGCCAACGGTCGTCGAGGTGAGTACAGAAAAAGCGGAAGTGGGCATTGAAATTGAAGAGATGACGGAGGTAGCCCGGGAATTGCAGGGAGAAATGGAATATGTGCAAAGTCCCTGCTCACATCACGATGCTGTGCTTAACCCGAATGGAAGTTTGCAGGTTTTGGTGCAGGGAGGAAGAAGAACCCCGAAGGTGAGACGTGCTGTTGTGTATTGTGCGGGGAGATTTTGTAAGAGGATGTTTAGCGACAAAAGAATTTTCACGCGCTTGGGATCGAGGAAGCATCCGGGCGTTGGTGAAGGGTCCTGTGTGAGTGGAAATGGCACGCGTGGGAGGAAAAAGTGTGCGTCGGCGAGTGGGTGTGTTATAAAGTGTGGGAGTGAAACCGAGTGCGAGCGAGAATGCACGTCGGGATGTACGGGGTGTGACACAGGGAGTGAGAGCAATACGGAGTGCACGCCCATGGTGAGTGTTACGGAGGACGTAACGGAGGAGAGGTGTGGACCGAAGTGTGCGCGAGAGGTGTGGTGTGTAACAGAGAGAGCGTTGGTGGAATGTACGGACGGCGTTGGAACGCCAGGTTTTGTGAGGGTGAAAGGGGTAGCGTATGCTTGTGAGCATGCAAGTAAAGCATCAACGGTAACCGGGGTAGTGGTTAGGGCGACGGATAGCCGATGCGAGCACTCGGGGCGTGGGGTGCTTTGTTGGGTGCGAGGCCCGGCGCGGATCGATGCTGCGTCGCTTCTCTTTGAAGCGTCGTTGCCGATTCGGGCTTGGCCCCGCCCCGCACGGTCGAGTCCGGGCTTTGTCGGGCGAGGCGACCGGTCCGGTTCAAGGGCGAGTGGGAGGAGGCGGAACGGTGCCCCCTCGTGGGGACGGGGTTCCGACCGGGGGAGATTGAGCCATCGGGCCCGGGACCGCAAGGTGCCGCGCCGAGATGGTGCGTGGAATCTCGGTCCAGCCAAACCACCTCCCTTGAACCGAAAGCTGGACGGATTCAACCTGCAGGCAACCAAACCACCCGAATTCATTGCTCGGCTTTACGAAGCCGAGTTTAATGATGTCATGACGCACCGAGGCTAGGATATAGCGGACTGTGATGATGGTGATCGTGATAGTGATAGTGTTTTGGACCCAAAATTAGAGAAAAACAAAATTAGATGATTGGCAAGGGATTGGCAGTAATGATTGGCAGATGATGGGTAGTGATTGGCAAAATTTTTGATTTGTTGAAATTTGATGTGCAAAATTGGTAGTGAGCGATGGGCCCGGTGGGTAAGGCTGGCATCCCTGCCGCCCTTCCCATAGGGGGGCAAAGGAGCAATAGCTTATGGGGTGTATGGCAGTGAAAACTAGCCCGGGTGGGTTAGGTTATATTGGTAGGGATCTAGCGAAGATGACATTAGGTAACGGTAAGTTTAGTTAGTGACTGATACCTGTAGTGGGGACGCAGGTAGATTAGAGTGGATGATAATGACGTGGGAGCGCAATAGTTTAAAGGGACGACTGGGAAGCGCAAGTTTCAGAAGGGAGTAGTTAGCTGAGATGATGCCGTGTGTGTGAGGATTGAACAGGTGAGAATGGAACAGGTGTGATTGCACAGGTGTGCAACTGGACAGGTGTGTGGAGCAGTGTATGAGTAGTGAGTGTGTGGATCAGCGCGAATGCGCTTGGGGAGAGAAGGGTGCAGGTGGCACCAGGTGTGAGAGCACAGGTGTGCAAGTACAGGTGTGTGGAGAGAGTTGGAGTAAGTGGTACGGAGTGGTGTGCATGGTGCGAAGGTGTGGATGGGGGAAGAGTGGACCCCTTTCACGAGTACCCGGGGCGGGTAGTGTAAGTGTTAGGTAGAGGGTATAGGTAAATTGTGGTTGGATATTGGCATTTGTGGTGCGGTTGCAGAATGGTGTTGTGAATGGGTGCATTAGTGTTGTGGAAATGGCTGGGCGTGTAGCCTGTTAGTGTGTGTAGTTGGTTGGGCACTCCACCACTGTGAGGATGTCGGCCAGGTGAGGCCGCAGGTGGGCTCTGGGAGCCGGTAGAGTTGTTGTGGATGGGGCCCGAGGATCCGGAGGACGGACCCGGGTAGCCCAGTGCCAGAGAGGGCACCGAGTGGGGAGAGCGCCAGAGGGCCTGCCCCAGTTAGTTAGGTTAGGGTGAGGAGCTAGGTAAGCTCGGGTGGCAACTGCAGTGGTGGAGGTGTGCAGGTGGGTAGACCTGATGGGAGAGCTACACGTCGCGGCCCAGAAATTGTGCGAGGGCACCGGGAGATGAATCGGGGGTGTGAGACCCCAAATTGAGAAGCACCACAGTTTGGTCAATGGGAATTGGTTTTTAGAACCCATAGTGTAAGTGGCCAATGGATTGGCAGGGAGAGACCCCGGGTAGTGTAAAGTGTGTTAAAGTCATTTAGAGGATAGTTAGGATGAAGGATCTCCTCGCACCATCTGCATCCACTCACCTGAGGTGACAGGTACTCCGCACCATGCCATGTTTTGTTATTTTTACTGTGCAAATGTTTGGATGGTGAGACGCATCATGACGTGGGTGTGACATTGTGCTTTGATGTTCCATCTCTGCCTCCTTATGAGGATTGATGATGAATTTGGTGATGGCAAATTTTGCAGCAGAGGGATTGTGGAGACGAATTTGGTATAGGGGAAATATGGGGAAGACGTGACAGTAGTGACGAATTTGTAAATGTGTAAATTTTTGTACATATGGGGTAAGGGTAGGGTAGGTGACAGGGGGGTGACGTACGGTAGGGACGAGCTTTCTCACTTCGCCCTCCATACGCATTTCGCCTTGCATTGCCTTATTGATGTGTACCCTTGTGACCTTACCCCTCGCTCAATTGTCTTTCCCCTTTTGTCTCCCACATGACCTGTGCGCCGTTGGGCGCCGAGGGGAGCGTGCGTGGGTCGGCCATTGTGCACCCGAAATTCCCAGAACCAGCTGTCTGCATCGATGCACCACATTATGGACCACATGCCTGTGGCCGAGCACCACTTATGGACCCCTGGGGTTGGGGCATGGCCCCTCTGCTGGAACCGGCCATGAGGGCCCGAAATCTTGCTGGCGGACCTTGGCCACAGGGCACCGATGCCCCACAGCTGAACCACACATAGTCGGCCCTGTGGGCCATAAATAAATAAAAATGGACACTTTGATGTATGTATAATGTGAATTTTCATCTCAAATAAAATATAGAAGATTAGTATGAGTTTGTTTAAAATTGTCAGAAAGCTTTAAAACCTGAATGATGTTTGTTTCTGTTAGACCATAAACATTAACTGATAAATTATTCAACTTTTCAAATTTAGGAATATCATTTAAAGTCATCGGAAACTTTAGATCTTTCGTATTTAATGTATTCTCATATTTTTTATAATGAGATACTCTTTCATCATGAAAATGTGGAGGATGTAAGTGTGTTAGAATAGACCAGAGAAAACATTTATTGTCTTTATTTTTGATATTGATAACTGCTTTTCTATTTTTGATAACACTGGGTAAATCAATGTAAGAAGAAGCTTTTAGAGGATCTGATTTAAGAATATGAATGTCTATGTAAATAATTTTTCCTATATTGAATCCACTTCCTACGATTGAATTATCCACATCTTGCTCTTGTTTAATAAGTTCATCATAGACTCCTGATGTTTTAAAATCTTGATATGAAGATATAAAGTGTGGCTCAGTTCTCATGTATGGTGTATCTATAACTCCTTCGTCCTTTGTCATTTCTAATTTTACTCCCATATAAAATTTAAGTGGTTTCATTTCTTTTAGTGTTTTTTCAATCAACGTTTGAACAGCAGGTTTAACTATTTATACAGCATCAACTATAGACTCTGGTTCAGGAGGTTTGAAGTTAAAGACTCTTATTTTAATATGTCCTTTGAATGCACCATCAGAGTTTTTAGTTGTGATAAAATTTGATAAATGTTGATTTGTTTTAAGATGTATTACGAAGCCTTTCTTGAGGATATTTTTATTACAGGCAGAACAGTGTTTTGTTTCCTTCTGAATAGGAGATAGTAGGTGAAGTAGATTAAATGTGTGTTTGTTAGTTTTAAGGTGTCTTTTGTATTGTTTATAATCTTGCTCACAAACATCGCAATACGTTGCTTTGATCATATTTATATAGCAAAATTATACTTAAAGTAAAACACCTTTTGAGACGCTTTTTTAAAGATGAAACTGTGCTTAAAGTAAAACACTTATAGAAGTAAGTGCCTTTTTACAGGCTTTTTATATATGAAACTATACTTAAACTAAAACACTTTTTCACTCAGAATCATCTGAGTCATAACTATCACATGAATACTCAGAATCATACTCAGAGTCATCAATAAAGCTACTCTCATAACTATCATTTGAGCACAAACTATTAGCATCATAACTTTCACCTGAGTTCAATAAAATACTATCATGACCATCGTCCGAGTTCAATGAAATACTATCATTACTGTCGTCCGAGTTCAATAAAATAGTAAAATCTTCACTGCTGTAATGACTCATATTTAATTAGCAGGAAAAATATTCCCATCAATATCTATATACTTTCTTTCATTAACAGATTCAATCTCTACATTTTTAATATCAAAAGTTAACTTTAAATAATCTCTAACTATCATAGAACGAAATGACATTTCACCAGAAATATTAACATCATTCATTTTACTTAGATCTACACCCTTTGGATTATTAAAGTAAATACAAATTTCTCCACGAGTATTGTTGATGGTCTTATCATTCTTTTTCAAAGTATCGCGATCGATCACTTTTTCAAGCTTTTTTTTTTTTTTTTTTTTTTTGTATACAAGATCAAGGCTCGTGAAAGAGCTAACATTAATCACACAAAAAGACAAACCGACACACAAAACACAAAAAACAAGGGGAGCGGTAGACAAGATGGGGAGAGAGGCGGAAGGACACAAAAGAGAGGGGGAAGGACACAAACACAACATTTGAGAGCAGGGACATCGGGAGGACTTGGGGGGAGGTGGGAGAGGATTAAAACATATGAACACTGCAAGGACTCTGGGGTAAATTACCGGGGGTAGAAAAGATCAAGGTTTTCGATGGGGGAAGATAAGAGATGGTGGTGAACAGCTGTTTTAAAGACCTGGAGGGAGGAGTGGGATTGAAGGGAGTGGGGGAGTTTGTTCCAGAGGCGGGAGAAAAGGGGAATGAAAGAGTGAAGGTGAGCAGAGAGCCTAGACTTTGGCAGTTTAACCAGAAGAGGGTTGCAGGCAGATCTTGTGCGACCTGAAGGAATATTGGGGGGACAGAGCACAGAGAGAGCTGGGGGAGCAAGGCCGGAGAGAAGGCCGGAGCTTTGAATAAATTGCCAGGAGTAGAGGAGAAACTTTTGTTAGATTTACTTTAATGGATGTCTTTCCAGGTATAGTTAGAGCTCTTCCTTTAAATGAAATAGAGGGGCTCATGTTGTTTTCCATAACTGGTTTTCCACAAAAATTTCCATATTTATCTTTGTTCAATTTAACATCTTTGATATATTTTTCTATATCTTTCACCGAAATAGAGATTGATTGAAATTTGTCTTTTGTGCTTTGAAACATTGTATTTATTAGCTAATAAACTTGCGTTTAGTTTAAGTAAAAATTTACCATATAAATATGATAAGTTCTGAAGGATATTTAGAATTTCCAGACTCTCCATATGATAAATTAGAGAATTGTTCGGCTTGTGATAGAATAGGGCTTAATAATGAGGGTTCATATAAACAATGTATTTTCTGTGATTTAATTTTAATTAATGATAATAAAAAATATAAAAATATATATAACTCTTTTAAATTAGAACCAAAAATGAATTACTTTACAAGATTAATAAGAGAGATGAATGTTAAGTATGGTGATGATAATACACCATTTCTTTCAAGGGAAGAGACTATTTGTATTGAGGAAATGTAAAAGGGTTTAATGATATTTATTATTCAAAATAATTTTAATGGAAATGTAAATACAAGATACTATATAAATAAAATATTGAATTATTTTGAAATTAAACCCGAACTCAGGATAAAATATAGAGTTTCTAAAATAGCTCAAAAAAAGTTAGATGACTTGTTTTCCAAATATATAAATGAATGATTTTTTACCTGTTTGGGAAAATAAGATAAAATTTAATAACCATAAAAACATTCCAAATTCATTGAGATGTCTAATAGTTGGTTCAAGCAGATGTGGAAAAACCTGTTTACTTTTAAAGATGCTCCTTGGTCCTAATTTTTTAGATTATGATAATTTAATAATTTTTACAAAGTCTAGTTTTCAACCCGAGTATCAACTACTCTCACAGGGTTTTAATGCAGGTCTTAAAAAGGAAGACATCATCAGTTTATTTAAACTTCAAAACAAACTAAATGATTATAATATTGAAGATATAATACAATTATTTTCTGATACACAGAAATTAAAATCGAAACCAAAACCCATAACTTGTATTCTCAGTGATAATACGGATGATATACCTTCACCTCAAGATTTAGATAAATAAAAAAAGAACCTCATCATCTTTGATGATTGTGTTAATGAGAGAAACCAAACAGTAATGGACAGATACTATACAAGAGGGAGACATTCTTCTTGTAATTGTATTTATCTTAGTCAGTCATATTTTCAACTCCCTCGGCGCTCAATAAGAAACAATGCCAATACTTTTATTTTATTAAAGTTAAATTCAATAGATGTAAATAATTTTTGGAGAGATAATTGCTCTACGTTATGTAGTAAAAAAGAATTTGAAAATTATATGAAACACACGATTGGAAAATATAAATATATTGTTGTGAAACAAGATGAGATACTAACTGATATTTCACACACATAAATGACAACTATTATTATTAATCTTGTGGGTAAATCTGCTTCAGGAAAGAACTTTCATAAATCTAAACTCTTGAATAGTAAAATGAAAAGATTGTAAGTTTTTTTTTAAAACACCCTATGATTCGTTTTGTAAGTACTATAACCAGAGCAATGCGACCAGGAGAAGTAGAAGGGAAAGATTATTACTACATTTCAATGGAGAAACATGCGATTGAGGAACGAAGGTCAAATATTTGAGGAGGTCTCTCTTGGTTCTACAAAATATTCACATTGTAAGAGTGAGTTAAATAAAGTAAAATCTAACGGTGTTGGGATTTTAGAAACGAATCCTGAAGGAATGAGACAAATTATTAAACATTTGCGTAGTGATGGAGTTAAGATTTTATCATTCGGTTTTGATATCAATGAGGAGACTCAACGCAAACGTATGAAAAGCAGAGATACAAGTATTAGTGAAGAAGAAATAACAACTCGTATTAATACCAATAAAGAATTTGATGAAATATTTAAAGAAAAGGCTTTATTTCAACACATTTACTATAATGACAAAGAAAAGGAAAATTTTCCCATTGACCTTTACAATTCATTAAATGATATTTTTCAATAAATAAATACAGAAGATGAATACCGAAGAAAGAGCAAGAAAGTTTAAAGAACATCAAGAGTTGGTTTCAAAAGTTGTGAAGCAACAGGAAGAGATAAAGAAGAAACGGAGACAGAAACTAACTGGTGAAGAAGCCTTTGAAAGAAAACAAGAGACATTTTTTAAACCACTTTTGAAAACTCAACACTCACCTACAGTTCCCACAGTAGAATTTACTCCAAAAAAACTTCAAATGCTCAAAGATTTTAGTCAAATGACGGCGCAAGAACTTGGAGAATTAGAATATGATGATGAAGGATTATTTCGGAAACTTGAGGAGGTAAATCAACCACCTAATTATGTTGTGGAAGCTCTTCAAAACAATGAATATTCGGTGGGTTCAAAAACCAGAGCAGGTCTCATTCCAACAGAAGAACCAGCACAGTTCCATCTTGTGAAAGAAAAGTTATTGATATTTAATGATAAATTGGTGTTCTTAAGTTCTGCTCAACGAAATGTTGAATTAACTCCAAGATTAATGTTTCTTCTAACAAACTCCGGGTTCAGCGGTTCAAAATATTTTGATGAACCACTTGATATGGAAAATGCGGAAGATAGGGTATATATTGATTTACTAAACTCACTTGATTATGGAGTTTCCGCTGCCGGTAAAAGTAAGAAGAATGAGAAGGAGAAACATATTATTGATGCTTTAAGTAAGCTTGGTTCGGGTGTTAGCTTTCTTCCAAATGACCCATCACAATTAATTAATAGGTTATTATTGTTGTTAGGTAGTAAGAAGGCTGGAAACAACAATTGTTTTAATGAAGCATCCGCCATTTTAGATTAGTTGATGAATATGAAAATAATTAATAAATGTCAATACAAAGATATTTTATTAGATATTAAATAAGATGAGAAGCACAATTCTTAGTTTTAATTTCACAACGAGTGATTACACAGCTTCATTCCCTTACCCACTACAACTTGACCCCACAAAAGAATATGAGGCTTCTTTGTTGTCAATGGAGATGTATAATACCTTGTTTAATATCACAGAGAAAAACAACAAGTTTAGTTATAATCCAGGAAGTGGATATAAAACTATAACCGTTTCACCCGGAGCTTACGAGATTTCTCAAATATCTTCTGAAGTCTCTCGCCTTATGAAAGAAAAAGGTGATGAACCAAAAAATATGGTAATAGATATTCAAAAACACACTTCAAAATCAACGATTAAACTTAAAAATAATTATAAAGTTGATTTCACGATTAAAAATTCGTTTAGAGAGCTATTGGGTTTCTCTTCAAAAAAGATTGAAACTAACGGGACGTCTTACAGTGATAATGTCATTCAAATATCCTCCGGTATAAATTCAGTATTAATTCATTGTGATTTGATTGACGGTGCTTATAACGATGGAATAAGAACAAATACAATATTTTCATTCAGTGTATACTCAACCCCGATTGGTTATAAATTCAATATGGAACCAAGAAATCTTGTCTATTTACCTGCGTCAGGAAAAACCATATACAGAGTAAATTTTAGGATAACCGATCAAGATAATCGTATGATCTCCTTTAATGAAGAAATTATATCCATCAGAATTCACCTACGTGAAGTTTTTCAATGAATAAATAAATGGTTATTGTGAGAAAACACGAGTTGGGAAAATATAAAGTAATTACAGGGGATGGGATGTTCCTTTCACCATACTATAAGGGTGAAGGTATGTTTCTTGGGAGAGGATACTATAAACCAAAGAGACAACGGGGTGTAGGTCAAAAATTTAGAAATAAAGGAGATGGGATAATTGATACTCCAATGGGTATTGGTTCAACCATTCTTAAACATAAAGACCTAATTGTTTCAACTGCTTCTGCCGTGGGCTCAGTTGCGGGTGCTATAAAGAGTATAAAAGATGCTCAAAAGGAGTCTCATAAATTACAAGCAATCAAAGAAAAAAAAAAGGTAAAACTCAACTATCTTCACAAGAACGACAAAAAATCATTAAAATACTTGGGTCAGGGTTTCAACGATTTTAATACTATATAAATACAAGTATAGAAGCGATTGATAGTATCTATGATTTGGATGATACAATTATCATTTCAAACTCCACGAAAAGGGAAGACTATTTTAAGGTAAATGCTATAACAGGAACAGACTGGAATTCAAACGGAACAAAAAGTTTTGAAATAAATAATCAACAAACTTACTTGAATATAGCTGATAGTTTCTTGCTGTGTAAATTTAAATTCACTAAGGCTGCGAATAATACTAATGCTACACTCCTAAATAATTTCTTTTGGAAAATGTTTTTTTTTTTTTTTTTTTTTTTGTTGTTGTATACAAGATCGAGGCTCGTGAAAGAGCGAACATTAATCACACAGAAAGACAAACAGACACACAAAACAAATAACATCGGGAGCGGTAGACAAGATGGGGAGAGAGGGGGAAGGACACAAACACAACATTTGGGAGCAGGGACGGAGAGACATGGAGACATCGAGAGAACTGTGGGAGGGAGAGGGCTTTGGGGGGAAGGCATGGCAAGGGGGGGGGGGGGGGTGGGAGAGGTATAAAACATATGGACACTGCCAAGACTTCCAGGAAAGAAGTTGGAATTTCAAACAAGGTGGATCTGAGGTGAATTAGTGGGGGTAGAAAATATCAAGGTTTTGGATGGGGGAAGATAAGAGATGGTGGTGAACAGCTGTTTTGAAGACCTGGAGGGAGGAGTGTGATTGAAGTGAGTGTGGGAGTTTGTTCCAGAGGCGGGAGAAAAGAGGAATGAAAGAGTGAAGGTGAGCAGAGAGCCGAGATTTCGGCAGTTTAACCATCAGAGGGTGGCTGGCAGATCTTGTGCGACCTGTAGGAATATTTGGGGGACAGAGCACAGAGAGAGCTGGGGGAGCAAGGCCGGAGAGGAGTCGGTAGAAGACAGAAAGACCACCTACCTGCCTGCGGTGAGTGAGTGAAAGGCCCTCAGAGATAGCTTCATCGCGGGAGATTCCAATGATTCTGAAAGCTTTGGATTCAACAGCGTGAAGCTGAGCCAGGTGTGAGGCAGGAGCACCAGCCCATAGGGGAGAACAGTATTCCATTGAGCTGCGGATGAAAGCCTTGTATGTGGTGAGGAGCTCAGGTGTGCCTAGGAAGGACTTCGCACGATGGAGGATGCCCAGTCGGCGACTGGCTTTGGAGGCCAGCTTGGAAATGTGGTTTTCCCAAGAAAGATCATGGCAGATGGTGAGACCCAAAAGCTTGAGCGACAGAACTTCTTGGAGAGGATTGTTGAGAAAGTAGATGGGAGGGTTGTCCAGTCGATCTTTTCGGAGAGACATAGTAAGAGTGTGAGATTTGTCAGGATTGAAAGACATGTTCCACATGTTTGACCAGTCTGTGATTTTGTCCAGGTCTTCAGAGAGTGAGGAGGCTGCAGGTTTGATAGTGTTCGCCTGTATATTGGAACACAAGAGGTTGAAGTGGTTGATTATGTCTCTGCTACATCTGAAATGATGAAATTTACACAATATTCGTTTGGTGATAGAATGGGTAAGGGAGCTGTTGAAGGTTTTATTCCTGATATGTCAACGGGAACAAATGCTGACCCTGGTTATCGTCAAAGGAAGGCAATGGAAATGATGAAACAAAAGCAGAGAATAGTTTTACCGTAGCAGTACCTCTTAAAGGTATATTTGGATTTTGTGATTATGATAAAGTTTTGTATGGGCTTAAAATTAGATTTCAACTACAAAGGAATGATAATGTAAATAGACTGCTTTTTGGGGCTCAAAATGCTTTTGGTGATAATAATAAATTTGTTATTAATGATTTGTGTTGGTATATTAGTGAATATACTCCTAATCTTAAAACGGAAGAGATGTTAAATAGAAGACTTAACTCAAAGAAACCACTAAATGTGTCATACCTTAAAAGAAGATGTCAACACGTTAAACTGGAACACACTACCTACACTTGGAATTTAGGTGTTCTTCAAGGAAAGCCACAATACCTATGGCTCATTTTTAAGAAACCAGATGGAGATGAAGGTACTGATAAGAATAATGCGCTGAGTGATAATGCTAAGGTGAAACAACTTCGGGTTTCTCTTGATGGCACATTTTATCCGCGAGATAGATTGGAAATTGATTGGGAAAAAAATGATTATGCGGAAGCCGACAAGTCTTACCAAAAGGTGTGTGAAAGCAACGGTAATAATGACCCTATTTTGGATATGGTTGCGTTTCAAAAACTTTATATGATCTACGCAATTGACCTGAGTTCTCAAAAAGAAACTATAAAGTCTAATAGAGTGGATACTTCTCTATACATTGAAAGAGGGGAGAGTGAAGAGGTTAATGCATATTGTTTGCTTTTGGAAGAAACAGAATTACAGATTAATACAGATAATGGTGTTATGATTAATATCACATAGATTTTTTCTCATAAATAAATGGTAGGGGTATATGTTAATCAAATCAATCTTAATAAATTAACATCTTGTATTCAAAATCAAAAGCCTTGTATTATTAATGTTAATACAATTCAAAGAAAAGGAGCTGTAAGAATTGATGTTTTACTCACACACACACAAGTAAAAACACTAAATGATACTAGTTCACTTAAAATTAAAATGACGAAACCTATGTTAAAGAAATATTCAACAGACGAGTCAAGAGGAGGATTTCTCCCGTTTCTAATTCCTTTATTTGCTGGTTTAAGTGCAGCGGGAGCATTGACTGGTGGTATTTCAGCAGCGGTAAAAACTGCTAACGAAGGGAAGGCACAACTAAAAGCTCAAAAAGAATTGGAAAGACATAACAAGGAGTTGGAGAAACAAATTAGTGGAAGTGGTGTAATTGTAGATTTTGCTCAAAAACTTGAAAGTCTACCTGATAAAGCTAGATTGTTGGTTGGAGATATGCTTTACTCTATCGCTCAAGCGGTTGTTAAACTAACTAAACGGGGTAATGGATTGTATCTTTCTCATAAATAAATGGATAAATGGTTTAAACAATGTGGAAAGAATACAACGTCAAATATAGAACTAGCTAAGTATTGTAAAACACTAAAAATTGATAATGTGGTTATTTGTATGAGAAATGAATTAATACATATAAATAAGAATACAAAGAATATTATTATGAATTTAGACACACAGAATGGTTCTCATTGGGTTTGTATTCATAATAGTCAGGATAAATATTATTTTTATATTTATGGTATGCCACCACCTGTTGAAGTAATACAATTCTTACAGAATGGTGTTTATCAAACATTTCAAGTTCAAGAAATTAATTCTAAATGTTGTGGTCAATTGTTTATATGTATTATTTCAACTCAACAATAATGAAAATTTTTATGATATCATTTTTAATCTAATATAAATGACTTATGTTGGAAAAGATGGTTCTATCTTTGGAAAATCCTCTCAGGATATTGATTTATCAAATTATTATACAAAGGCACTGGCTGAACGACAAAAATATAGTATAAGTAAAAATATTAATATGAAGAATACTTATAAATTAATCAATTATCCAAACCCTACAGATGCGAATGACTTAATTAGATTTAGTGATTTATCACAATATATATATTTAAAGAAAACAGCACGTTTTGTTAAACAAGTAAAATTTACAACCACAACACCTGGTTATACTGACCATACACCTTTCCTCATTGAATTTAACTACCTGCTTACAATTGAATTTTATAATGAAGGACATATAGTTAATATGCGAATTAATAAATGGGGGTATGATATGCCTGATTTAGGGTATAATTGGTCTTTTTCAATAAACATAGAAGACCTACATGATTTTAATCAGTCTCGTAAAGAAGAATATTATCCACTTGGTGAGGATAAGGATTTATGTGGAAGTACAATTAATAAACAACAAATACATGGTTTTAAGAAAAGGAAAATATTTGATAGTATAGCGATGGTTAGCATGACAAAGAAGGAAGGTCATGAGATAAGGATAGAAAGCTGAGGAATACAAACCGATTTGGTAGTGGGAAGATGGGGTGGTATTACCTGTCATAATATTAATCTCACATATATTTCTGATACATAAATGGCAGGAAGAAGACTATAAGAGAATTATAATTTTTGTATTCAAGGATACCTACAAGAAAAGGGTGGGATGTGATGGGAATTTACATGGGAATTTTGTCATAAAAAACTGGCCTTATACTGATATTGCTAAACCCACAAATAGAGACTTGTTTAAATATTAAATAAAAATGAACTTCTCAAAGTTATGAAATATAAAACTTTTAGAAATCATCAACAAATCTTATTGGTATCCTATTATGAGAAAAATAATTATAGATACAAGAATATCTCAAAATCCAGATGAGTATATGTATAATATTCTTTGGGGCTCAAACTCAAGGGTAGCAAGGGATGAGGAAGGAGTTGAAGAAGAGAAGGAGGAAAGAGAGAAAAAGGAGAAGGAGTAAAGGGAGAAAAAGGAGGAGGAAAGGGAGAAAAAGGAGAAGGAGGAGAGGGAGAAAAAGGAGAAAAAGGAGAAGGAAGAGAGGGAGAAAAAGGAGAAGGAGGAGAGGGAGAAAAAGGAGAAGGAGGAAAGGGAGAAAAAGGAGAAGGTGGAAAGGGAGAAAAAGGAGAAGGAGGAAAGGGAGAAAAAGGAGAAGGAAGAGAGGGAGAAAAGGGAGAAAAAGGAGAAGGAGGAGAGGGAGAAAAAGGAGAAGGAGGAGAGGGAGGAAAGGGAGCAAAGAGAGAGGGAGGAAAAATATAAAAAGATGGAAATCAGTGAGATTCGTAAAAGATTGAGTGTATTACAGCAAATAAATCAATCTCAACGCACCGAAGAGGAAAATAAAGAATTAACGACTCTTACTAAGATAATGATTTTAAAAATGGTTGAGATGATTTCAGCGAGTAGATTTACATGAAGAAAACAAAGATTATGTGCTTGATGATGCTATTGAATTTAGTTGGTTTTTATTTGTAAATAAATGGAGGAGAGAGTGAAGGCATTCCTAAGGATTCTTTATGTTTTAAAAATTAAGATAGAAATGTAGATGTTGAAAACCAAAAAGGTTTTGATACTCTGTTGGACTTTTTCTGATAAATAAATATGAGTTATTGTCTCAAATGTAAAAATAAAACTAAATTTAAAAATATCTCTTATGTTAAAGCTAAAAATAATAGAGTTTATCAAAAAGGAATATGTCAAGTGTGTGGCGCTAAAAAGTGCCAATTCATCTCTCCTAAAAGAGGAGGAGACATACAAAGGTTTCTGTCAGGAAGTAAATTTACAACAACTGGAATTCCTGGGGAACTACATCTACCTGGATATTCTTTCTGTGGTCCAGGAACAAACTTGGATAAAAGATTAGATGAGGCTGACAATCCTAAACCTTGGTCTAAACCTATAAATAGGGTTGATGAAGTGTGTATGAAACATGATATTGCTTATGGGAATACCACTACATTGGATGAAAAACATGAAGCAGAGAGAGAAATGTTGTATAATTTGTCTTTGATACAAAATCCTACGTTGAGAGAGAAAGTTGATAGGTTTATTGTAAAAAAAATGATAAGTGCTAAATTGAAACTTGGTCTTGGTTATTCCTCAAAAAACTATTAGGCTCTAATGATGTCATCAAGACCGAGGTGCTTTGGCTGAAGAATTACACAAACCTATAATCACCAAGTTTAAAAGAAGGAAGGTTTATTCCAAAGACACTGACCACATATGGTCTGCTGATTTAATCGAACTAAATAATGATAAGGGATACAGGTATGCTTTAACCGTTATTGATTTGAGGAGTAGTTTTGATTGGGTTGTTCCCTTAAAAAATAAAAAGGGTGATACTTTAATGTTAGCCTTCCAACAAATATTTAATAAAAGTCATAGAAAACCAAAGAAGTTATGGACTGACGAGGGAACAGAGTTCTATAACAAAATATTTATGAAATTTCTAAAGGGGGAGGGTATTAAATTATACAGCACCTTTAATGAAGGAAAAGCAGTTGTTATTGAGCGTTTTAATCGCACTTTAAAAGAGAAATTATATAAAAAATTCACACAGCTCGGTTCTCAACAATGGGTGTATTTAATCCAGAATATTGTCGATAATTACAACAATACAGTTCATTCATCAACAAAATCAAAACCATCAGAAACATTTACAAAATTAGAATATGAAAAGCAGATTAATTTGAGAAAGCCCAAGTTCAAAGTTGGTGATATTGTAAGAACATACAAATGGAAAAGCCATTTTGAAAAAGGTTATACACAAAAATGGACTCGTGAATTATTTAAAATCATTGATGTAATGGATACAGTCCCTTGGACCTACAAATCATTTGATATGAATGGGGAAGAAATATTAGGGGCATTTTATTCACAAGAATTACAAAAAACAAAGCTAATAATTCATTAAACAACATTTCTATTCACCCCACCCAGATTAGCTAATTTAATTAGTGGTAATAATAAAAAAATTAAATAAATAAAAATCATAAGCCACACCCACACAGACCACGCCCACACAGACCACGCCCACACAGACCACGCCCACACATACCCCGCCCACACAGACCCCGCCCTCACAGACCACACCCATCATCCCCCACCCCCAGTGCGTCCCCCACCC
Organism: Myxine glutinosa; assembly: GCF_964187855.1. Lineage (NCBI taxonomy): Eukaryota > Metazoa > Chordata > Myxini > Myxiniformes > Myxinidae > Myxine > Myxine glutinosa. The sequence continues at coordinate 419,854,200 of NC_136261.1, forward strand.
TTGATCCCCCCTCATCCCACCCCCACCTTCCCCACACACACAAGGGGAGGGGAGGGGTGGGATGAGGGGGGTCAAGGGAGGGGGACGCACCTTCTCGTCCCTTTTCGTTTATTCTCTTTTTGTAATTAAGAATTAAATAATTGTAAACAAAACAAATATATATAAATATTGAAAACATTAAAATCTTCATATTATTAAAACATTTTTCTTGAGGTATACATTCAACTTCTCCCCAGCACAAGTCATCAATTTCTTCCCAGCACAAGTCAAAGGTTGGTTCAGCAGATGTCTCAGGTTTTGAATCTCTTTCTATTAAAGACAAGAGGGGAGAGATATTTATTTCATATTTACATTCCATGTCAAAGCGTCTTGAAAAGCACTTTCAAAGGCACTTTCAAAGCACAAGTCAAAGGTTGGTTCAGCAGATGTCTCAGGTTTTGAATCTCTTTCTATTAAAGACAAGAGGGGAGAGATATTTATTTCATATTTACGTTCCATGTCAAAGCGTCTTGAAAAGCACTATAGAAAATAAATGTATTATTAGGTTTACTCTCCATGAAATGGAGAGTAACCTATTATTACTGCTAGAGTTTTTCTTATTATTATTATTCTTCCGCCCTATTTTGCACCTCCGAAAACTTCATAATTAATGTTCTCAGCAACCGCTGGTCGGATTGACAGGAAATTTTCATCAAATGATCCTCTCGGCTCCTAGAATTTTTTCATGCTAATTATGACGTCATAGGTCACGTGGTGTAGGCGCCATCTTGTAAAACAAATTCAACTTTTCCCCTCTGTATCTCCACAACGGCTCAATGGAAAAATTTGAGGAATGGCTCATTCTAAAGAACTATTTAATGGGAACAAAAGACATGTGTATCGAGTATATTAAAAATGCTAACGTTAAGAGGTAAGAATTCGTCAAACAAAAAATTTTCTCCCCCGAAAATGGGATTTTTTTCCCAGATGCTTAGTTAAAAAAAACTCAGAATGCGAAAATTTTCGAAGTCATACGTCACATGGTTCGGCCGCCATCTTGTTTTCCGTGAAAAAACACAAAAAACCCTTTTTCTCCGCAACGGCTGAACGGATCGAGCCCAAACTTGGCATGCGTATTCGCATACCCATGACGAATAAAAAAGTCAGCGAGCATGACGTCATCCGACACGTGGTTTCAGAGTTATGACGTTTTAAAGCTCAAACTAGAAATGGAATCACCTCCATAATTTGTGGAGATATCGAGTGGAAACTTTACACAAATGTTCCACATGGGGGGATGTTTCATCGTTACTTGAGATGTTTTGATAAGTCACATGGTTTGGCCGCAATAAATAATGGAAGTTAAATTTTAAAAAGCTTGTAACTCTTGAACCACTGCATGGATCGACCTGAATTTTTAATGCAAGGTAGCTCTCATTGGGTGGAACAAGTGTGCAAAATCTCAAGATGATTGGATGTACGGTCGCGAAGCTAAAGTCTTTATTGTTGAAAGAAGAAGAAACACACCATTTTGTCCTCCCAGGCCACATCTCCCAGTGCTTTTGCCATTTTCAGGTTTAATTTCCTTTAAAAAACATTTTCTCTGCAAAAATAGGGCCGATTGAGATAAAATTTTCACCATAGGAGGGAATCGGTCAGTAGAATATTGTAATGGTAATTATGACGTCGCAGGTCACGTGGTTCGGCCGCCATCTTGTTTTTCGTGAAATCACGAAAACCCCTTTTTCTCTGCAACGGCTGAACAGATCGAGGCCAAACTTTGCAAGCAGAATCGCATGCCCCTGACGAACAAAAAAGTCAGCGAGGGCCACATCATCCGACACATGGTTTCAGAGTTATGACGTTTTTAAGCATGAACCTTTAAAACCTAGCTCCTCCCTCATTTTTTATCCAATCGAGGAGAAAATTCACAGGTCTGTTCAGCATGTCAGTCGACTAAAATGTTATTTTAGAATTTGCAATAGGTCACGTGGTTTGGCAGATATCGTTAATTAAACGATTTTTTTTATTTAAATGGATATCTCTTGAATCGCTTTCTTGATCGACGTGAAACTTCATACTCTAGTAGAAGTCATGAAGAGTAACAAGTCTGCAAAATTTCAAGATGATTGGATGTACCGTCTCGAAGCTATAAGTCTTTATTGTTGAAAGAAGAAGAAACACACCATTTTGTCCTTCCAGGCCACGTTTCCCAGTGCTATTGCCATTTTCAGTTTTAATTTCCTTTAAAAAACATTTTCTCTGCAATAATAGGGCCGATTGAGATAAAAATTTTCACCATAGGAGGGACTCGGTCTGTAGAATATTTTAATGGTAATTATGACGTCGCAGGTCACGTGCTTCGGCCGCCATCTTGTTTTTCGTGAAAACACGAAAACACCTTTTTCTCTGCAACGGCTGAACAGATCGAGGCCAAACTTTGCAAGCAGAATTGCATACCCATGCCGAACAAAAAAGTCAGCGAGCACGACATCATCCGACACATGGTTTCAGAGTTATGACGTTTTTAAGCATGAACCTTTAAAACCTAGCTCCTCCCTCATTTTTGATCCAATCGAGGAGAAAATTCACAGGTCTGTTCAGCATGTCAGTCTACTAAAATGTCATTTTAGAATTTGCGATAGGTCACGTGGTTTGGCAGATATCGTTAATTAAACGATTTTTTTTTTTAAAAATGGATATCTCTTGAATCGCTTTATTGATCGACGTGAAACATCATACTGTAGTAGAAGTCATGAAGAGTAACAAGTGTGCAAAATTTCAAGATGATTGGATGTACGGTCGCGAAGCTATAAGTCTTTATTGTTGAAAGAAGAAGAAACGCACCATTTTGTCCCTGCCAGAACGTGCTCACGATAACGCGATCTCCCGCGGTCATTTCAACAACAAATGAAATTCCAATTGCAGAATTATCAATAGGTGAGGCATATTAACAAACGAATGAAACAGATTTGCTCCAATTCTGACTATTTTTAACTCGATCGTATTTCACTCAAAGTTATGAGCGCCTGAAGAAGAAGAAGAAGC